>NC_134365.1:202204682-202512104 GCF_035582795.1 Mycteria americana
CTCATCTGTGATTGCGCTCTCTGCTTGGCTTCTTGCTGCTTGTGTGTTACACATGAAGTCTTAACTCACATCGCATGCTTCTTTTGCAGCCAAGGGCTGCCGTTACATGCCTGATAGACTTTTCTGATGTTTTGGAAGAAATAACTTTCTGTATGCTATGTATCATTGCAGTGCAAGTGTTGTGGTAAGCCTGGAAGTCTGAACCTGTTCTCAGCTTTTCCTATCTGCAGTTTGGATACGTTATTAGAAAGAGAGCAGATCTGGGAGCAAGTCACTTTCCCTGGATAATACCTAAGGAAAAGTTGTTCCCCTGCCATCCCCAAAGACTCCTGCTACAGTCCCAGTGAGGACTGAGCTGCTCGCGTGCTTTATAGCAAGCACCACAAAATCTGCTTTTACCCTGATGCCTTTGGTTATTTTGGAACTCCTGGCACCGCTGGTAACTCAGTGCCACTGTCTCTTTAACAGTTTTTGAAAACTGGCTTATCTTAATTTTTCAGTCTGTTTCAGTTTCCTAAAAGACTGTGCCATCCTTTGATGTTTTCTCCCTACATCAGCATCCCACCCTTTTTACCCCAGGCTGCCTTACTCACAGAGAAACCTTCCGGTATTGACTGGCTCTGATGCAACTGCTCTTCTGAAATGGAGATTTGCCAGCACTGGCCTCGGCCCAGAACTGTATATTTCTCGTTTCCTCAGAGGAACGATTGCTCTAAATAAAGACGGATGCAAAGCTTGTTTTGTAAAGCACATCAGAAGCTTCTGTTATTGCAAATTGCCTTTTCCACTGGGCATACCTGGATTTTAATTCAGGTGGTTCAATTCACTAATTCGTGTCATTGAAATTACTTTTATCAATTTTCTTTCAATGGAGCAATGCACTAGTTCAGTAAAAGCTTTCTAGCTGAAGTGGATTCTTAATTCATTTAAATGGCATGCTCATTTATTATTCAGATATTGGTTTGCCAGGAGCTATCATAGGAATCTGACCACTTGGTTTGTCATGCTTTCAAAAAGCTTTTTTTTTTTTTTCTGACCTTGATTTAACTCCAGTATCACCAATATTTCAAAAGGAGGCCTTAAAGAACTAATTCCTGGCTTGAATTTTTGCCCTTTTCATTATTGGTTTCATTAGCAGTAAGTACTTTATAAATGTATAGAAGAGCTTTAAAGAGCTGAGAACGTAAATAAGGCAGGTGAACAAAGGACACCTTGTTGAGATAAGGTATTTGTCCAGTATCATAAAAAATATCTGAGAGAGCGCTGGGAATGAAATACAAGCTATTGAATTTCAATGATCTTCTATTTTAGGCTAATTTAAACAAAAATTTGAACGGAGTTTCCCCAGGGAAATAGACATACACGATTCATATCTAATGCAGCTTGCCAGGGCGCAGGGGCAGGATTCTCAGAGTTCAGCTTGTGTGAAAGCTGATGGCCGACTAAAAGGGAGAAATACAAGTTCTTGTTCCCACAGCAGGCAAGGCTTGCAGGGTGGACTCTGCTGTAAAGGCCACAGCATGAGCTGCGCACAGTGGGTTTGGGTTTTAAAATGCTCCGATCCTCACATTATGACTGCTGAAATCCCATCCAGCTCAAAAGGTTCGTTTCACTCATCATTTTGCAGAATCAGAGTTTGGTTGAATTGTAACATACTTAATGCTGTTTTCTTCTTAATTTTTCAGGAAAAAGAAAATTGGTTTCCTAGTACCCCAGTATGACTTTGAACTTGCCAAGCAGCAAAGATAGCAATAATTGTCATCTAAAATTAAAAAACTTGAAGGACATTTTTTTTTTTTTACTTGTTTATCACTGTGTCTATCTGAAATGGAGCTAAAAAGAGATCCTGGTCAAACCATCTCAGTGACTTTGCTGATAAAAGGCACAGGACTTTGTTGTCCTCCTAGGAAAAGATAGCTATTTTATACTGTTCTCATTTGAAGTTAAGGCTGTGGAGAAAGGTTGTTTCAAAAATTAATTTTCATTTCCATATTACAAAAATAGAGCAATCTTGCAGACATGTAAAAATATGCTATCTTGCAGATAGTAGTAACTTCTCTACTTTTGCTTTGGCATTTGATTATTGTTGTTATAATGGTTGATCTTAGTGATTTTGTTCATTCTTTGGCTCTAAATGTCTTTTGTCAGATCTAAGCCTTTACTTAGCTATACAGGTGTAAATGGGTGTTACTGAGTACAAGTGGGTACTTGTTTAATTCAGCCCTTTCCTAATGTTAATCCTAGCATTGATGTCAGGTCCATTCTACATCTTAGTGTAAAAAACTGATAGATGATAGAAACACTTCTATTGTAAGAAATGTATGTGACAAAATACCCAGGTTTGCCAAGGGCAAATTAAGGCTGATGTAGCTGCTCTTGGCAGTGTTTTCTTAATTACAATTGTCAGCTAACTGTCTTGGCTAACAACACAAAATTCATGTGCTTCTAAGTAGACTCGGTATTCATTCAACTTAAAAAACTAAAATGGCTTTTTGTCCATGAAAGGTGTGTCTGTACCTTGTTGTTGTTTCATGGATCTGCTATAGATGGTCAAAATTAGATGATAGCATCTGTAAAATATGTAGAGACCCTTGAAAATACTCATTGTCCTTTAAGCTGGAATTCCATCACAGTCTTGGCAGGTCTGTAGGAAAAAAAAAGTTGTTTTTCTTCTCATTCATTCAAGTTCAAAACAATAAAAATTCCCAGTTTCTTTTTCTGATACCAAAGTAACACTGTTACTACTACAAACAAGTTTTCTAATATGTCATTAATTTACCTATTAGTAAGAATCTATCAAGGTAAAAGAATAAAACTATAGAAAAGTGCATCATACAGATCTTTTACTTATTAGATGAAATAGTTCCTAATAATTATAACCATTGCCTGTATTCCTCAGAGGGAGACTTAGATCCTGATATATTTGTAGTCATGTGTCAGGAATGACAGCACCAAGATTTAATTGATAGAAAGAAAGAGGCGCTTTTTTTTTTTCAGTGTCCAAACTGGCTAAGAAAACTGTTCATACCTTTGCAGTGCATTTTCTGCAAAGAGGAGTTAACCTTCTTCTCCTAATTATTGTAGACAAGGCCTTAAAAGACCTGGTTCCTCAGAGGGCTACATATTTGATATGGTAGCATGCGATATTAACAGAGCTTTCCTGGTTGGTGTTTAAGGGGATCTCATTGTTAGGAAGTGAATAAATGGAGAGAATAAGCACCAAGAACTAAATTAGTATTCAAGGAATATTATGAGTGCTACAGTAAAAGTAGCTAATGTTTCTAAGTGAAAACTGAGATTTGAGTCTTCACGGATGATTTTGTATGGTGACAGTACCAATAGAATATAACTAGATTTAATTCTTAGAAAATATTCAAATGATTAGTGGAGGAAAGTGCTTCTACAGTTTAAATTATTACATTATTATAAGATTGTATTCTAATACTTTACACAAATGGCAATATGAAAAATAACACTAGGGTCCCAAATGTCAGCGTTTTTTAAAAAAAATTCCTGGCCTACCGGTACACATGCTTGCTGGCATCTGTATGCCATTTTCATTTGACTAGGTTATGAAATCTTTCGATTTTGAAGCCCATTTGAGAAGAGCACCATTAAAAGGCTCCACATTTATTACTCTGCTGTATTTACTACTTAGAAAAGTAGAGATGTCTTTGTTTATCTCTCAATCTGTCCCTTTCCGTCCTGCCTTTTTTCCTCTTTTATTGTAGCAGCAGTCCCTTGTGCAGTCAGCCATGGTGGGGACCGACTCTCACCCACCTCATTCTGCCCCTCGCCACGTCCTGGGGTGATGTGACTATCCTCCTCCTCTTCTGCCACGCAGCAAAGGCTTCCTCTTCTCCGCTAGCCCTTTCACTCATGCCAAGATTCCCCAGTCAAGGGTAGCATGAGCACCTCTGTGTCGTTGTTACTGTCTTTTCATCTCTGAAGCAGGTCAGTCGGCATGTCAACATTTTAAACATCCTCTGGAGGGTGGCCATAGCTGAATGCAAGAGGGCAGATGCTGATGGCTGCTGCAGCCATTTGTATGAGCTCCAGGCAGTTGCAGTTGTGACTGTGGGCTGGTGAAAAGAGGGTCCACATCTGCAACAGATTTTCCTTCCCTTTCTTAATTTTTATCATGGTAGGGTAATTCTCATTGAGGATATGTTCCCTAAAACTGGGTAGCTGAAGTGTTTCAGAGTTACTGTGCTGAATACAACATGAAGAAGAGAAACATGGGCTTAACCAAGTGTAGAGCCTCACAAACTTGGCCAGCTAGTGTCTCAGCTGTAGCTGCCGGTGCTTTCTCCTTACCTCGCATCAATTATTCATGCCTGTGCTGTTCCAGCTCGCAGAGTTCAGCTTGTCTCCCTTCATCATCCTCCTGGATGCTGGCAAAAGGCTACTGCCCAGTACACTGCTGCAGTAGCAGTTGCTGTCCCAAATGTGATGCTCTTGGGGCCACCAGGAGAAAGGAATGAGTGGAGCTGCTGTTAACCAAATAAGAGTGCATGGCTGGCTTCAAAACAGACAGCTACGGAGAGCATTTACAGTGAAAGTCACTGTAGAGTGGGTTTTTCCCTTTTTTTCTTTTAGATACTGTTTTTCTCAGACCTACAGCCTGACTCATTCCCTCTTTGTAAGGCTTCTCGCCATGTGGGTCTCCCAGAGACGAAAGAGCTGCTGTAGTTTAATTCCACATTGAAATGCCCTGTACAGAGGAGGTGACATTTCAAAGCTGAGATCTGAATCACTTAATTTGCTAAATAGCCATTCATTAAAATGCTCTGCAGCAGTGAACAGTGTTGAACTGTGGTGTTACATTGCACTGCTCAGGACTCAGCCTTGCTGGATGTAGGGATTTTTACTTGCTCTCCCAGACTGTTATTAGTGTGACTTCTTTTATCTCAAATGAGGCAAAGCAGAGGATTTAATACTTCCTTTGAGCTAGAAGGTATCTATCTGTGTAGCTTTATATATGTGTATGTGTGTAAATATATGTACACACACTGCACAAAAATGTATTCATCCACAGTAACAGGTGGTGCTGGCAACACCTGTTGCTGGGGTCACTCAACACTCCAGTATTAAAACCCTAATTTTAGTTGCTTATAACTTTTGTCAAACTTAAACATTTGGGTTGCAATGTTATGTGCCAGGTGTCTGCCTTAGGCTCATTTGGGGGAGGCGGGTGGGGAGAGGAATTTATCAGCAAAACTGTTACTGCCAGTTCAGGGTGCAGAGGCCAGGGCACTGTTTGCCTGTGCTGAAAAATGAACTGTTGCTGGTTGAAATGTTCCAGCAGCTTCCCTTGTCCAAAGCCAAAAGTTGCCAGTGGAGACCCCCTGCAGCTGGGCACGTCTTTTGCCAGCATTATGGAAATTTGCTGTTTTACTGAGAATGCACCTCTGTCTGGCTAAATTGTGGGCCTGTGAAAATGCTTGGTAGAAGTTTGTTGACAGCTCCCCATCAGGCTGCCTCCATCACGTCCGTTTCCAAACAGCAGTGTTGCACTGGTAACCCTTTGGATGCAAGATGCTTGTGAAGCAGCAGAGTAAGCCTTGGAGTCTGAGCGTGGAGCAAAGCAGGCTGCTGCACGCAGGGGCACCCAGTCCTTAGAGCAAATGCAAGCAGCTCGGCTTGTGCTTACACAGCGCGAATAAATAGGAGGGAATGGCTGGCTGGAATCCAGAGAAACTGGTGATGAATGAAGGGAGCGATGGGCTGAGAGTGGTAAGAGTGAAGGACATGGGGTTTTAAGAACTGTATGAGGAGAAATGCTGAAGAGACAGACTGGTGCGATAGGTCAGATAGACAGAGAAGGGATGGAGCACAGCTCCTGCCAGTCCATGGCCACAGGATTTCTGTGGTCCCTGCCTAACCAGCTGAAACGTTCCACTAATAATACATCGCAGCTCCTCAAACGGGTGATTTACACAGGAATACAACCTGTACTGCTGCCAGTGGGTCCCTTCTTTGAGTGTACAAACTTGAACCTACTGATAAACGCTTAGGAGTTTGCATGGTTTCATCTGATGCTGTTTCAGGAGGCAGAGTTGTTCAATTTACTTCTGCTTAATAGAAACATCAACATTTTCTTTTTTTTTTTCTCTTTTTAGTATTTTTTAGCTTTTGCATACTCAACCTGCACTTGAAGGATTATTATGTGTGTGTGCAAATCCCTTTGTAGATGCTACAGTTGTTTCTTACTGTATAATCTTGCTTTGGAATCTGTACTACATTTGTAGCTCACAGTATGCAAAATCACACAAGTCAGTCAGTCATAGATACCAAAGTGGTCTGTGGTTTCATCTAGGTTGCAAGAACATTTGAACAGACTGCTCATATTATTTTTAAATGTTGTCCTTTCTTGATCATTGTGGGAATTTTGCCTGTTGCAAAATATTCTGTTTCATATTACTTAGCATTTTCCCATAAAAATCTGAAGAAATGCCACAGAACCTCATCAAAGTTTAAAGTCAGTTTGTTATTGAATGATGATGACTTTTTTTTTTTTATTATAGGTAAAGCCTCAGCCAAGAAACTGACAAAAAAGGTAAGCAAAATGTTCCTTTCCTTCTTCCAAAGAACTTGCATTCTTTCTGTTACTCAACTGGATAGACTTCTCTTTCAAAACTGGCTTTATATTTTCTTGTTTGTGTCTTTAAAGGAGGTAGATGCTGCACTGCTGTGTGTTGCCAAAGCTAAACCAGGACCGACCTTTTTTAGAGAGCTTGGTGATAAAGGTAATGAGCACTTTTGATACTGAAAAATACATCTTGCTTTGTATCTCATTATATGGTATGAATTGAATGTATTTTTAAAGAAGGTTTCATGGATTTGACTTCATCCCCATCTAGCCAGTAGCTGCCTCCTTGGCAAATCTCTCAGTTATGCAAGACAGAGTAAAGAGGCAGGGCTGGGAATGGAAAGCCTTCTGAGGTGCAGGAGGAGACGTGAAAGAAATCGGAAAGCCTACTGGGAGAAGAGAAAGGGGCTAAAGGGATGACTTCAGCACAAAATGGGCTTTTAAGACTTGTTGTTAATAAGCTGCTGTTTCACTATATAACTTAAATGCATGGAAACTAAGAATAAAAATACAATTTGTGTCTAGTTATGTAAAGTGGCATCCCTGATTCCAAGAGCAGTTGAACTTATTTCTCCTTCTTCAGGAGCTCGGTGGCCCTTCACAGCACTGATGTGCTTCGGTTTCTTTTCACCCAGCATTTCCACTTTATATTGGGCTACATAAAGAGAAAACTCTGAGAGCTGGGATACTGTTTGTATAACAACAGGGAATTAAAGAACACCAAATAAACAACTTGTTAGCATAAATTAATTGAAGGGAGAAAACAAACAAGAGGATCAAGGAAACCAAATAGATGAGTAATTAACCATTTCACCAGTAACAAAGACTGAAATCCCCAAACTAATGAGAAAGACCGACAGCATCTATTCACAAACTTTCTGTGTCGTAGAGTTCAGCCTGAATCCCTTCTCCCATGGAAGTTTCTGGAAAATAAAGCTGCCTTTGCACTGCTGCAGTTCCTTGGCAGGCATGAGCCACGCTCTCTCCATGTGCAGCAAATCCCTGGGCATGGCTGGCAGCTTGTGCAAGAGAGCAGCCCTCAATCTCAGCCTGCAGCGTTTCGCCTGCACTTTGGCCTCATGGCCTCATCTGCATACGGTTCATTTCTTGCATCCTTGTGCAGACAGGGAGGGGTCTTCACCTGGGTGCCTTGCTTGTCAGTCTGCTCCTGCAAGCCCCAGCATACCCCAGCAGCCCTGAAACATCTCTGAACAAGTTGAACAATTTTTTCCTATCCTAGGAAGTCTGGATTTTGTATTGAGTAGTCATTCCCTGCCTTTTCAAATTACTAATCATCATGTGCTTTCCCAGGATTGGGTTTAAAGGATTCCCAGTCTTTAATTCTTGGATATTCTTTCTCTATCACTGCTTTTTTAGAGCCTTTCTTTTTCTAGTGGTTGACACTGCAAGTCCCCAAAGCACTCTGCCTGGGAAAACCAGGAGTCCACCAACAGAAAGTGAAAACAGCAAATCAGCACAGCCTCCTTTTCCCGCACCTCTCCCAGCTGACTGCTTGGCACAAAGTGGTTCAGTGATACACTCAGCCTGGCATCTTTTGCATTCTGGACAAGGCATTGAATTCCCCTTGCTTAGGACTGTGGGTCCGTATACTCTGTCCTTCAAAGGTCAGGTAGGAGTTTGAGATGATGCAGGAACATTCAGTGCAGTCATCCATATGTCTGCACAAAACATGGAATTTTTACAGTTTTTAGTCCTGATGCCTCTTTAGTGACTTTGATGCTTTTGCTTTGAGATGCATTATTATTACAGTTTAAAATGTAAGTATTTATGTATTAAATACTGCTTTTACAAGAACCAGAATAATGAATCTACACCTGTTACACTGTTTAGCTGAGATTATTTTAACTACCTTCAAATTGTTATTTAAATATCAAGTAGAGGGAAAACTGTCATCAGTCCAGTTTGTAAAATGTAATGCTAGGGTATTCTGCCTTCTAGTGGGCAGTTTTAAAATTCATGTCATATTTTGTGGGTATACTTATGATTTATTCAGCAATAAGAATATTGTACTGTCAGCATTTGCTATGAAATTTGAGGGTAGAGATTTCCAGGGAGGGATAGGGAAGGCTCATTTAGTGTTAGAAAATGACAGCATTTTGCCAACACTAACTGCAAATACTTGGCTGCAAGTATGCTGAGTCATTCAACAGTATGTGAAGCTTTTATCTTTTAAAATTTGCTTGGACATGAATATAGTTTTCTATGGTTTGTTTGTTTGTTTTCAAAATTTGTTGCATAGCATCTTTTAATTTGCATAACTTTGTAATGATTACTGTAGAATAAAAATAAAATTACCAAAATATTTAATTTACTTTATGGATAAGGTAAATTGGCCATTCACTGCAGGCAGTAAAAGGACAATAAAATTAAAAGAAGAATTTTTATGGAAATGAGTCCACAAGTTAAAAAATCTTATCTCAAATTATTTTAGTATAATCAGTCTGCCAGAAAATGTCAGACAGGCTGTGGATCTGCTTTAAGGCACTGAGACAGATTTTAAAGTACAATCAAGATTTTTTTTTTTTTACATGTTTTTATTATATTTACCTTTTTGCCTGTTTCACTATAGTGACTTTTCAATCAGCTTACAATAAGCTGATGAAAAGAGAGTCTGTGTCTCACCCCAGCATTTCTTGCAAGATTCTTCTTCGTTCCAGCCCTCTGCAATCTGAGGGAATAGAGCCATCATGCTTCTCCCTTGAGCCAATAAGAAGGGTGTTGTCTTTAAATTGGTCTTTTCTTTACATCCTACCATTTCCTTATAAATTTTGCGGATTCTTTCTGCAAAATTTTATAAGGTACAATGTTCCCTGTTTACCCATATAGCTAAAACTCTCCAGGCGCTCAGCATTTTGTGTCTCATTTATTACAACTTTTTTTTTCCTCTTTAACAAACATAATCTGCCATGTTAATATCCGTTCAAATGCTTCGATAAAGCTGTTTTTCTTACATGACTCCTTTGAGTGTGTCATCTCTTCTTTTGTGTCCCAGCACTGGGCTCTCCTTGTTCTGTTTTATCTAGCATAAGCTGCTTGTCTTCACCTTCCAGGTCTTCCCTGGATTATCCCTGTGCAGCACACCTCCAGACAGCTGAGAGGCAGACTCCCATTTCTCCTTGGCCACTGATGCTGGCCTTCATCACTTGCTGGTTAAATTTTCAGGCAGGGATCTTTGTGCTGATACCATTGCAGTCCACAGCTGGGAGGTGTTTTCTATATAGAGTTGAAAAGTTACCTAGTTGTCTGTCTTTATATTCTTCCTTTAAACATTCTTTTGCTGTGACACACACAAAATTAGGGAGCAGGAATCTTAATTGCTGCCCGTCACACTATTTGCTTGATTTCTTTTCCTCCCCTGTTTGTTTCTATCCATTTTTTATCTTGTCTTATACTTAGGCGTATAAACTAAAAAAAATGGGGTAGGAGTTCTTTCTCTGTTTGTTTGGTTTCGAATTTGTAGAAATCCTGGATACTTTGTCTAAGAACTCGATTCCAAGTTTTACAGCAATGCAAATAATAATTTACATTCTTGCAATGGCAGTAACCCTAAAACTTGTAAGCAAAACTAAATCTTTGAGATGAAAGTATTTTTTATTTCCACAGTGTATTGTATGACTGTAGTACTGTGCTGATTTACACATGACGCATGCTGGATAATAGGGTGAATAGCCCTATTTTGATGGAGAGGAAGACTAAGATATGGAACCAGAGTGAGTTGGCAACAGGATCCGCATTAGACCCGTCTTTAGCTAAGACTTGTTCACGGATTTTCAGACTCTTACATTCAGCAATTTACTATTTCTGGTACTTAAAACCTGAAAGTGTTAAGTCACTATCTGAGGTCAAATACAAATGCTGTTGGCTCTGCATAGTAATTTATCAGAAGTTAATTGTTTATCACTGAAGCTTAAGTGGATTCCTTATCTATCAATTAACTAAATATTAATTATAAAAAATAGTTTATCTTTGCACAGATAGGCACGTTTGAACTTCATTATTTTAAGCAGCTTCAGCATTATACAATGTTTAGCTCACAAGTTAAAAGTAGCTCAGTTATTTTGAAAAGTGATTTATAAGAAAGCCCTTTACATATTTTCTCCAAACATTATTGCAGGGCAGATGGTTCAGATTCTGTTGTTTAACCATCTTCGTTATGCGCTCTCTCTCTTTAGCTCATATGCTCTATTTTGACGCTATCACATCTTTGTGTTTGTTCAGGCTTTTCACTTAAGGCGGTATTTCAAAGGAAAACACTGGAATTTTCCTTCAAAAGGGGGGAAAATACTTTCACCTTGTAGAAAGGACATGTTCCTATTTTAAAAAAAAATAGAAGCCTCCTCTTGGCACGCAGCCCAGCAGTGCTATCAGCACAATCTAGCAGCTTGGCAGCTTTGCATGTTGCCATGTTCCCCTTGAGAATTAGAGGGAAGCTATTCTCCGCCTTCGTGCGCCTGCCAAAGGATGGAGGACTTTGATCCTTCAGGGTAACGTTAGAGTAGTTCTCCTCCCAGGTACTAAATGTGACAAAACGCATTTAATTTATTTGCCTTTTATATAAGCATTGAATGTTTTCAGTGAGAATCCAAAGATTTAGTGTAGGCCTTTTATTAATACCAAATAAACCTTACTTTCTTGATTAGACATGAACATTGATGAGTCTCTGGATAGGGAATATTACCTTCAGAGTACTAAAAACAGAAGTAAAAATTTTATTAAATAATAATGTGGCTTACTTTAATAACCTATTTAATACAATGTTAAACTAAATTTTTTATATTTATAAGATTCGATCTTTCAAGTCTTGCTATAAGTATATTTTCTTTTTGCAAGTCATTTTTTAACTCTTCTATTTCAGGGTTGATATCTTATGCAGAGTACCTATTTTTGCTGACAATCCTTACGAGTAAGTATTATATATTTAAAATACATATGTGTAAATAGTCAGTTACTAACAGCTTTCTAGGAACTTTTTCTGATAATTTTTAAGTTCTAAATGTCTACATTATAGTAAAACTTAAAGAACTATTGTATACAGAGTGATAAAGCATTAATATAAATAGCTTTAATCGATTCCAACTTACTTCCATACTGTCATCATTGGTCCATAGCAGTACTTCAAAAATCATTATAATCCCTGCACTATGGGATCAGTAAAGTCTTTCAAGAGACTTTGAGAGAGGGGAGACATTGGTTACAGGACCACATAATAAGGGGAAGAAGAACAGTGGGAGAACAGAAATAATTTGTCTTCTGGATAGTAGTTTTAATCATTTTGGACAATGAGACGTTAACATTATAGCTCATGCAGTGGTATAAAAAGCTGTTGTGGTGTCTGAAAGGTTGTTGCCTATTACTCGTGTTCAGATACACAATGGATGATACACATAAACAGCAGACTTCTGCAGTGTCTTTTTGTTTGACTTTTTAATCCTTTTTTTTCCCCTCTCTGTTCCTTTTGACTTTATTTCCTCCAAGTATTTTGCATGTATTTCTACCCCCTCCTTTGCCTCCTTCCTTTTTCACTATCAGAGACTTTTTAAAAAAAACTTCTTGTTTGGTACTTGCTGCATCTGCAAACAGCAAGCATTTTTTGATTGTGCATGGAAGTGATCTTGGATTTTCTGGGTTTCCTCACCCATACTTACTCTGTGCCACGCTTGCCACCTCCCTGTGCTGTTCTGATAAGTGTAGATCATGCTGGAAAATACAGAGATTTGAGATAAGGTGTGTGCAATGAGCATTACGCAGTGAGACCCGTAGACTAGTGAAGTAGTCCACATGCATGTCCATGTAATAGTCCACATGCAGTCTTGTTTGACTGACTTATACAGGTCTAACATTTTAAGCAAGGGACAAAACCAGGCAGACTAGATCTCATGGTATCAGTGGATGGGGAAAGGTGAGAAGGAAGGAGTCATTCTTATCCCAGTGGACTGTAGATGCTCGAGCCTCATCACTTCCATGGCTGTGAGTCCATGGCAAGGGCTTAAACAAATTGACAAATTTTCCTTGCCCGGAAATCCACTCTGTCACAGTGTAGTAAGAACAAGTAGTGTTGGTCTCCAGAGTCCAGTCTTCACAGACAATGACTGTGGGTACATACCTCTTGCAGAGTTTAGGTAGGCCTTTTACAGCTTATGTCATTTCTCAGCAGAACTGCATCGGTTCCTACTAGAAACTTCAACTAGTACACAGTATTACTTAGTATATATAAATTAATATAATCTGTTTACCATACAAATGTACTGTTTCACCAGTAGTGACTGTCCAGCGCCACACACAACTTGAACATGAGTTATAACGTGTTCAAGTGCTTTTTAAAATCAGAAATAATATAAGTGTCTAGCCCAGTTAGAAAGCTGATTTTAAAATATTTGTTGCAACTCAAAGAAGAGGTTTGGTTTTTTTTTAAAAAGAACAACCACATTATAAGTTGAGAAGAATACCTTAATTAAAGTTGCAGAAATAGGTGCCAAAGATTGTATTTCTTTAAAAATCTGTGGCAGCTGAAAGTAAATTCATGCTGATTTATTGGCTGCAACAATTAGAAAATTGAAGCAGTATCAGAGCAAGTTGTTCCACTTCTCCAGACAATCAAGTAACATTATTTTTTAGAGAATTTATATAGGAATGTATTGAACTGCAAAAACAAAGGCACCTTTTGATGCAGGATAAAAATGCAGTGCTAACGTCGCTGCTTTGGTTACACAGAGGGTTATCATACCAGTCAGTTTGAAAGCAAATGTCAACAAGTGTTAGTGCCTCTGTCTTTGCCTAACAAGTATCCCATGTCAGCCCCCAGTTACACAACCTGTCTCTCTCGCTAGTGAGAATTAATGTGAAATTTCTCAAAGCAGCCATTAATATTTAAATTACTTTTTCTAAGTCACCAACAGAGCAATAGAGAAACAGGAAACAGTCACCAGGTTTCCAGAGTCCTGGTTCCAGGGCATTGCTGACCAGACTATGCTGTCTGTCATATAAAAGCACCATCTGTAACAACACTGAACTTGAAAATGTAATTTTGCATCAGACAAAGGCTTTATTTTGCCCCCTGTGATCCCCTTTTCTCTTTTCTGTGTGCCTTGTGTCATCATTATCTTTTTTCTTCCAGTGTTGTACTGAATTTCATTTCTAATTCAATTCATTTCATTGAATTTCAATTGGTTAACGGAGCTTCTGGTGAAGGAGCCCAGGAACTGAAATTGTCACTTTGACTCAAAGCTTCATTTCAATTAGCCAGTCACACAAGTTGACAGCTTGGTCAACGTAGGAATGGTTGCAGGGGAAGCACATAAGTCTAACCTCACTCACAGCTAAGATGAAGCTCTTCTGTTCAGATTTTTTGGAATTTTGCCTGATTCTAATTAAATACAAATATATCTGAGGTAGTCTTTGAACTATGCTTATTTTACGAACACATACCTATGGGGTTACATCATATCAGATAAGTATGTAATCTCTGAACAGTATAAGCAGCTTCAGGTCCTATATTTTCAGTAACAGCTCTCTTTTCTGAAAATTGCAACACAGATGGTATGAATTACTATTAAATACATCAGTTATTTTTATTCTCTAAATATGTTACAGGATAGGCTCTTCTTGCTTTTGTACTAGTAACACAAAGTTAGTGTGTCGCATTTCCATGGAAAGGAAGCCAGTTTTGATTATTACAACCCAGTTGCTGGGGAAGGGCTCTGCTATGCAGATTGCAATGGTATTTATAAAATATCCCTGCATCACAGGGTTGCTCCACAGAGAACGTTAGTTGGCTGCTGAAGATACAGTTACTTCTAAACTGTAAAAATAGTACTTTCTTCAACCATCTTGTTATCACTTAAAAGGAACGGGATGTTTCTTTAACTTGTTTCCTTTGCAGAAAGATTCTCTAAAAAAAAAAAGCAAGACTTAAAACTTTACAGGTTGGAGCTGGAAGAATATATTTCCAAAAGAAAAACTCTGAAGACATGAGAATTATTTAGAGATACTGCTTCACTGGCCTCCTGAGTCCAACATTGTTCTTGGAAACATGAATATATTCTAGAAACAATAAGTCCGTGGCTTTCATATTAATGCCTAACTTGACTGGGTTGTGGAATTAATTCACCTGCTCCAGAAATTACTGGGATAAGTGCTTGCTACTGCAGTGAACTGTAACTACATTTCAGCGGCATGCTGCTCCTGTGTGGGCTTGCTAATGAGCAAGGCCACCTCCTGTAAGCAAAGTAAGATCAGGAAATTGTGGGAAGGAGCTCAAAACACACTGTGTTTTTATAGCGCCTGCAAGACTCAGAGCTCATTACATTTTTTCTGTTGAAAAGAAACATCTACTCAGTGAAGGAAATGCAGGGTAAAATTGCATAAAATTCCTGAAAAAATCAGCTTGATGGGAGTCATACAAAACATGCTTTTGTCCAAAAAGGCCAGAAAGAGTAGTTTATTACTTCTGAGTAACATTTGAGTACATTGTTTAGGGAGGGAAGAGAAGGGAAGAAAAAAAAGGCCTGGGGCTAACACAGCAGGAGCAGGAGCAGAGCGCACTGGCCGTGATTACAAGATCAGTCTGTTTTCTAGGGAAGACTGCAAATACTGGCATATAGTAATGCATGCAAGAAGTACCTGAGGAGTACACTAGCTCTTTCACACAGTTTGGTAATAATTATTGGTTTCTCAAGGCACTTTCCAGTCTTCTCACTTGAAAAGGAGCTCTAATAAACAAGGCAGAGCTAGACTTCAGAAGTGTCATGGGATTATGGAGACATCTATAGAGAATATCTAAGACCAGGATAGTAAGACATAAAACAGTTTCACAATCATTGGGATCAGATGGACGTTCATGGCTGTACTTAGGCACTGCTGGCACTTCTTGCTTTGCCATTGCATTAATTATCCCTTGAAATGGTAGTAAAAAGGTGTTTAAAAAGTTTGCTAATATTGGAGGAGGTACATGTGGTTTACTGGAAGTATCACATACATGCATAACAATGGAGAACTGAACCATAGGCAATATTCCTTTTGCATTAAATATTTAAGTACTAGTGTATATATATGTGTGTGTGTGTGTTTACAATAAAATTCTTTCGCAATTTGTTGCAGAACCCCAGACTGGATTTCAGATTGCCTTTAAAATGTTGGATACAGATGGCAATGAACAAGTTGAAAAGAAAGAATTCTTTAAGGTATGTGTATTTATATGCATATTCATCTAAAGCATTGAAATAGTTCCATGGGTTATATTTGCTAAATGAAGATTCATTAAAATCTTCAAGCCTATTTTTCAGTCCAATCTATGATGACTTACTTACTAAAATACTTCATATGAAAGGAGCACATACTGAAGCATTGCTATAGAAGTACTTCTTATATTTGAATCCACTTTTATAAATGTTACCTTTGACTTGTATCTAAAAATCTGTTACTGGGAAGGTAGGATTTGGTGTACATCCCTTAATCCCATGAGCTAATTTAAATAATCATCTGGAAAAGTCTTTTATTTTCTAAATATTTTGAATAATTTTTTAAATTCACCATCCTCTCTTGGTTTTTACTAATTTTGTTTGCTGTTGCACAGGTTTTTTACCAATTCACACTTTGGAAAGTAACAGCAGTTTTTCCCATATTTTGTATAAAATATGGGGGAGAAAGGCAGATGCTTATGCATAAAGCTTATGCTATATAGCTTATGCTATTTTGTATAAAATATGGGGGAGAAAGGCAGAGAAGAAAATCTTGCTCTGATGTTTTCTATTTTTCTAAAGCAGAATAGGCTTAATTATATAGCTTATTCAACTTTTAAGTATTTAACAGGAGACTGTTAACTAAATACTTCTTGTCAAAAGTCAAATGTAGAATTAACAAACATAGTTTTTAATAGACTCCCTCAGCTTAACTCAGATCCTTCATTCGTATTGGAGGTGACTAGAGAGACAATTTTATAATAAGCTGAAATGGCTACTACAATGCAAATTATTTTCTGTCATTAGGATAAAGTTAAAGATGATCGTTAACGCAACAACTCTAGAGAACCATAGAATCTAAAACTTACAAAGATTCACCCATTGATAGAGAAATTACTGAAAATTTATTTACGTGTACTTTCATAGCCTTAAACTCTGAATTAATGATACAATAGCTGTTAGCATGTGTTCTGCACTGATAGCCATTTTTTCAGTGAATGGTCTCTTAGCAAGATTACAATTGATGAGTCATACTTAAATATATTTTTAAATATTTTTAAAATACTTTTCAACTTAGTAGTACTATTTGAAAATGATACTTGAAATTAGACCTTTTCCCAAGACTGTTCCCAGAAGCCCCTAACTGAGCCTGCAGATACCCTGCACTCATTTGTTGCTACACAAAATCTTTTAAGCTTGAAGAATGTGCTCTGTTAAAATGTTAATTATTCTGCTGATTAAAAAGAAATCAAATTCTAACTAAAGCCTTTATTTTTCACCTACTAAACCTGGTACAATCCTAGTGAATTGTTATCAGAGTAGCAGTGCCCTGATTACCGAAATATGTCTGCTATGGCTGTATTGTTCATCTACAAAACAGTATGTTACAGGGGAAAGTAAATCCATGAACACAAGTGAACACGTTCAGCCTGTAGTGCCTCTGCACCAGAATGCCGTGTTAGCAGTACTTCCTTTAAATAGGTACTGTGTCAGTTAAGCACATAAGGAGATTCTTGCAGAAATACAGCACAACTCTCTTTGGGAGATGTACAGTGTGTCATATATTTAATATCCATTACCCATTTCGGGTAATTCTAGTTGAATTGGCCAGTGTGAACAACAGAAAGTCGTCAAAAGTAGAGGTGAAAACATTATACAAATAGTTAAAAATAATTTGATTCCTGTAGAGGCAATCAAATTAAATGAAAATTAGTCTAGTTAGATTGTTAGTTTGCATTTTCTTTCTGGGCTGTATTGATAAATTAGAGTGATAAATTGATAAATTAGATAGAGAGTGGTAAAATAAACCCATATAAATTGCAGTGGCAACTCACAAGAATCATTAAATTCAAAGAAGTCCCACAGGGTGCAAGCTAGTCAAAAGATGAGTTTTGTCACATGACTGTTTGCTTAACATTTGTAAGTGGTGACTATTTTAAAGCAAAACTTGATTTTTATAGGTTAGGTTTAAAAATAAAACTTTTGGAATGTAAGAATCTGGAAAAATGTGTGTGTGTTAATCTCTGCATACTCTAGTTCTGTATGCATCATAGAAAGCTTCTGTATATCTAATAAATCAGTAAATTGTGTGGCTGATCTGTCACTTGGTCTTATCGCAGTTGGCATCTCAGGAAAATAAGTCTGAACTATTCTATTAGTTATTTCCACACTACATTTGACAATAATATCAGGAAACGTATGTAAGGAAAGGGCAGTGGAAAAGAGTAGCGAAGAAGCAGTAATTAGGAGGCAGTTACTGTAAGCAGGGTGTGATGGGAACAGAAATTCCAGTGCTACTTCAGTCTCTTGCTTTGTCACCTCTACTGTTAAGACATCTATGCACGTCTACATGATCTGTTGATCTAGACTGTAAATTCTTTGAGGTAAGAACTTTCCCTTTTTGTTTGCAAAATGTCCGTCATTCTTTGAATTGCGTATCTCTCAACTCTCACATGTTACTGGATAAGCAGGCACAAGATGTGTCGCATAAATCATTCAGGAAAGGGAAAAGGGTGACAAGCAGACTCTACAACCCAAGTCCTTGGTGCCTGCAGCACGTGATGGAGATACGTTGTTCAGACTTGTATGGATCAGACACTGAAGGAGTGTGAGATGCAGGATTTCCCAGTGGATTCAGTGCTCTTTGCTAACATAAATGAGTGTTCAGGAAAGGAGATTTTGAATGCAATTCCATGTTTTGAAGGAGAGAGTTTATCTTGTCCTCCATAGCCTTTCCATTTCTGTGCACATTTTCCTCCTTTCCAGTAGGAGTTAAAAGTCTGTCCCTCCCTAGGGATAGACTCTTGTTCTCTCTCCTCCCTACTTCTTTGTATTCAAGCCTGTCTATTTTTAATGTCTGCTTCATCCATGTTTCAGTGGTAAACATGCACAATACAAGAGACATTTCAGTGTTAGGGCCCAGAATCACAGCAATCTGTATTTTGAGGTGGGCATCCGCAAGGATTTGTTGCTTTGCCCTGCAACTCCAGGGTGAAGAAGACATGGTAGAAATGGCATGTTCACAGATGTTAGTTGCCATCCTTTAATCAGCCCCTGCCAGAGTGCAAAGAATCATTTCTCAGAGCTGTATTATCTGCATCTTTGTGAGGACAGTAAGATACTTCTGTGAACTCTGCACTTCCAAGACATTCACATGAGGCTTGGTGAGGGGGATTTCCGGACGTGCACATAATAACCCATGCACATTAATCTGAGACCTCCCATCAAGAATAAGGCTACCAAAGATCCCCAAATCCCCAGCAAGTGAGGAATTTCCCTAACTCTGTCCTGATGAAAGATTTCTAAGTAAAATTAATGGCAGTTCAAAACTATTGGGAATGGAGGTAGGGTAACTCTAATGGCACATGCAAGAGCTGTGTGACTTTCTAGACAGACTGTCTTTATACAGTTGTTCTGGATGGCAGATACCACAACCATGAACAGATACTAGGGCTGAATGAACCAGCACCCGACACTGTCAGCAGTTGTGGTGGTTTGGTACAGAACACCTCTGCAGTCCTAGAACATCCACAAGCATTAACTTCTCTTAAGCAACTCAAAGATGCAAAATCACCTTTTTTGTTTTTTTTTTTTTTTAAGGCTGACATAGCTTTTCTGCCAGCTCTTGTCTTCTTCAGAAGAGATTACTTCTTAGTATGTCTTTAGTAAAGAGGCATCAGTTGTGCATAATAGGTCTCATTATCTTTGAATTAGCCATTAGTATCTTCCAGTGATGAACAGGTATAAATATTAAATACAGATAAATGTTACATAGAGCAGTTGAGTATTGGAGTCCATTTCTCGAGGGCAGAATTCTTCTCCCTCTGTGAGTCATTGCTGCACTATGCTGGAAAAAATCTGCAAACTACTGGAAATAGTTTCAAGCACTATAAGGATTTATATACAGTGTAAGAAAACAATAAACTAAATCTTCCAGAACACTTGTGAAAAAAAATGTATACTGTGTGTCTGTGTTCTTTAGTAGTCTCTGCAGCTTTTTTTAAGTCATTTAAAAATAAAATCCAAAAGAAAAAAAAATCGTATTGGAAAGTATTTGCAGTTGTATTTCTTGTGTGTGAGCAAAAGATGGATTTTTCAGGTAAGAAAAAATGTAATTTTTCAGTGAGAATATGGACGAGCAGTTGTGTTTTTATCCAGAGCTCTATATTGCTATTTTGCCATGAAGAAAGTCATAATGCTTTTACTGTATTAGTCAATTGTTTTGTAAGTGATCAAAAATAAAATGAATTTGGAGAAACGTGGAAGAACTGGTACTGTTTAATTGTCTTGTTACAGTATTTATTTTGATAAATACTATCAAGGCATGCCATTTAAAAATAATAATAGAAAGTAACTATCCTGAGGAACTCAAAAACTGAGGCTATAAAAAAACCAGAACAGGTGAATTAGTCAAAAATTTAAGGCCAAGGGAAGACCTTTGGCAACACAAACAGTTAGGAGTTTTTTCCTACTCAATACTTACAAGCCCATATTGCTTCTCTGAACAACATAACAAAAAAAAGAAGAAAGTAAAGCCCTAATAAGAGATTTTAAAACCCCACAAAATAATGGCTATGCAAATTTGGTCATGGATTTTTTTTCCCCAGTTTTAATGGGCAGGTTGAGGAATCACTCAGAAATGTTTGAGAAGCAAGCCAGCACCTTCGAAAACCCTGAGCTTTAAAAGCATCTTTCCTAAAGTCTCCAAATCCAGAGCGCTTGGTGTAAGTCCATATCTATACCTGAAATGTAATAAGTCCCTTGTTCTTTCATTCTTGCTGTCCTTTTGAGGATTCATGCAAATGTCTGTGAAAGGTAGGTATACCTTGTGCTATGTTCAGTCACTCATTCTTGTGGCAGTGTTGACCTCCCAAGCTGAAATACAGTCAAAGAAACCTTGCAGCTGAGATATACTTGAGGTACTGCCAACTGATGCACTTTCTGTATTACTGTAAAACTCTACTTGGGACAGTGGAAGTTACGTTTTGAAATGTGAGTCATTTCAGTACTTCTAAAAATCTTCTTAGCTAACACATTCAAGATTCATTTATTTGTGGGGTGGAGGAGAAACTCGAAGCACGTTCTGCTTAATGCCGGTTCTGAAAATATGTTTGCTTATTTAATTAAATTATTCTGTGTTGTTAGTTGTATAGTACCTCATTTGAACAGGTATGCTTTTCATTTCTAGAAGATCATGTCTGTAGCAGAACTATGTAAAGCTGTCTAGGAGGACAGCATGAAAATCACAAGATAATTTTTATTTCCCAAATGACCCTGGATGTTATATCCCTGAGTTTCAAAATCTTATTGAGTGAATGCTAAGCTTCTAGTGCAAGAAAATCTCCTCTAAAAATAGAGTAAGCGCTGGGTTGCAAGAGGTAGATTCATATGCTCTGCTTGGCTATATTAACCACAGTAGGTAAGACATTTCTGGGAAAAAGTGTGTCTGAATAGCAAAATATCCTTAAGAATGCAAATATTTTGTCATGACTAGAGAACCTTGCAGAAATGTAATGACTTTATAATTAAGAAAGTTGAAATTAATGCAAGTTTCTGAAAACGGAGTCTGTTGTAAGACCCAGTAATTTTCCTGTGTTTTTTTCATGTTTTAACGAATACAGCTACAGAGAATCATTGGGAAGGAAGATGATTTGAAAACAGCTGGAGACGAGACATCATTTTGGGTATGAAATAGACATACATTTTTCTTTACAAAAGCATTGTCATATTTCCTGTGAACTTTGTTATTTTTTCAGAGTTTTTAGATAAGTATATAAGCATCAGTATTAGTGCTTCAATTAAATGGAAGTGCATGATATGTGTCAACTACTTTCTAACTGGGAAAAAAAAATGTTTGCCGTTTCTGAATCTCCTGATGAAATGTATGCTATTAATGTATTTTATTACTGTGTGGTCACTCCGTTATTTAGGTTCTGTAAGCCTCTGTTTCAAAGTAACTCTCTTCTATTTGTGAAAAACTCAGAAAATACTCTGTATCGCCGTATGAGAAAAGATGGCTTTCCAAATAGAAATGGATACCTTAAACTTACCTAAGTGCTGCTGTTGCAGTAATATCAGCTTATTCTGAGTTCGTTTGAAATGTAATTGCTGTCATTGAGGTGACAAAGGCAAGGATTACTTTAGTTAGGTCCACTTCCATAAATGGCTTAGATGCAGACAAGACGAAACAATCTTGTATGATTGTTTCTAACAATCATAACTTCTAACACATATGGAAGTATGATCTTCCAACTGTGTTAGAAGTTTCACTGGATTGCAGACCATTAGCAAATGGCAAATACAGTTCATCAATGAAACGAGCAGGTTTCCTGCTCTCTTCTGACTGTTTTCCTCTGAATCCTGCCAGTGTACCCTACATTATTCCCCAAGTGGAGGCTTTGCTAGCTGCCATCTCTTCTTCGGTCTCTAGTTAGTACAGAGACAAGATGTTCTGTAGCCTGGATGAGATTGAATGAGACTGAAAACAGAGAGGGGGAAGTCCTGAGCATACTGAAAACTCCTCAGAAGAAGTTGATGAACCGGGCTGAAGGAGGGGGAGAGTACAGATGGATTATCTCCAGCTATTACTATAAGGTGCTTCTTGCACCAGCAGCACTACTTTTGTTGCGTGCTTAAATTGGATAGTGTAGCTGAAGGATATTTTTCTCACCACAAACTTGCTTTCAATTATAAACTGAAAATGGGTAATTAGGCATGGGGCAGCGACTGCTCATGTTGGAAGCATTCAGTAAGAAATTTATACAGGGCTCTGCTTTATAAACCTATCATGCATCAGCAGTTTCTACAAAGAGTTGGTCCAGCTCATGTTCTTTACTTTTTCACCTGCCTGGGGAAAAAATGGAAGTGACAGTATTGCTAACACCTTTAATATCTAATAGGCATAAAGAAAAACTGTCTTCTCATGCATAAAGGTTTTGCTCCCTCAATATGCATCCAGAGTCCAGTTAAAAATTGTTTGACTAACAACCATCTCCTTTCTTGAATCTTTTCATCAGTCACCAGATTAAAATAGCTAGGATTAATAGGGTTGTCTGCTCCTCAAAACCAATTTCAGTTGAGACTTAACTGCCATGACAGTGAAAGAAAAAGGATCTTTATTCTGCATGAATGCACAGCTATAGTATAAAATTTCCAGAGAAACTTTGATACAGTTGGACAGATTTAGTTATAAACACATAAGCTTATTGGGAGCTCATTAAATACCTGAGCCTGAATGTCTCTATTTTGTTTTTTGTCTTGCTTCAAATTTTGTCTTCAGAGTTCTCCACTGAGAAAAATCTGAAGTTATTGTGACCAGAAAATCATATTTAATACAGTTTCTTAGCAGATGATAAATTGAATTATAGTCTGTTCAAAAGAAGAATTAAATACCTTTGGGGAGTACAGCTATCCTGAAATTCTTCTGGTCTCTATATTTCTACTTGGCAAAGTCCAAATTATCACTTTTGTTCTAATTTTTGTTTTCTTTCCTGTCTCTGTCTCTCACAAAAGTAGTTGATTATCTTTATAAGCAGTGAATCTGACTATACAATGTAGTCAGTGCATATGTTTTTACCCCTTATTTTTAATAACTATGGCATAGTATTACTTTCAGGCAAAGCAGATAAAGCATAAAAATAAAGTTTTTAAATTGACTATGTTCGTTGAAAGCTGAGATACTGCAACAGAAGTTTGGTGTTTAGGATAGTTCTTTATTTCCACAACACTTTCACAATTTGCATATGAGTTTGCTGGTTTTTCAAAGTAATCCCCGTCTCTGACACCAGATGGAAAATGTCACTGACTTATGAAATAAGGTATAAGTGGTAGTCTGCAACTTTATTTAACCACCAGGTATACCCAGGTATGTTCCCTGTCCAGTGTGTAGACAGAGGTCCCAGTCATTCATTTACTGTATGGAGATACCACTTAATACTCATTGAGATACTGTATTAGGAAAAGGAAAAATAGTTCTTTTGCTGTGCTCCCAGGGTGCTGGTATTTCTGCCTCTTTTACTGAGATGTTGACTTACACATCTAAAATTCAAAATTTCGCCACTTAGTAATGGCCCTCAAATGGGATTGCAGTGGACTTCGTTATCAAGATAAATATATTTCAATTGAGGGATTTTCTTTTTCCAATATTATAATTGACACTGGAAGAAAAGCCAAAAAATCTGCCCAGCCTTAACCAGCCCAGTCTTCTGGGAAGTTCCTTGCTGACTTTGGCAGAGCAGGCAATCTGATTACTCATAGCACAGGCATGCATGCACACAGCGAAGGAGAGATGCAGACAGACTTACAAGACTGGCAGCCTGGTTCCTTCTAACTAGACTGGAGAAAATGGTGCAGAAGTCAATAGAGGCAGTGACTGTCTCACCCATCTTCCCATAGGCCAAAGGAAATGCTGCACCTGGCTTCCTAGCACAACTGTTCTGCTTCACGTGAGACATGCAGCTGAGCATTTGACCATGCTTTGTGGAAAAGGAGAGGCAGACTCCTTGCCTGGAAGTGGTGTAGAGTGTTACAGGAAAGTGCATGAGCTAGAAGAGCTTGGTGTATTTTGAAAAAGGTGTTGCCCAGTGAACAGCACTAGTTCCTTTTGTATTAATGCCCTGAGTTCCTTAAAAGGATACTCGAATAGTGATACGTGCATTACTGTTCTGGTAGCAATAATGATGCTAATGGTTGCAGATATCTACTGTACAACCCAGTCATCTAGATCAGGGACTTTGCTCTTGGGCCCTTCAATTTAGATTAATGAGTTATCAAGTAGTTTCAATACCTCTAATTTAATATGCTTTGCATAATGGCTAAACTTAGAAGTTAATTTTAGCTATTGTTAGGAAAGGAATGATAATACAGAATGTTCTATATTTGTTCTTAAAATGGAATTCATGTTGGGAAATAATATGTGCATTGTCTCATTTCCAAATAATTAAACATATGCTTCTGTATTCCATAATGAACATATTTTCATACAAAGTATCTCCTTTATATGTTTTGTTTGTTGGTTGTTTTTTTTTTTAATTTAACTAGTACTTGGGGACACAGCTATTAATCTCTTTTAAACAGAAAACTTTCAAACTAAAATTCAATCTCACTATAAGCAGTATATTTTTAGACCTACAAATGGATATTTTCCTATTGATGGTGTATCAGTTGTTTTAACCTGTCTACTTTTCATTCTTTATTATTCATTCACACATTCATCACCACTTAGCTGGTCAGCACAAGATTTTACACTTGGACCTTCAGACATTGCAGCATTGTGATGTATCTCCTCAGCCACAGAGACTGTGCGGGCCATCGTAACCTGCCCACCTGCTCCCTAGAATTTCTAATTAATTTGAAGTTTTCTACCCATAGCTTCAAAGTCTGTAAAGCCCTGGGCCCAGAATAACTAAAGACTGCCTAAACTGAAGGGAGGAAGATTGTGGTTGACAACCATGCTCTCCTGGTGCACTAATACTCTGTAACAGAGGTGCAGCATATCTGTGCAGCATGTTGAATTTTGCCAGAATCTGGTCCAAGACTAAAATTAATATCCCTCCCCAAAAGAGTGTGTCATTAATCTTGTCACCTCTCAGTTCATATGGAATGCACATTTTTTTCTTGACCTGTCTTCTCCAGCATAAATGTGTATGTTTTGTATCAGCAGATTAACATTGAATTCCGTTGAAAAGCTTTTAGATTCTTTAAACCAAGGAGTATTGCAATGTTCCTGCATGCTTTAAAGGAAGCTCTCCAGGCAGGTAAACCCCCCCTAAAGAACCAAGCCATGTGGCATCAAAATATTAAGCTATTAAAAAACTGCTGGGTCATTGTTTACGTCACAGACAAGGAAATTATTTTATTTTTTCACATGACTGATGACAGTATAACCTCAAAAGAGACAAACAAACATGCTTTCTGACATCTTTCTGGGTACTTATTTTGCTAGTACATTGAATTTGGCTTGGATAGCAAAAGTCGCTCCCTGAAGGAATTCATCTGGAAGCCTGTTGTGGTCACAGTAGCATTGCTTTCCATTGCACAGATGTGTGAGGCAAGGCTACCCCTTTAGTCTCTGCTACTTAACCTAGTCTGAAGGGCTTTAAATTATATAGCTAGAGAAGCCAGATAGCAGTGTGGGCTCCTGGCAGGCCAGGGAAAACACAGGATTTGGCTTTGCACTTACAGCTCTAGTCCTTGATTCAAAACAGTAAGAATCTGGTCATAATCTGTGAAGGCTACCTAGTGCATTTGCTTGTAAAGTTAATTGGAATAAACTGGAAATGGTGCACATAAGCATGCTCACTTGGCATTTTGTGATAACTGAAACTTGGGATGGCATGTCGACTACCCGGGGATGCGTTCGGGCAGCAGGGTGGAGGAATTGGACAGAGTCCATCAGGAGTCAGTTTTAGTGCTGAGAGCAAGGAGGTTTACACATGCTGAGAATGGGTGTGCTCTGCCTTTGAGGCCAAGTCCACGTTAATCAAAATAGTGTGCTTCACTGAACATAATACCTCCTGAGGGGGGTCCTCGTTACAGATTCTCTACTTTTTACAGAAATTAGTATTTTTAAAGTATGGTGTGACAGGGAGGCAGGGCCTGAATTGTTGTGAGGGACTGTCCCCAGCTGTGTATAGAAGCTGCTTTTCCCAGCTGCCAGCAGTGCACCGGTCAGGCAGCCTCAGGCTTCGCAGTGCAACAGTGCCATTCCCTGACTGCTTGATGCAGCAGGATTTGGTCCCTCTCGACCTGCTGGCTACGAGACTGGTTTCAACCTGTTCCTATTTTTTTCATAAAGTATGTCCTACAGTGTCTGCTCCCAGATTAGCTTTAGCCCACTTGGCTGGAAACCATTTTTATTCTGTACCTCCTCGTGAACTGATGCAGAGCCATGGGTGACGCACTGAAAGCTGAGGATGTCCATGAAGTTTCATCTTCTTCCTTGCTAAAGGCACTAACAGTACAGCATAGCAATTCCATGGCATTAGTTGTCATTAAAAAGCAACTAATACCCAGATAATGGGAATGCTGGATGTTGTTGAATACTGGATATAAGCTGTTTATTACTTAGAAAATGCTCCATCAGATTTCTTCTCAGATATTGTCTGTTACACTCTCTAGAAAAAAAATGTGCACAGTTTACCCTGTCTATATCAGACCAGATGTATTCTTGAATCCTACCTCGTAAGAAAGTGCCTTGCAAAACATTAAAAACTTTAGTATGGATTTACATGATTAAAGCTGATTCATCATAAAACGATACATTGTTCATTCTGGCATTCACTTGAGGCTGTCTGGGCTTTGCCAAAAAGGACTGCTTTTGGAGATCTGGATCTCCTGGTCCTCACTAGCTCGCCTGTTCACAGTTCTTTTGACTAGCTGTACCTGGCAGGATTAATTTCATAATGGATACATCTTTTAAACCTTCTTCCCAGAACTGAGCTGTAGGATATATCCCAACATCTTGGAGACTCTCAAAATGACAGAAAGGTTGATGCTCTTGAGCCGTGTTTGAGGCTAGGCTGCTTAGATTGAAGGCTACGTTGCCTCCAGGGATAGGAGCCTGGCATGATGAATTGACTGACCTAGCAGCTGAAAAACAAAGAGCATTTCAGAGAAGTGGACTCAGAAGAATTTGCAAAGAATTTAGTCTTACCTTTGGAAAGATTTGGGACATCACTAGCAAACAGAAGCTAAGACATTGCTCTCCTTGACCCTCCTCTCTTCTCTGCCCCTGTTCTTCATCTATTCACTCTCCTATCTTAACCAAAAAAAATTTCCATCCAAAATATGTATTATTTTTACAATTTCTATTGAAACAAGACATTGCACAGCAAATACCATCTCCCAGGAAGCAAGTAAGAGAACAAGGAACATATTACAGATTTTAATCATGGTGAATGCTTTCCAGTCATGCCTCAGGCAAATTCTGCAATGAAAGGTGGCAAGAATCTAGAGACAGTAAGTCTATTAACATTTCAGATGAGTTTTGAAAATCAGTTAGGTACATTATTCCGAAAATCCTGTCTCACTGTGTGATAAGTTTCTTCTCAGTGGCACTTGTTGCTACTTGCTGCAGTATCAGGTCCTAAGTGTCAAAAGCTCAGTGGAGAGCTACAGGATTAAGTAGGTCTGTGCCTGTGACTCAGTGTTTGCAGCATCAGGCTTCTACGTTAACAGTCTGTGTAATGTAATAAGGAAATAAATGTTGTGTTATCTGATCTTGCTTAAAAAGGAATAATTGCATAATTCAGCAGTTTGTGGTGCTTTTGAAAAGTGTACGAGGTGTTAACGTTACTCTAGGAACATAAGCTTATGTCTGTAATATGTACACACATGTTCATTAGTTCATATAGACTTGTGTGGCATCAGAGCTTGGTCTTTGGGATTCTTTGTGTGAACCAACGGTCCCAGGAACGTGTCTGAGCTCCCCAGTTGAGATACGTGTCCCTGTCCCATCCCATGCTTGTATCAAGATGAGACTCAGAACATCACCATCCCTTCTCCACTCTGTGCCTCAGCTTTCTGTAAAGCACGCAGCCCAAAAGGGTGCTGTGCTGCACCCTCCCCAGGCTGAAGCCACCAGATACACGAGAATACAAACTTTCACTCAATTTAGATAGAAGCTCTGTGACTCAAAGCCTGGTCCTTTTTACAGCTCCAGGATTATGTTACTATTTCATTCTCATTGCCAAGAGAGACATTCCAAATGTGAATTATTCTTTTACCTAAGCTCAGGAGGGTGAGGTGTTGGAAATATTAATAGAGCTCGCATTATCTTCTAACAAAGATTTGTCATGTCGTTACTAATTTATACAGTTCAGCAGCAAAAGCTCCTAATGATTCTGTGGACAAAAAGGAATTATGTACTAACATGTACTTTAATTTAATAGCATTAACTCTAGGAAAAGCAATTTTTTGAAATTTTACCCTTAAGCTGTAGTCTCTGTGGTCTGCTATTGCATATTCTGTTTTAAAGAAATGTACTGTTTTGTAGTTTTAAAATACATTTAACTCTCACTAACATAGTGTTTGGACATCTGCCAATTCCACTTTGGAATTTCAACTGATAAAGAAGGTAGCCAACAAGTAGGTGCATATTTGTTATAAATCCAGGGATAGGCTTTGTCATCTTAGATAAGGTGAGATAGGTATTGTTTGTATGTCTTCTTCTAGCATATAACTAGAGAAACATGAATAGAAGAAAAAAAACTTTTTCTGTTGCAGACTTAGTTTTAAAAAGGTTATTTTAAACCTCGTTTTTCAGTTTGTTTTCAATACAACACTGATTTTAGTATGGAGTAATTAAATTGGAAGCCTTCAATTGCGTAATCATGAGTTCAGTTTTTAAAATTACATCAGCAAATTTGTTTCTTGCATTCTTCAAGTCTCTTTTAAACATGTAAGCAAAAACCACAAAAAGCAGATTAGAATCTCACTGCAGTGAGAAATATGTGGATTCTTCTCTGTTTCTTCTTAGAAACTTTGCATTCTGACATAAGTAGTTTGGGTTTGAATTTCAAATAAGCATACATGAATGTTTGACTTTTGACTTTCTAAAAAGCATATACCAATGTTTATGCATCAGTCTTCACAGTAATATGAAGTGTTTAAACTTTAGAAGGATGGATCTTGTGGGTATTTAAATATTCTTTGCCTGCAGTTAAATAATAAAGTTCAATAAGTACCGTTTGCATATGGCTTGAAAAGTTTTTTTTCTAGGTTCACTCATACATAACTCCTATCACTGGCATTTAGTGAATTATAGCTTGCAGTAGAAATGAGGAATGTTACCTCTTTAACTATAAAATAACTGTGTCACATATGCAGTAAGCATGAAACACACAGTGGACTAATGGGACTTGTTATTGATGATGCTGAAAGCTAAATAACCATTAGTATTAAATCTTATGAATAGACTCTTGTCTTTCATCTTACCTCTTCAACCAGATAAAAGACACAGAGGCTATTTAGATGTCATAAGAATAGTTTGTTGAAATCCCTCCAGACTTACAAAAAAACCCTCTCTCTTCATGTTGCTTAGTGTTTTGTTGCGTTCAAAGAAATGCCAGTATGCTAGTGCTGAAAGAAGAATAGAACAGAAATCCAGCATTCTGTGTGGTTTTAGGCTTGTTAAAGATGCTGTTGAGTTGAAATAATGTGCATCCTTTTCCTGCAGAAATCTCTTAATCAGATTTTTAAAATATATGGAAAAGTCACTAACATTGAAAATTTGCAAGAAGCCTTGTAAGACCATATTGTAAGAGAGCACTTTCAATGTTTGTATTTTTCTAGCTTTGTTTCTTAGACTATCATGAATGTTTTTAAATGGTTGTATCCAATTAGAAAAATCTGACTAAAAACTTTTTTACGAAGACGTTAACTTTATTTAAAGCCTCTATTCACCTAAGTATAAAGGTTTTTAAAGATTTAACTAGCAACCTTCTCAGTTCTAATAATAAAATACACTGAAGGTGGTTGTAAATTGTACTCATCTTTCATACAGAATATTTAGAAGCAGAACATATAATACACTGTTACCAGTTGATGTGAAAGAATTATTCAGCTCTGAGATCCTGTGTGATAGCTTTGGGAATAGTAATTAAATTGCAAGTATCTCTTGTGAAATTCTAGTTAAAATAAATATTTCCAGATTTGTAGTGAATAGATATTAATTATCGTACAATGCATAATAATTAATCATACCGGTTTTTGTTTTATAGGGAGCACAACTGGAAAGCTCTGGTGTTAATACCATGTTGCTGGTACATTTCTTTGGAAAAGAAGGAAAGGAAAAACTTCGCTATTCTGAGTTTTTCAGGTATTTTTTTCAGCTAGGCAAGCCTAACAGCAACCAGTGCTGTTCCTACTCCCTCTACTTTGCACCAACACTGGCATTAATCTGACCTCACACTGAGCTGATTCAGAAAGTTAAGCAGGTAATCAAGCAGGAGAGTATTCATGATTTTGCGTGTTTAAATTTCTAGTTTAGCTCCTTGAGTCTGCTATCTGCAGGAGGAGTTGAGCACCATGATAACTCCAAAGCAGCAATGGGCCTGGAGGCCGTGAGGGTTGAGGCTACCGTTCTTGGCAGCTGTGCGATAGCATACCTTTAGACAATATGATTCATGAGTATTATTCTTTTTCCTGATCAAATCACCAAAAAAGTGACTGCTAATCAATTAAAAAAGCTTTTCTGAGCTGAGACACCTCCTTCCCCATTACAACTGTCATGGCAGGCTACAGGCAACTTCTGTGCTTGTTTCAAATTCCAGCTTCTGTTAAAACTTTACCTGTGCCTTTTCCTTTACCCTTTGAACTACTTTTGCAATGGGACTACACAGATGCTTCATGGCACTTATGTCAGAACTGAGAATTGACTCATGGCAAATACCACATCAGACTGAAACTGCAGTGGAATACCAAGTTGCCATTACTCCCTGAAATGTAGCATTGTATACTCATCTATTTCACTGTAAGCTTTGCAAAATCAGAAGTTAATAGAAAGTTCTAAGACTGGTGTAGGGAATCATTCAGTTTATACGTCATATACATGTCCGAAAGATGCTGTAATCCTTGTCTACATCAGAGTAAGTAGTTCTGCTGTGGTTGCTTTCAACTTGAAAACCCAACCGAGTATCAGCCGTTAGTGTTTTAATTGGATGAGATTATTTCTTCCAATGTTCATTTCAATCAGTAATGATGACCACCACCTACACAGCATCACAACTTAACTGGTTAAAACTCTCTGTTACTTGGGAGATCAATTTCTCCTGTTAGTATGAACTCCAGACGCATCTTGCTATGTGAACTCGGGCCCCGAATCCACATGCACAGTATTTCTTTGAGATAAATGGAAGTTAAAAGATGCCTCCAGCTCCCTTTTCTATAAATACCACAGATCCTCTCAATGAAAGAAAAGGCAGAGAGCACCAGTAAAAGGTTGTGTTTGCATATACAGTGTAAACTGAAAAGCCTCAGGTTTTAGATAAAATCCTACATTGACCCAATGAGGCATGACATTGATGAAACTATGTACCTAGTACATTCAGAATGTGTAGGTTAAAGACCTTTGCCTACCACACAGATAGAGGCCTGTAATCAAAATCAGACTCCCACGTCTTGCTCTTAAAATTTGTGGGATAAGTGTAAGGTTTAATGCAGGTAATTTTTCAACGGTGGCAGTTATGTTTCGTAGAGCTGGAATGTGCCTCTTTATCACTGCATAGACACTCCATCTCAGTTGCAACATGACAGTGAAGTTTGTTTAACACGCAGAAAGGTGAATAAAAGGATCACTGTCTTTTTAACCTGTGTGAAGATATCACCTTTCACATGATTTTATTTGCAAGTAAATCAAGCACATCATTTCTGGGTTCCTATTGTTCAGAGAAAATGTGATTTCTATCTGATGGCCTCTCATAACATTTTACCTTACGCGGGAAGCTATTGTTGGCTGTTTGATCAAAGTGCCACGCTGTTTTTACAGGAGATGACTGATGAGCTGTACAGACATAGATCATTGTCAAAAGCAGAAAATAATGATGGCAAATGCTTTTATCATTTTCCAAGTTCTTGCCTAGAAAGCTTTTCCATTGATCAGTGTAGTACCTACTAGAAAGTAGGGGTGATTAGGTTTGATTAGGACACACTAAAACTTGTCACATTAGTTAAATACACAGATATTGCTGTGCTGTAGAGTCCTTGAAACTAAAAAAAAAAAAAAAAAAGAGGCAGGAATGCTTTCTTTGTGAAATTTCACTGTATTTACATGGGAATTCAGAAAGCTGAGACTAGTGTTCTCACCTCATTACTTACATATATTTTCCTCATGCTTCCTCCTTTTCACTTTGGCTATGTTAAAAAATCCTTTTGTAAGTGTGCAGCCATCTGTATCTACATGTACATCAGTGATGTCCGACCCTTTTAGGCCACAGTCGAAACATTTAAAGCATGTTGGACAGCCACAGTCAATGTATCAGGGCAGTTAATTTGCCTTGTTCTCCTTTCTTTTGCATTCAGATGGCACACAGAAAATGGAAACCATCTACATCTCTTCAGGCAATGTGGAGCTGATGTAAGCCAGCTCTTGTGCCTCCCTTCCTACTGCCCCGAACACAGGAGGCACACTGATTATGGGGAGGGGAAATGGTTAAGCATGCTGTGCTCCATCTGTCTCCACCTGGTGCATGGTTCTTTGGAAATCATAGGTAGGCGATACATACAAGGACAATCCTCAGGCTGTTTTTTACTCGACATAAGGAGTGAGACCATGAAACAGAATATCAGTTCACTTTTCAACCTTTCTTGGGCTGCTGGGAGCATGAAAGTAAAGAAGTAACCTTTTCGTAGGTATTTTGTGACACCAGTCAAGCTCTTTTCTCACTATCCTCCAGAACATAGTCAAACCAGCAACCAAAGCTGCTCCTTTTCATTCTCTGCTGAGCAGCGGTGGTGGGACTCCTGCTTTGTTCTGCAGGGACTGCTTAGAAGTAGTGGAAGCAATCCAGGAAGCGCACCATCCTATGTCTTTCCCATAGTAACAAGGTGGTTTCAGAGATCTTAAGGTAGGACTCAAGGAACACATGTTCAGCTTCAGACTGCTACATGATTTCTTGCCAGTTGTATAGTCCTTAACGGGACAATATGATATTTATTAATAATAATTCACAACTTCAAAAGCAACAGCCTGTTTCCCTGGCAAAAGTTAGAAAATTTAAATCTGAATTATTCTGGAGTATGTTTATGTATATCACTAGTAAAGGTGGTACCTCCTGGTCGAATGCAGCTGGAATCATTATTCTCCTGTATCAGTTTAAGAAAACATAAAACAATATGCAGCAAACCTAAAATCATGTAACAAAGAAAGGTAAATTTAGTACAAGAAGTTGTAACCAGGTGAGACTTTCTTCTCAGAAGATCTAAACAAATTTCTGTTTCAGGTGACCACCACTCAGTTTTACATCTCAACAATAATGTCATCTTCTAATACCAGGCCCCATCTTATAGAATGTCAGATTTCAAACATGAAGTCAGAAGTTCTTTGGGATTCCAGGCTTTTTTTTTTCTTATGCATAGCAATTTCCCCTGGTTTTTGAGACAGACATAAATTTTGGTCTTTTCCTTCCAAAAAATGTTTCACTTGTGCTTTAATTTCCAGCTATATTGTATGTACTATTTTTTATTCTGAGTACCAAACTATTTAGTTTTCTAGGTATAGCAAATATTTCTTCTTGACAGCCACTGGGTTTTTTTCCCTGAAAAAGTCCCTTACTGATCTTGTTTAAGTATGTCTAATCCCAAATAAAAGAGGAGACAGTAATTCACTCCCTAAAGTTTACGACTGCTATTATTTTTTTCTGTAATCTGTCCCCAAGCAAGCTTAAATCTCTCACAATCTCCTTTAAGGAAAAAAAAAAAAAGAAAGTGCAGAGAGTATGGAAAGAATATTCAAAAAACTTTCTGATTGTTGTATTTTTTTCTGGGGTGGCTTACAAAAAAGTACTTCCCAGTATGGTTAAACAATAGGCATCTTTTAATCATATAAGGAAAATTAACATTTCAAATCCAGTTCATGGTATTTTCTTATCTGATTTGTTGCTTCCAAATTTCTTATCAGTTAATAGAATTTTGCACCAGAAATATTCTTTAATCATGGTTTCTATTTTATTTTCTGCTTTAGCTTGAAGATAACAAATTGTATAACCCTACACAAAACATGCTTTTCCCTCCCTGTCCTGTTTCTTTCCTTCAGTATTTTGAATTCCTTGGTACATTTCATTTGAAACCTTTCATTTAAGAAACCAGAATGATCCGGGCTGAAGCACACTGCTAGTACTGACATTTGTCTGGTGCTGGTCTGTGTTTGTGCCAATGCATGGATGCAGGGTCTCTTTCAGGTAGCATCGTCAACCAGTAGTGCTTTTACTGTGATGATAGCTTGTACGTTTTCAGTGATTTTCATCTAGGGATTTGGAATTGCTTTGCAGAAATGATTGCCTCCTTATTTGTCTCTATACCTACACTTGTATCTATGTGTTCGTGTATGTATATAGACCCCTAATACACGCAGAGATTACATCTCGTGCAACCAGGATCAGACAGTGAGGAAATGGAGATGGGAACAAAATCTGGCTTCATGATGGTATATTCCTATCATAACTGAATCTGAATATTTCCCAAATATGTAGTAATGATGTTGAGAAGAATCTCTGTTTCTTCCTTTCCTATATACTTAGCAAAGGAATAGCTTGATGAGTTTCTACAGAATGGTTATAAATGCAAGTGAGTAGTTTTGTTATGTTTGGTTTGGAAACATTGAGGACAGTAAATCAAAGGGGGTTTTGCCTGTAATGCTGAAAATGGTGAGATTGATTAACTGTCTTACCACTTGCAGAACTGAATTTACAAGCATAGATCTAAATGTTCTCTAAAGGTTAATGGTCAAGCCCTTATTAGATTTTCTATATTCTGTTTTGAAAGTCAGATTTGCAAAAGGGCAACCTTGCAGCTGGTTTGCAACAGTCCTTTGGTGCAGAGAGCATTATCAACTCTTCAGAAGGACTTCAGTGTCCAAAGAGGAGCCAAAGCAGAGTACAAATGTCGGGGTCATATATCCACCACTATGTTGTTAAGTTTCCTTCCTATAAATCAGTGCAACAAGAATTAGTCAGTTCTGTATTAGCATATTAAAGTTCTACACAGACTTTCAGTTCAGGTCAAGATGTATAGGAAGGAAAACTTGCCCTAACCTTTCCTTTTGTGTTTCATTCTACTGCTTTATGTTCCTAGCACTTCATTGCAACATCTCAGGTTGGAGGGAGAATAGCTGCATTCCTGAGGTCTCCCCACTTTTATTACATTTTCATTTGTATTAAAACTGAGTTGCCAAAAAGTCTTGAGAGACTCCCTCTTTCTATAGATCTGTAAAGCACATTACAAAATGAGGGATAAATCCTGATAAGGTTTCTGGATGCTCTTGTAACACAATAACAAATTTGGCCATGGGCCTTCAATGTGGGTGTTTTAGAGAATGTGGATAAAACAGGCTATCTTAAAGAAAGTACTGTCTGTTCCCAGCCTTTTCCCCATCTTGTAAATTTATGATTTACCTTTCCTTTTTGTTATTTGGAAACTTAGGGCTTGCTTTTATTCTCAAGCTACTATAGCATAAGAGTATTTCTAGTGTAATTATTTTTTAATTGTAGAGCACATCCCCAATCAGAATCCTGTTCCCATAGCTGAATTATGGCTCCCTTCAAAGTCCCCAGCGAAGTTCCCACTGACTTTGGGAGAGCAGGAATTTCATTCCTATGCTTGTTTTTCCTAACATCTGGAGAAATTTTTAAGGAATTTCCAGCTGAAACTCATCACACCGTGATCCAGAAGATAGAAAAGCAAGTATCCCTAGTGGTGTCTTGGCATTTAAGTATCAAGTTTTACTTCCTAACCAGAAAGTTATTTTTAATAACTTTTAATAACTTTCACTTAAAAAAAACTCATTAGGATTTTTAACTCTCACATCTGGGAATAAGAGTGACCTAGAATGCTGATGCGATGATTCATAGTATTTTAATTTTTGTAAATGGGAGACTATCACATATGAATTTTAAATGGCACATTTCAGCTGCTGCTCCAAGTAGCGTTTGGTACAGCAGGAAATCTTCCCAGTCTGGCTTGCCAGGAGCAAGCCTACAAGTCGAAATGAAATATCCATTAATGTTTTTGTACCTAAATAAGTAATTCCTGCTCCCCTCCCTAATCTGAACAGTGCAGCAAGATGCACAGCTCTTGTGCCACAGGAAGGGTGCAGTGTTACTGCCCCAAAGCAACTGGAGAGGGCAAGAACCTAGGCCTGAGAAAAGGCAGTGGAAAACCCACAGTGGGGCTGGGAAAATAATAACACTTCATTTGCTGTCCAACTAGAAGGGGGTGTAGAAGCAAGAACACATCAAAAATGCCACAGCCGAACCCTTCACTTTCCTCTTTGGCTTTGCTGCACCTTTCAGCTGGCTTATGTGTGTAGCTAGGTGGGCCACCTGTTCCTTCCTCAGCATGTAGAAATGCTTGGACTTTCAGCTGTCCTGCCTTTATGGGGTATGGCTAGAGGGCAGGTCACTGAGGGTTTTCTGCTTAAGGAAATGCAATATTTAGAAAAGGTGGAAGAATATGTAGTTTGTCATCGCCTGTGGCTACTGACCAGTACAGCAAATAACTGAGCATCAGCTCCCCAAGATAAATAACTCATACTTTAAATAACAGACCTGAAGTCTGTTACAAAATGTGTCCACCTTTCATAGATTAAAAGCCAAGAAAATAAAACACGTGGTGTCTCGTTTCCCTACATCCACGTTTTAGGCATATGTCTGAAAGTGACCTCATTTTCAGCAGCTTCTCCTCCCCTAGACCGTATGTCACATGGGTTGGAAATGACAGTCAAAGATGCAGTTACTGTTCAGTTTGACTGCATGGTCTCTGCTGTGACTTCCAGCCAAGCACAAGCCACACATCCCAGATACCATCTACTCCTTGCCATTGATGGACACTCCCAAAATGCAGCCAAGTGGCCCTAGTCTGTCTCTGCTGGACTGACTCCATGCCTGGTCTATATTCCTGGTCCATGCCATTCTCTCCCCTGCAGCTCGACCTCCTTTCCCAGGATGCAGGGAGGCTCTTGCAGGCAGTACAGCAGGACTGCTTCTGCCAGCCCGCGCTGGCCGGTCTCCCCAGCACATGCTGACTGCTGGGCTGTCTAGAGGCAGCAGTCATCTCACAAGTTACAAGGACAGGAGCTGCATCTGAAAACTGAAGAGTGGTTTGCAAGCTGTGCAAGTGAGCTCTCACTGGTCTGTAAGACAAGGGGCCTCCCCTTCACACTGGTGGCACAAACAGGTCCTTTGGTGTTTCATCCCCTTGTGAGAGGGAGAGTTGGGGAACTTGAAAGCGAGCCAGGTCTTACGGTGGACTGTGGAGGAAGATACCTCAGTGTTTGACTGTGCTGTGGAAGTCTTGTAACCCCCTTTAGTGGACCAGAAAAATGCCCATATAAAATGTGAGAGCATATCATACCCCTCCTCAGTATTACCCTACTAAAACTGTAGCCTGGAACTTAAAACCACTTCCACTGTCAGGCTTTCATTTACCTGCATGTCCTGAGCCATGAAGCATTTTTGGCCCTTTGTTTGCATGTGCAGCTCTAATTATTACAGGAAAAAATACAAGAGAGATTATGCTGCAAGAGCAGTCTTTAGCTAACCCCTTATAGACTTCACTGAGCTTCGAGCTACTAATTGTCCAAGTGATCTCATTAAAGAACTAAAGATAGCTGTGCAGACTAAAATGCCGTAATTTCAGGGGAAAGAATTCAAACCCAGTGAGGCCATGCAAATACTGATGAGCAGATGAGCCTCTACTGATATTTGCTACATAGACCCTTAGCTGTCCTCTTCTCCAACTAACTGTTTTGTCCCAATCCTCATAGAATCATAGAATACCAGGTTGGAAGGGACCTCAAGGATCATCTGGTGCAACCTTTCTTGGCAAAAGCACGGTCTAGACAAGATAGCTCAGCACCTTGTCCAGCTGAATCTTAAAAGCATCCAATGTTGGGGAATCCACCACTTCCCTGGGGAGATTATTCCGATGGCTGATTGTTCTCATTGTGAAAAATTTTCCTCTTGTGTCCAATCAGAATCTCCCTAGGGAGAACTTGTACCCATTACCCCTCATCTTTTCCATGTGACTCCTTGTAAAAAGGGAGTCTCCATCTTCTTTGTAGCCACCCTTCAAATACTGGAACATGGTGAGAAGGTCTCCCCTAAGCCTACCTTTCTCAAGGCTGAACAAACCCAGTTCTCTCAGCCTTTCCTCATATGGCAGGCTTCCCAGTCCTTTGATCATCTTTGTGGCCCTTCTCTGGACCCTGTCCAGCCTGTCCCCATCTTTTTTGCATAGCAGGGACCAAAACAACACAATATTCCAGGTGTGGCCTGACAAGCGCTGAGTAGAGTGGGATAATGACTTCTTTATCTCTGCTGGTGATGCCCTTGTTGATGCAACCCAGCATCCTGTTGGCTTTCTTTGCCACAGCAGCACACTGTTCACTCATATCGAGCTTGTTGTCCACCAGGACCCCCAGGTCCCTTTCCACAGAGCTGCTCCCCAGCCAGGTAGATCCCAGCCTGTGCTGCACTCCTGGATTATGTTTTCCCAGGTGCAAGACCTTACATTTGTCCTTGTTGAACTTCATAAGGTTCTTGTTAGCCCACTCTTCCAGCCTGTCCAGGTCTTACTGCAGGGTGGCTCTCCCTTCTGGAGTGTCCACTTCCCCACTCAGTTTGGTATCATCAGTAAACTTCATCAGGGTACGCTTGATCCCATCATCCAGATCACTTATGAAGATATTAAACAGCGTTGGGCCCAATCTCATTCCCTGTGGGACCCCACTTGTGACAGGTTGCCAGTTTGTAAAGGAGCTATGTACCACCACCCTCTGGGTGCAGCCTGTCAGCCAATTCCCCACCCACTGCACAGACCACTTGTCTAGACCATAACGCATCAGTTTCTCTAGGAGGAAGCTGCGGGAAACCATACCAAAAGCCTTGGAGAAATCCAGGTAGACAATGTCCACCACTTGCCCCACATCAATCAAGCAGGTTACTTTGTCATAGAAGGCGATCGGGTTTGTCAAGCACAATTTGCCCTTGATGAATCCGTGCTGGCTTTTCCCAATTATGTGCTTCATTTGATTTGTGATAGCCCCCAGGAGGATTCATTCCATAACTTTCCCAGGGACTGAAGTAAGAGTCATGGGCCTATAATTTCCTGGATCCTCCTTTAAACCCTTCCTGTAGATGGGGGTGACATTAGCCTTCTTCTAGACTTCTGGGACGTCTCCCTGTCTCCACAACTTCTCAAAGATTACAGACAGCGGCCTCGCAATGACATCTTAACACCCTCAGGTGGGTAACGTCAGGGCCCATCGATTTGTAGGGGTCAAGCCCCTGTAGTAGTTCACATAACAACTCTTCCTTCACTGACGATGGGTCTGTGTTTGCATCAATTTGGATTTTTGTTCCCAAGGCCTGGGGCCCAACAGTGCTGGTAAAGACAGAGGTGAAGAAAGTGTTGATAACCTCTGCCTTTTCAGCCTGTTGGTGCCTAATTCACCTCTCCTGTTTAACAGCAAGCCAGTATTTTCCTTCTGTTTCTGCTTGTTGTTCATACCTGAAGAACCCTTTCTTGTAGTTTTTGACATCTCTGGCCAGTTTCAATTCAAGCTGAGCTTTTGCTTTTCTAACTGCATCTCTGCACGCCCTGGCAATGTCCTTGTAGGTCTCAACAGGTATGCCTTTGCTCTTCCATCCCTGGTACGCTTCTCTTTTGGTTTTAAGCAGACTCAGAAGCTCGCAGTTAAGCCAAGGGGGTCTCTTGCTCCGTCTACTTCCCTTACCTTTGAAGGGGATAAACTGTTCTTGTGCTTCCAGGAGACCGTTCTTGAAAAACTCCCAGCACTCACTAATTCGTTTATCCTCCATGGAAGCTTCCCACAGAATCCCTCCCAGCTGAGCTCTGAGCAAGCTGAAGTTTGCTCTTCTAAATCTAAAACCTTTGTCTTAGTACTAACCTTCAGCATGCTCAGCAGGATCCCAAACTCCACAATATTGTGGTCAGTGCAGCCAAGGCTATCACTAACTGAGATATTACAAAGCAGGTTTTCTTGGTTTGTGAGTAGCAAGTCCAGCAGTGCCTCATTCCTGGTTGGCACATCTAACATTTGTATGAGGAAGCAGTGCTCTGCACGTTCCAGGAACTTGACGGATGACATGCGAGCTGCTGTATTGTTCTTCCAACAAATGTCTGGGTAGTTGAAGTCACCCATAAGAACCAGGTTCTGTTGACTCGAAGCTTGCTTAAGTGACCCAAATATTGCTTTGTTGGCCTTATCGTCTTGGTTTGGAGGTTGGTAGCAGATGCCTACTGTAAGATCCCCCATGGAGATGACCCCTCTGATCTTGACTCAGGGGCATTTGATAGGGCTTCCACGATTGCTGTAGTTGACTTCTATACATTCAAGGTTCTCCTTAACATAGAGCATGACTCCTCCTCCTCTTCTTCCCTGCCTGTCTTTACGAAACAGCCTATAGCTATCCATCACAATCCTCCAGTCATGTGAGTTCTCCCACCATGTTTCAGTTATTCCCATGATACCATAACTTTCTGACTGGGCGCGGAGCTCCAGTTCCTCCTGTTTGTTCCCCACACTGCGTGCATTGGTATACATACACTTGAGGTGGTTGGTCTTCTGGTTCTCATCTTGGGAGGCAGCTAAGGAACATTTGTCGCTGCTCTGGTTGGCCTGGCTTATTCCCCAGTAGGTTGCAATGGCATGAGCGTTGCCACTTTGGACCCTGCCCCCCAAGTCCTTCAGTTTAAAGCCTGCCTTACCAAGCTGGCCGGCCTGCTGCCAACGATTCCCTTGCCTCTTCTAGACAGGTGGATCCCATCCCTCCCTACCAGGCTATAGTCACTTAAGAATGTCCTGTTGTTGTAAAAGCCAAAACCCTCGTGATGGCACCAGCCACGAAGCCAGAATTTGATTTGCATTATCTGTCTATTTCTGGCTGCACCCTTTCCTCTAACTGGCAAAATGGAAGAAAAGATAACTTGGGCACCAATACTTTTTGCTTGCACCCCCAGGACTTTGTAGTCTTCCTTGATTCTGCCCAGGTTCTGGCTTGCAGTGTCATTCGTGCTCACATGAAAGAGTAGCAATGGGTAGTAGTCTGTGCTCTTGACAAGTTGTGGCACCCTCTCAGCAACATCTCGGACCTTAGCTCCCAGAAGGCAGCACACCTCCTGCGACTCCCTGTCAGGCCGGCAGATGGACACCTCAGTGCTCCTTAACAGAGAGTTACCCACTACGAGCACTCATCATTTCTTTTTGCAGTATCCACTGTGTGCTGCTGGTACGGTTTCTTCTTGCAGACCTTGCTCATGGGTGTCTACAGCTGCTAAAGCTTCATATCTGGTTTTGGTTGTAATGCTGGAGGGTGGGGACTGAAGCAGGGTCCTGCTTTTGTGGGTCATCAGGGTCTAAGGTGCCTCATTCTCTGTGGTGTCTGCCACAGGAGCACGGTTCTGAAACCACTTATCTGTCTCCGTCTCAGCCCCTCTAATACTGCGTAGCCTTTTGTTTCCTGCATCTCAGCCACCTGACACAACAGATCATCAGCCTGTGCACATCTTTTGCAGATACTTGCCTTTTCACCAGGAGAAGGGTCTGGGCACTTGTTGCAACCTACTGTCTGTGCTGAAGTCTCCTTCCTTACCAGTTCTACCTGAGTGGAAGCATCAGACATCTCAGGGGCTTTCTCTGTAGAAACACTGGTTTTAACTCTGAGGCGAATGCCCACCATTATGGCAGAGACCTAGAGCGCTTCCCTGGGCTGTGGGCCTACAAGCAGGGTGCACGGCCCTTCTGCGCAAACTGCCGCGCCCTCTCCATCCCTGTTTGCGTGCCCCGGTCGCAGCGCGGCCGGTCACTCCCTAGGGCCATTTAAATCTCCCGCGGTTGTTCCTGACAAAGCCCAAGCCGCGTCAGCCTCTCTCGCGAGAGCTGCCAGTTCCTGGCAGGGCTCTCTGCTCTCCTCGGGTTTCCCTGGCCCCGGGGTCCCCCCTGTACACCTCGACCTAGTGCTCAGCCACACAACTTAGCATTGCCGCAGCTGCGTGCCTCACCGACTGAGTATTTCATTCTTTCCTGTCAATAATTTTTGCAACTTGATAAAGCAGGGTTCTTTCAAAGTACTGAAGGGATTCTGGCAAGCATCACTGTGTTTTAACCTTTATGTATATTTTAAAATGATCACTGTTTGAATTGCCCCATTTCTGAAGTGGAAATTACCAAATGGATCACACAGTATTGTCTTTTACTTTCTCCAAATTCATATCAGGCCAGAAGAAACGATAATGGCCATGTAGACCAAACTGGGGAAACACAAAGCTACAACTCTGCTTACAGTTCTGGCTGTATACCTGCAGGTTGTTACTTGCTTCTCATGCTACTTTTTTTTTTCTTCCTAAAAGAATGGGTGTCTCCTAAAAACCTTGATGTTCACCCCTTTGTTTTTCAGACAGCTCTCTTCGGACCTTCCCAAACACCTGCAACATCATTTTCTGTGCTCTTCCAAACTCTGTACATGTCAGTTGTAATCCTCTCTAAACCATCCTCTAGTGAGTGCAGAACTGATTTGCCGAACCACTCTTTGCAGTTATAATCTTTGCGGCTTTTAGTCATCTTTTCCTGCAGTGACGATTTCAAGTTTCCTCTTTCTTTCACCTTTGTAATTATTAGGGCTTCATCTTTCTCGGCACTTTCCAACCTTGTCATTCCTCTCTTATTAATACGAAATTTCATAAATCATGTGTCAGGCCTTTAGTTACCATGTCCTTTTTCATTCATTCATTATAATACTGCCTTACCAATCATTTTATCTCATTATCTGCACATTTTTAAACATTAGTAAAAACTATATGCTAAGTGTATCTGTAAATTATCTTAGCAGCAGCAATCTATGAATGCAGACTTAGAGAGCACCCTACTGGTGTCATTATTGAAATGCAGCCATGGAAACAAATCTGCACACACAGGTAAAATTAAACCAGTGACATTTTAAACAATTATGTCAATAGTGTCTGTGATTAAGAATTAGTGTCTACTACATTTAGTAGCTATGGTAGTAGTAGTGATACAGTGATGCAAGTATCAACTGTTGGATAATATCTGTTTACACTTAGATTCATGGAAAATCTGCAAACAGAAGTCCAAGAAATGGAATTCATAAAGTTTTCAAAGGGTTTGAATGTCATGAGAAAAGAAGACTTTGCAGAATGGTTACTATACTTCACCGATGAGGAAAACAATGAAATTTACTGGCAGAATGTGAAAGACAGAATTGAGGCAGGAGAGGTTGGTACATAAAGCATGCTTTGTTTTGCTTCCTCGTTTGTATGTAGAGGTTTTCATTTGAATATGAGTATCTAATAATGTAGCTAGTTTCCAAGTGAATTATTGCAGCTTTTGAATTTTATGCAAATAAGAACAATGATAATTTGCCAGCTGAGAAATACAAATATTGACAATGAGTAAGCAATCACACCTAAACACTAGGTCCCACCAGATTTACTGAAATAGATTTACTGGGGTTTGAATGTATTATTCATTATATATCATCTGAATTCTGTGATACTCTAGAATATCAGTTTGGAAGAATTCAAGACTTTTTGCAAGTTTACAAACAATCTGGAAGACTTTTCTATTGCCATGCAGATGTTTACTGTAGCCAACCGTCCTGTTAAACGGGGTAAGTACTGCACACTTTTTGTATGTATTTTTTTAAAAAGAAAAAATGCATTATTTTACAGAATCAATGTAAATAAGTTATCCCAAAGTAGCACTATGAAGTCCAAAAATGGTATACTGCTCTTTATTCTGAATTAATTCTATTTCATGAAAAAATAATAATATAAAGTTCCCAAAATGTTTTGATTTGTAAGTTCTAAATGTGCATATGCTGAACCGCCCACAGCAGACTAAAACATAGAATCATAGAATGGTTTGGGTTGGCAGGGACCTTTAAAGATCATCTGGTCCAAGCCCCGCTGCCATGGGCAGGGACATCTTTCACTAGTTGCTCAAAGCCCCGTCCAACCTGACCTTGAACACTTCCAGTGATGGGGCATCCACAACTTCTCTGGGCAACCTGTTTCAGTGTCTCACCACTCTCATCGTAAAAAGTTTCTTCCTTACATCCAGTCTAAATCAACTCTCTTTCAGTTTGAAACGGTTTTGCCTTGTCTTGTGACTACAGGCCTTGGTAAAGAGTCTCTCTCCATCTTTCTTATAAGCCCCCTTTAAGTATTGAAAGGCTGCAATAAGGTCTCCCTGGAGCCTTCTCTTCTCCAGGCTGAACAACCCCAACCCTCTCAGCCTGTCCTCATAGGAGAGGTGTTCCATCCCTCTGATCATTTTTGTGGCCCTCCTCTGGACCCAATCCAACAGGTCCATGTCTTTCCTGTGCTGAGGGCTCCAGAGCTGGGCACAGTACTCCAGGTGAGGTCTCAGCAGAGTGGAGTAGAAGGGCAGAATCACCTCCCTCGTCGTGCAGGCCACGCTTCTTTTGGTGCAGCCCAGGATGCAGTTGGCCTTCTGGGCTGCAAGCACACATTGCTGGCTCATAGCCAATTTTTCATCCACCAGTATCTCCAAGTCCTTCTCCATAGGGCTGCTCTCAGTCCATTCTAAATTCTAGATTAGGAAGGATTTATTGAAACAATACATGCTTCAGTAGCGGTTCATGGTAACAAAGCTTTTTTCTCATAGTGAAACTAGTTTTCTGAGAAAACTAAACAATAGAAATCTCTTCTTTTGCAGGGTGTATAGCATTTTGCTGTGTTTCACTTATGCCTCCATACTGCCTTCTCCATGTGCTTATGTAGCGTTATGCGATCATGGCTGTGAAAAACAAACAATGTAGTAAAGTGGTTTTTAAAATAAAGATTTGGAGGAGGGAGGTTGCTTCTTTCCCATATAGTAGAAATAGGAGCAATGCAACAAAAGTTTCGTGGACATACAAATGCTTTTTGTTATAATCCTGAGGTTGTAACTTACTTGTTATACTTGAAAGACAGCTCTCATAAGTTATTTGAAAATAGTAACGTAAAAAGTTCCTACAGAAATTTGATGAGACATTAACATTCATTGAAATAAATATTTGATGAGTTCATATGAAAAAGGTGAGAGAGATGTGAGAAGACAGGAAGAGAATTCAGTATTCTTGAGAGAGAAATGTGAAGATTGTTTGAACCAAGGAAGGCCAAAACTGGGAGGGAGGAGTTACAACTTGTGACTTTCATCACTAATTAATTCAGCCTTCAGGAAGAGTTTCATTTCCACCGCCTCTCCAGGTGGCTGTTCTAGTGCTTAAGCACTCTCATCATGAAGACTTTTCTGTGTCAAACCGTTGCTGCAACTTACAATGATTGTGTCTTATCTCCATGCACCTTTGAGAAAAATATGGCGCTCTCTTCTCTATAACCCTTTTGAGGTGGTTGAAGGCTGCAGCGAGATCCCCCCTTACACTTCTGTTCTCCCCAGCTCCCTCAGCTTCTCTTCTTCCATCATGTGCTCCAGTTCCCAGCTGGGTTCATGGCCCTCCTCTGTCTGGTTTGACATCTTTCTTCTCTGGGGGGCAACAGATTTTATTTGCACAAGGTGTACAAAGAGTGGAGAGAAAAGAGGATGAATTAATGGTGAAATAATAGTCATAAGTGAGATACAAGAGTTTAGCTCACTTCCCCATTAAGTATCCCATTTTTAAGTGACAAAGGATGATGAGGCCAACAGTTGGTGTTGACCCTGCTAATGTTAGGAATGAGTTTTTACAAGGAAACCAACAGGCAGTTGTGACTCTGTTTATGCACTGAACCATACTGTGATCGAAAACAGTCAGCTCCTGAGGTAACTCACGGATGTTACATATATACATGTCTAATCCTTTCGTGAATCTCACTAAGTTCTTTGTCTTGCTGTTTGCATGTGTGTACATCTGTGTATTCACACACATACGAATATTTACCTAAAAATAAGACAGTCCTTTAGTCCTTCCTTTTATTCTAGATGTTTTTTTCTTCTAAGTTAGGAGCTCATCTTTTCTCTCTGATAAGGTGGCCCTTCTTGGTTTGAAGATTATTATGCTCCACCATTTTAGAAGAGCTTTCTCCTTTTCTTCATGTTCTGTTCAAAGAAGTGCAGTGCCATCTCTGGATTTATATTTAGCTTCAAGAGCTGAAACAGTCAACATCTTTTTAAAGACAAAATTAAGACTCTACTATAAGCATCCCGTATTTTATTTCCTTTTCAAATTGTGGTGTATTCTTTTACAGGAGGATTTTCAACTTAATTATATTTAAACCAGCTGTAAATTAATCAACTGCATTTATACAGGAATTGTTCAAAGTGGCAAAGATGGGAGCTAAGTCAGGAGTGCTCTTTCCTCTAGTAAGCTTCAGAACTAATCATAATTATAGCGCTATTTATAAACAGCACTTGTTTAGGAAAGTAGAACCACATTATTACTGTATTTATGACTTAGTTGGACAACTTGCTGTAATAATCTACAATACTGCTATACTTTAATAACCCTCCAGTCCCTCCTTGAAATTCACACTTCCGTGATGCCTTCAAAAATGCATCAAATTCATGTGTTGTGATTGTGCTTGCTATAATAAACAATAATCGTTTCACTCTTACTATCTGCTATGTTACAGCAACCCCACACATCTCCTCATCTTCCATGAGTCAAAACTCCAAATTCTTTACACCACAAGACCAAAAGTGAGGATAGTAGGTATTACTGTAATGCACATGGTACTGTAAAGAGAGAAGGCCAAAAAGCTAAAGAGGAAAGTAGATCTCCAGAGAGGTATGACAGCTTTTTCTGCCATAAATCCTCATAAAGTCATCCATCATAATTTAAGAGAAGGTAGCCTACTTCTTTAAAAAACAGAACTACAGGTATATAAAGCCATGTGCTGTAAACAGTGCGTTGAGTATTTGATGGTCTGCGTTTCTGCAGAGTTGCTGAGGGCAGAGTTGCAGAATTGGTTGAGGTGGAGCATATCGTAGAATACTGTTCTCTGAGGAGTTTTCTTGCAGAATGAATTGCTGTGAAATTGGTTTGAGATAAAATGGTAGTAGTTTTTATGAGACCATAGTGAGGCAAATGCTTATCATCCATATGCACAGGTATCAGCCAAAAGTACGTAAGTTTTCAGCATGCAGCTATTTCTAGCAAAAAGCATCACTCTTACTGTTGCTTGAGAAGTAGTGCATTTCAAAAGTTTATTATACAATTAATAAAGATTGTGTTATGAAAGATGAAGCAATCTCAAGAATGCATGAACTGAAGCCTCCTAATAGTTTACTAGTTCACACATCCCAAATTCTCCAGTTAGAATACCCATGAGACATTGTAAATTGTACAGAATCCTGCTATTTATGTGCTTTCCAATTTCTTTACAAGTTTACAGTCACTTATGATGTAATATTATGTCTTTACTAGCTGAGTTCAAGAGAGCAGTGAAGGTGGCAACAGGACAGGAGCTCTCAGATAATGTTTTGGATACCATCTTCAAGATTTTTGATCTAGATGGTGATGACTGCCTGAGCCATGGCGAGTTTCTTGGAGTCCTGAGGAACCGAATTCATCGAGGTTTGAGGGTAACAAGCTGACAACATTGTTTTTAAATACCACAGATGATTGCTACAGCTGTCTTGTTAGCGCTTGTAGAAACACAAGTAGAGATAGTGAATAGAAAGAAGTCATATTTTAAACTGAAGATTCCTTACTGCTTTTGAATCTGGGAGGAGTGCTGCCACCAATAACTTGTTATTATGCATGTGAACTATGGGAGCGGCAGCATTGCATTACATATTATATTTACACAGTCTGCAAATAAGAGTCTTTTTTGTGTAAATACTAAACATACTTTAACTTTATTAACAGGTACCGCAGCAGCAAGGCATTCAAGGTTACTGGAAGTGTGTGAAAAGAGAAAGCATTAAAGGAGCCAAAGAAGTGTGGAAGCAAACTGGGAAAAGTCCTTTTTAAAGCAATCCATTGTTCTTTTGCTATAAATGTTGTTATTTAGGGGGGGTTGTCTGTCCTGTTTACATAATAGCTGAATCAAAAATACTCTTTTTTTTTTTTTTTTTACTATAGTTAAACTTTAATTAACCCAGTTTCTAATGCAATAATTTTATATCATTCTAGTGCAATCGGTTTGGTTTACAGAACTGTTATCACTTCTGACCTCCATATGGAAGTACTCTTGTTCTAGGGAATAGTGTTGTTTAATCCTCTGTGGAGTCTGACCCTGCGCTGTAGCTTACAGGATACACAGGATTTAATAGTGGCCACCAGCAGGAATGTCACAGCAGTATTATCTCCTGTTGGAAAAGTAGACATCATCTCAGCCACTAACACAGCAGTTCTCTTTCCCCAGCAAGGATAGAGGTCCAAAACGTGAAACCACTTGCACAATCCATGCAAATCAAGTTATCCTAAATAAAAAACGAAAATTCATGTGGTTCGTTCCCTCATTACTGTGAACTGCTCATGTGCTAGTTCCTGGTGGATGATTCCACCAGAGCCTGTGTGGATGTCTGGTTTGTCTACCTTCATGATGATAATATTGAACTGGAAATACAAGACTGTTGATACAGGCTTTAGAAGTTGTACATTGATCTATGAATGTGCATTGAGTCTCTTAGACCTCTTCAACAAATAGTATAAATGAGAAGCAAAAATCCTCATTTTATCATAAACAGCAGTAGCTACGATTTGAGTCATAACCATGTTGCTTTAATTGTATTGCAGAAGGTGAATGTGTAACAAATAGTTGCTTTACCTTAGTAAAGGTTGTGACAGGGAATGCTGCAGTATCTCAGAATTCAACTTTATAATAAGCAAGTGTTGGGGGAAAAATAAGTCCAATTAAAAAGTAAATAAAAATGTTTATTATTCCAAAATGCAAAGTTAGACATAAGATCTTAAACAGTAAAATAAGGAACACATTAAAATTAACATTTAGCAATTATAGATGAACATTTTTTAGCTATAACAGAGTGTGCATCTGTGTATACACAGGTGTGCATGTTACATGTTTTTTCTTACAGCCTTAGGAGCCTGTAGTCCCAGGTCCAGATCAGTCTTCCTGGTTGGCCACTATATATAGGAAATAGACTTATCTGTAAAGCTCTCAAGGTTCTTCCTCTTTCCCCCTCCCAGCTGTCTGACTTGTCTTGGCAGGGGTGAAAGCTTAACCTTTCAAGACAGGTTTGTGATAACAGACTCAAAAGATGGACTGGGGAAATGTCTCAAGAAAAACAACCAAGACATCTCAGCACTCTGTGAGGAAGTATCCATCCCTTTTAAGCATGACACTAGCTATGTTATTCTCAGAGTTGTATATAAGCTCAACAGGAGGTGTTTTGTTGTAATTTCTTTGGGGTTTGATGGGGGGAGCCTCGAGAAGAGGGGAACCTTCCATGATAGGTACCAGAGCAGCCCTCACTCAGATGAGGGACAGGAGACACTGCATTAAGAAACCATGAAGATGCCACCTAAGGAGTACTGAGATTACAGAGAACGTATTTGGTATGTCAGTAGCTGTCAGGCAAGCTTGTGCTGAGGAGGAGTCCTCCCCCCTGAGCCTCGGCGCAGTGGTCTCATATAGGGAAACAGAGAAGCTGGCAAAGCAGCAGTGTGCTGCTCTTTCCTCCACGGCCTTCACTTGGAGCTTTAATTTAAATTGTGTTAAAGAGAAAATGTTTGCATCCTTGTCATCTGGACGTGCGCCCAGAGTCACCCACCAGAACAAAAGCATGCCTATGTGGGCATCCTGAGACCTGTCTAGAAGATCAGGCACCAGTGACCACCAAGGATCCCTTTACTTCCCCAGAAAACCATCAGAATGAAATAAAATGCAGTAAACGCCTCAGCCTCCCCCCCTCAAACTGAACTCATGCACTGCTCTGGGGGCAACAGGAAATCAGATAGCTGGTTTGCCAGCTATTGTGTGTTTGGAAGTTGCTTGCTGCTTCTGGTGATGGGAGCTACGAGAAAGAGATGGCTAATGGGAGCAAAGGCAAGGCAGTGGGACTGGCATCAAAGTACCGCAGCCAGCTTCACATCACCAAGTAGTAAAGGACACAATTGAGCAAGACACGCCCGTATGACAGAATTGTGCGTGTGTTCACCCAAAGTGTGCTTTGTTCCAGCTCTGCCTTTAATGCAAGGCTGCCTTTTACTTGCTGCTGTTAATATTTTGGCAAATCATTTTTACTTTGGAATGGAGATTATTCTTTAACATTTTATTCTCTGTAATGTTAATAGGTTTATGACGTTCTTTATTGCTTTTGTGGTTTCTTTTGTTTACCAGTGACTTGCTTCCTACAAGCTGTTTGGTTTTCTTGTGAAAAAATCAATTCATTTATCTTTAGTGTATCTAGAAGTTTAATTCCTCGTTGCTCATTTGTATCTGGGTTTGTGCAATCAGCAGTATCTGCTTTCGGCAGCAACTTACTAAAAATGGGACTTCAAGTTTTATTTTTTAGCAAAAGCTTTGGTGTCAAGTTCAGAGGAAAAAGAGAACAGATATGCTTATTTTTAAACGAACTTTGTAGTAAAAAAAGAAATGAAATTATTGACTAGGAATTAAAATACACTTATGAAACATTTTCAGAAGCTATCCTGAAAGTACAGCAGGAAGGAACTCCTTTGAAGGCCAGGGAAGACTTGTCCATCAGGCTTGAAGAATCAGACTCTGTTTAATTTTATAGTCTATTTTTGTTCGTCTTAACTAAAAGGCTTTACAAAACTATCTTAAAATAATTTCTCATGTTCTCATTTCTCATAATCTTAGGTTGAAAGAGCTGTTTACGTAAGTGTTTAAATTGACCTTGTCTGGTAAGGAATCCATCGCAGTTTTAGCATTAGATGTTTTAGTTCCTTTTAGTAGCTGTATAGTATTTGCAACCTGTCTGTCAGCATTACTCAACACAATTTAGTTAAAAGTTTATGCCAGCTGCCAATCTATCAGTTAAACTTATCAATTATGACTTTTTTAATGTTAGGAACTCTTCCTCTGGGCAGAAATATATAGAAAAAGTAAATAAAATTAATTTTTTTAAAAATCTCCAAAATTGCGTCTGAATGTTATATGGAATAAAGATTAATACATTGCACATTGCAGAAGTCTCAAAAATTGATTTAACGTATTTCGAAAAGATACACAAGGGTGAGTGCAAGTCATTTACAGCTTATAACTCACAGAATTTTAGTTGTATCCCCATAAAAACACTTTTTGCATTTCTTTTGGTTTGTTTAGTTTAAGATAATTGTTTAAGAACATTTATTCTTCATTTCTAAAAGAAGCAAAGGCAAAAATGCAGTGTGATATGCTAGACCCAAGAGAAACTCATTGGTTGTTTCTAGAAATTAATGTTGGTTTCTCAATTTATGCAAGCCTCTTTCTAAAAGCAAAACTCCCTCTGGAGTCAAACCAAGTTGGTGAGTTTTAACAAAATAGTCAACAATGAAGAGTGTATATTCTGCATATAAGAACTGAAAAAGAAAAGTTTTAGCACGATGTTATTTGGCTGCGTCAAAAGCAAATCTCTGATTTACTCCATCTCCTCCAGTGTATTGTCTCCTTTCAGGGTTCAGACAGGTTGCCACTGATCGTGCCTGGAAACAGGCCAGTGCCTGATCTGAACTCAGGTATCATCAGGATGTGTTGGCTTGTCTGTTGAACCAGCTATTATTGAAAGGGTGAACAATATGTTCATCCCTAATTTCAAGCTTTCGGTGGAGAATACATAAGGTTTTTATAATTTTAGGAATTATAAATGTTTTGTCTCTGGACTCCAAGGTGTCTCAGAGCTCATGGAATTTTGGGTGTAGATATCAGACCATGTCTTGGCTCTGAAGAGTTTACAGATTACACTTGAGTTATCTAGAAAGCAGAGATGAGACAATAAGATAAACAAGCCAGGCAGGGGACTGTGTTTTCATGGCACTTCACATGTCCAGTGTGTACAACAAAAAAGGATCACTGCCCAATAAAGGGCTAGAATGGGAACAAACCCAGGTATTTAGAGGAAGTATTTTAAAATTCAGGCATATTGACCATACTTTGACTTAAGCATAGAAATGGATCAATGAATGCACATTGGAATTTAAAAATACAGTTTTCTTCTCAGGCGAGAGTTCTCATGGGAGTGTGCAAGCATATCTCATGCCTTCAGATTTAATCTTTCCTATAAAACAGTCACAGCTGGGTCAGGAAACTACTTCAGTGCAGAAAAAATCTTCAGTCCTTCTGAACAGAAAATACGTGTCCAAATGATGTTGTGGTCATTATTAGCGAGATCCAAGTTGACGAAGCAACAGCTCCTGTAAGGCAGCTGGTCACAAGGGAAGCATGAAGATGGAAGTGGTGGATGTAGACACAAACTGTTAGCCCTCAGCTGACCATAGAAACTCCTCCTAGAGAAACTGAAGATGCCGCCTGACAAGAAGTGGAAAGCCCTGTTCAGGACAGGAAACCTGAGAGGCTTGAGCATGCACAAAATTAATGGGCAGACAAACAAGTGCATGTCTCTTCACTCTCCTGCTATGTGAAGGTTCCCTGCTGGCTTTGTTGATTAAACAATTCCTAGTTGGTTCAGTAATATAAAAATTATGCAACATATGCAGAGACAGATTTCCCATTAGGCTGGTATTGGCTTAGTTAGTAAAGTTTCCAGTTCATTAACGGGAGTGCCCTAGCGCAGAGCTCTGCTCGCCGTCCTCGGGAGCCACGCTGCTGTTCCTGCACGCCGGCCTCCGCAGGGAAGCTGCTTAACAGTGCACCCACCCACGTGGTTTTAGAAAGAATGCCTCATGCCCTGAAAAGCAAAGCACCATGTTTTTCCACACCCGCATACCCAGTGTGAAGCTTGTCCTTTCCTCTCCTGCCCCTGGCTGAGGGTGGCCTGCCTTTCCACGCTGAGCGGGTGGTGGAAGTTACAGGGAAGGCGACAGGCTGCGGGAGCACGGACGCTGCGCCGTGCGAAACGTGGGGTTTATGTTGGCCCCATTTCAGACGCATGATTTGAAAAGCTGGGAGGAGGGATACTCTGTAGTTAATGCAGAGAAATGTGTGGGGTTTTTTCTCGTGTTTCAGACCCCAGCTACCTGCTCTGAAACATCCTCTGGAGGACCTGGCCTTTCTCCACGAACTGCAAAGAGCACACAGAAGATGGGCTTCACTGGGCTAAACTTGTACTTTGTGAATGCTGCCTTTCTTCATCATCTTCAATGGCCCCTGAATACAAGAACTTGCATTTGGACATTTTTTGTTAAATTGACGTGCTATTTTATGTGAAGGGTGAAAACTCTTCAAGAGGAGCTGTTTTAAAACTTTTATTAATTTGGACCTTAAAAGGAAGTAGGTTTTGAAATCGGAACCATCCAACAAGCAATTTCCTGGAGAAAGGAAGTACTACAGGGGTGTTGTACTGCAACACTGTATGCCTCAGGTCCACTGCTTTAGGGAAATTTGTCAGTTTTAATATTACCCCGTGGAGTAACTAGTAGCTCTAAATCACCCCCAAGAAAACCAATTGTTTTTAAGACTTGTCAATAAAGTGTTTTAACATTATCTTCTTTTTTCAGGATACAGATTTTTTTAAATTATGTGGTATCTTACTGTGTTTTAATCTACTTTGAAATTGATACTATTAGAATGAGTGAACATGACTAAAAATGTTGTGTGCATCTCAAATAATGCACCGAAGGTAATTGCTAGAGCAACGGTAGCTGAGTCACAGGACAGACAATTACATTCACTGTTGAAGGACAGCAAAATGTGATGCTTTGCCACTAATCTTTAGAAAAGGGGATTTCAAAAGAAAAGGAGACTAATTAAATGATAGGTCCTAAAGTTAAAAGAAAAAAAGTTCTTTTAAATGCTATTAGAAGAAATGGTAATTTAGGAGACATGAATATCACTGAACAAAAGGACACTGGAAAGCAAGGAATAAATCAATATGGCTGAAATTAAATTTTTCAAGATGCTGTTTGAGCAAAAGCGCATCATCATGATTTAGAAATTTGACCTAACGCAAACAAGGGCAACTAATCACTCACAGTTGGTGTGTACAAGATTATGTGAGCTGTACTGGAATGTGAAGAGCAAATACTTACACAATCTCAGTTGGTTTTATGTGTATATCAGAAACATCAAGCCTCCAAAAAATTGATTTCTCTGATATTACCAGGAGCAAATAATAAGATTCCTAATGAGACAAATTATCATTTTGCATCAGTCTCCATCTAAGAGGCTGTTGGGATGCTTCTGCCTGGGGACTGCATGTTCCTGGAATTTAAGATGAGCTACTCTGAGAGGAAAAAAATGCAGAAGCAAAATGGAGATGGAATTGTTGTAGATGATGAGGTCTAAATAGTACAGAGAGAAATTCTGAAAAATTGGAGTGTTTGCAGTGTCTTGCTCTAAGACATCTTTCCAAAAGCATAGCAAATGTTGGTAGCTGTATTTTTAATTAAAAATGAAAGTTGAAAGGGATGATACACTAATTTACAGTGCAGTAAAATTTGCCACCTGTTCCTGCCAACCTGCACAAACTATTTATTGCAAAAAGACCAACAAAAATCTGGAAGACTGTGCAATAGACCCTAACTGGTACTGAGGCTGCAAGGGGAAATGTTTCACTTCTCATGCAGTTCTTTATGTGGCTAAAGCAGGTGGGCAGCCAGAAATGGAGGTGTGAAATGTGAAAATGGACAGGGGACACCTTTTTTTTTCCCCCGCTATTTCACAGTTACGGGATCAGATGCAAGTGAGGCGAGCAGCCATTCCCACAACATGGCATTCTCAGTTGCTGTTTGGCTTCCCAGAGTCTGCTCCAAGTGTCATCACTTGTCCCTCCCCACATGTGAGGCAGCGGAGTTTGCATGAGCTGCAGTATGGCCATTTGAAGCCAAACAGGTGCTCGGTGATTTCTAGCAGAGCTTCCTTCCATCCTGCTTGGTTTCTTCTCAAGAGGTCCTTGTAAAGACGTCCCAGATGGCTCTGAGAAGTGGAAGATGTTAGTTCCTGCCAGCTGTGCTAAGGGGCTCCTCGTGCAGCATAACTCCACGGTGGGGGGGACTATCTGGGAATGAATAGTCCCTCTCTGCCACCTCACAATCGTGATGTTGTCCTTGTTTAATCCAGTTTCAGTTCAGTTCTTGTCAGTATGGAAACGTTGCACAGAAATGTTACTGGACAATAGTTGGTCAAAAATCACCCGTCCTGTCCTAGCTTTATGCAGCTGTCACTGGCTTTCTGTCCTACCCAAGGCATCTGTCTGACCCAGAACAGAAATACTGGCCATGTCACGGCTTCCCGCTTTGCCAGCGTCAGGTGCCTTCCAAACCACATGCGGTGGCTGTTCCTTCAGCTCAGTACTGACACGTGCTAAAAGGGGGTCATGTCAGCACACACGTGGCCCTGCCGATACCCCTGCGGGTGAAGCTGGAGTCAGCGTCAGCATCAGCAAGGAAGACTGGGATAGGGAGAGTCATTGGATCACCTCATGTCTTCCCTAGCACGATGAATCATTTACTAGTCAAGCCTATTTTTATTCATGGCTGTGCTGCTTACTTTTCATGTTAGGAACTGTGCTTATTGTGAAGGGTCATGGGACTTTGTTATGAAAGTTAGTGGGAGCGGGGACAAGAGGAGGGTCAGCACACAGTAACAGCCAGCCCCACACAGTACAAGCTTGGTAAAAGCTCTTTGTAGCTTTACTTCCCAGGTCCAGCTCCCTTCCCTTTAGATTGCAGGCTTCAGAGTACAATGTTTATTCACTGAATACACTACTAAGAAACTAACACAGCGATTAAATGATTAAAAGCACAGACAACTCTCAAACTAATTATCATTCTTAAAACTTGCAGATTACACCCAATGATATTGCATTAATCCTATCCCCCTTGCCTCCCCAAGGCTGAGTATCAGGGTGCAAGCCTACCCCTCCTCACTCCACCCTCTCACACCAAGTCATTTGGGCAGAGAGCTGATGGGGAGTCCAGCAGGGCTGTCCAAGGGGGTTCCCCACAGTGTCCTGCTGGGTTCAGGTCTGCAGGTGAGCATCCCTGCAGCATGGAGGCATCCACACTCCTACCGTCAGAAGATCCCCCTCCGTTGTTCTTACCTTTCCCCATTTTCTCTATTTCTGGACCCACTTTTTCACGGCCCTTGTACCATCCTTTCTCCACCCAAACTCTGCAAATAAACACTTGTGTTATCCTCCCACACTACCACTAGCAGTGAGTTATGCACATACAACCCTCGCTGTTACCAAATACCGCTGGAGTTCCCATTCTGCCTCCTTCCCACCAGCACATGGTGATACCCATGGTGCTCCACAGCACCATTGGTAGGTGGTGCAGAACATACGTGCTGTGAAGTTGTTCACTTCCCACAGTGGCTGGGTAGACTTAAGGTCTTACTATGTGCACACATTCCTCTTATAAATCAGGTTCTCACAGCCCCATACCCACAACTTTCAGTAGGCTAATGCAAGGTTTTATATCCCACTGTTCATGCCCCTCCTTTAATAAGTCCCCAAGCCACCATCCCATCGTTGAAGATCCATCCCACTCCCAAGACAAAAATTGACACCACTCATCTGGTGACCCTCCAGACACAGGATGTCTCTGCTGTATTGCCCATGAGAAAGGAATTAACTCCTTACAAAATGCATCTAACCACTGGTTCACTGTTTCAGTTGCCAGCAGTTGTGCTTGGTACAATAAATAGCCAGCGATACTGTTGAGTTGAACACTTCAGAGGTATTTTCCGTGAAACTGGCAGTCCCTTTAGCCACATGCCACTTTTGGCTGTCCTGGGTGGTTATCGTTTTTCCCTGCATCAAATAACCATCCCAAGTTTTTTACTGAATTACTTTGTATGAGATTTAAAATTACACACACACACCCTACACCCCCCTGCTCCCATCTTCCTGAGTTTAGCTGAGAGCATTTCAATATCAAATGAATTTAGGACTGTTAAATGTCAGATGTGCCCATACCTTCTATATTGTTTCCATGATGTTTGCCAGGCAGTATGCCAGGCAAGTTTTGCCAGGCAGGCAGTACAGAAGAGGCACTTTGCATGTAGTCCAGAATAATTAATTTCTGACATTCCATATTTCTGACATTCCTAATTTCATCCCATAATTTAGAGAATTAATACCAGATTTTGTTTGGATATGCTCAGTGGCCCAAACTAACCTGCAGCATATATAGGCTGATATAACTGCATCCCTCTAGTATCACTTTGGTTGCAAAGGTACCACGCAGACTCCATGCAACTTCTGCACCTGCCCCATATTGTGCTCCAATCAAAAAAATTAATTTATTTGTTCCATTTTTTTGTTCATTCCACACCCCTTCAAAGGTAGAATTGGTTACTTCTGAGAGGATTATTAACAAATATTCATTACTAGGACACCAAGCATTTAAATTTGTTCCTATTGTCTTGAGGCTAAATGTTAAAACTCCCTTGAGAAGTTTCCCTTGAGGGAAAGCACATGCCAGTAGCTGTTGCATGTTTTTACGCCTTTAACAAACAGAATGAAGATTAGAGGAGGTGGAATACTTTAACAATACTCCTGATGTGCTAACCAGCATATCAGCCCAAGATTTTCCTAGCTCATGTTAAATCCAAACTGCTCTATCCTTGTTAGTACTTCTCTAGAGTGACTACTCCCCATGACCAAGATGCCATCCACCTAACCAGTCACTCCTCCCACGCCTTCCAGCTCTCCGTTAGGAATGGGCCAGACCAAGCTGTTCCACCAGCTCTTTCCCTCTCCTGTAGTCCCTTTCTTTAACAGCCCTTGCATTACTACGTACAATTTTGCAACTCCCTTCCTTACCGTCCTGATCCTGCTCCCATGTTCTAGCATGCTGTCCTGCTTTCGGCTGGGATAGAGTTAATTTTCTTCCTAGTAGCTGGTATAGGGCTGTGTTTTGGATTTTAGTATGAGAATAATGTTGATAACACACTGATGTTTTAGTTTTTGCTAAGTAATGTTTACACTGGTCAAGGACTTTTCAGCTTCCCGTGCTCTGCCAGGTGCACAAGCAGCTGGGAGGGGGCACAGCCAGGACAGCTGACCCCAACTGGCCAAAGGGCTATTCCATACCATATGACGGCATGCTCAGTATATCAACTAGGGGGAGTTGGCCGGGGGCAGCAATCGCTGCTCAGGGATGGGATGGGCATCGGTTGGCAGGTGGTCAGCAGTTGTATCACTTGTTTTTTTCCTGGGTTTTGTTCCTCTCTCGCTCTCTCATTGTTTTCCTTTTCATTACATCCCCCCCCCCCCCCCCCCCCAATTATTAAACCGTTCTTATCTCAACCCACAAGTTTTCTTACTTTTGCTCTTCCAGTTCTCTCCCCCATCCCACCAGGGGGAGGGTGAGTGAGCGGCTGTGTGGTGCTTGGTTGCCAACTGGGGCTAAACCACAACACATGCCCATACACTTAGAGTTGATCCCAAACTGATCTCCATCTTTCTATGGTCCCTGGGCACATCTCCCTGCTCCACTGTTGTTCTGTGTATGTCAAGATCAGAGCTCACTGCTTCCTTCCTCTGCTTGAACACCCCGATGGACACACCACACGCGCACCTTTCCCCACACACGGGCTGCTGCCGCTTGGGCATTTGTCCAGGGCATCCCCTCCCTGTTAGCTGTTAGAGGCTCACAGCCTTCTGAATCCCCGATCACCCGCTTAGGGCTTTTTCCATCATCTCATCAGCAGGCAAGGCCATAATAATTGCCCCCGCCTTCCGTCAAGTCAACCCTATCGCCCTCACCACCCACTTACCCTCTTCGCACTCAAAAGGACTACGTGGTCCCAAAGCCCGGGTTCTGCCCTCCCACACCAGCCGCCCCCTTGCTGTTTTTTCCAAGCCTTCTCCTTTCGGGACACCCCTCTCCCCATGCTGCACTTCGGGGCTGTTAAAGCCTCACCCCTCGCCCTGTGGATTTTACCATTTCAGCTGCTCCCGGGGCCGGAGAGCTTCCCCACCGCCGGGGCTCCCGGCACCGCAGGGCGGCTCCGGCCCCGGCCCCGGCCCCGGCGGTCCCTCCCGCCGCCACCAGGTGGCGCCGGAGCCCCGCGGGAGCCGCCGGGGCCGCGCCGCTGCCGCGCCGCCGCCGCCTGAGGCCGGGGGAAGCGCACCCGGCACAAGCACCCTCCGGTTTTGAAGAGAAAAGGGGCTTTTGTCATGCCACGGGCTGTTCCAGCCCCGGGATCTCCGGCGACAGTAATGCTATAGTCAGGCTAAAAGTTTCAAGCATTAAAAACGTCCACGTTAAAGAGGATCAGCCCCGCAAAGCAGCGCCTGTGGCGCTGCCTTTCCGGAAGGTCGTGGTGCTCCCCGCAGTTGTTCAGAAAGCAGCATAGTAAGTTATTTATAAATAAACATTGCCGCATCCAACAAGCTATTTGAGCCCTGTAAGTACACAGACTTGGGGAGCAGGAGGAGGTAACAGCCCCGCAAGGCCCCGGGTATGGCTGCCCGGACCCGTCCCGGCGCCTTTGTACCCACGATGGCTGGCACCGACCCGCCCGCCCGGCCAGGACAGTAAAAGAGCAACGCTGAGGTTTAAGACTGTATTTTATGGCTGGAGGAGGATCCCGCCCAGAAACGGCTCCGCCGGTGCAGGGTGAAACCCCCCACGACCGACCCGCCCTGTGAGAGCGGGACTCGCTCACCTCCCTCCCGGCGGAGGGCGAGGGGCGGGCGGCGGCAGCGGAACGCTGAGGCGTTTGGGTGCCCGCGGGAAGGAGGCGCTGGCGGACGCCGGGGCCGCCCCTCTCCCGCCCACTGCGGCCCGCCCAGGGCCTGCCCGCCCGCCCGGGGCCGGCTCCGCAGCGGCGGCCGTAGTTGCAGCCGCCGCCGCTGCCGCCGCTTGTTGCAGCGCCGGCGCCGATGCCTCCTGCGGCGGCCCGGCAGGGAAGATGGCGCCGTCCCACGTCCTCAAGTGTTGCCAGAAGGTGCTGGCCTGGGTGCCCGTGGCCTTCATCGCCCTAGTCGTGGCCTGGTCCTACTACGCCTACGTGGTGGAGCTGTGTGTGTGTGAGTGGACGGGGACGGTCGCGGGCGCCGGGAGCTGCCAGCCGGGCGGGGAGGACCCCTCACCACCCGCCTCCTCCGGGGCTGCCTTCTCCCCTGCGCCCCGGCGGGATTTCCTTTCCCCTCGCCTGTCTCAGGCTTTCCTTCAGGCGGGCGAGAGGAGAGACACCCCCCCCCCGCCTCAGGCGCTCTCTCTCCGGGGCCGGGTTTACCTGTTGTCCCCCCGCCTCAGGCGCCCTCCCGGGACCGCGGGCAAGGACGGCGGGAGCCCGCCCTCAGGTGCCTCATGGCGGCGGGGTCCCGGCCCGCGGTCGTCTGTGGAGAAGCGAGGGACGAGGACGGGAGAGAGGAGGCCCAGGCGGGGGTCCGGGGCGCTTCGTTTGGGGACAGGCCCCTCGGGGAGGCGGGTGAGGGGCAGAGACCCCACAAGGGCTCCGTGGGGGCTGGTGGAGCCCCCGTGGGCTCTCTGCCCCTCATGTCTCCCCGGGAGAAGTTTCCTCTCTCTATTTTTCTGCTATTAAGCCGTCTTCCTGATGTATCAAACAAGTCTTTGACCACCTTACGGGTGTATTTATTCTCCCCCCGTCCCCTTCTAATTAAGAAGCCCAGTGTCATTGAAGCATAGTGAGCTGAAAATATCCCGCTTAAGCGGGCAGGGGAAAGGATTTAGGGCTTATGGGGTTTTGTCAGGCCGCGTCAAGGCTTTCTGGACGACGGCTCAGCGTTATGTAAATCTGACTTGCAGGCAGTGTTGGTCAGGATGATATTTACCCTTTTCTGTCTTCAGGGGGAAACTTCAGTTCAGGAGGATGTTGGCTTCTCCAGGCAGGGTAAACGGAGGGGCGCAGTGATGCACAGTATTTGTCAGACTTGGTAAAACTTGGAAGCAGCATAGGAAAACTAAGGAATGTGTAACTGAGCATTTGATGCGTTTAAGTAAGGAAGCTGAAATGAAAAGAAAAACCAAAAATATGAAGAACTATTTTAAAGCTACATATAGGTCTACCTAGTGTCTGTATGTCCTTGTACTTCTTACTATTTGTGTAAAATATGTGCTTTGATATCCCTAGCTGGAAATAAAAGACTTGCATATACTTTATATCTGGGCAAACTTGTGAAGACATCCTTCCATAAGAAATAATCAGTTACTTTTTTTCTGCAAGACTTAGGTTTTTGGATAACTTTTCTGAATGCCCATGGTATTTCACAGCCTTTTGTGTTAGCTTTACATGTGTGAACTGGAACATAAACCACAGGCAAAAAGTTATTTGGACTTAAAATAGTAGAAATATAGTTGTAAAATAATGCTTGTTGAGATATGACATGAAATGTGACATGCGAGTTGCAAATATGTCAGTGTATCCAAACTTGCCAGACTGCTATGGTTTAGTAGTCTGTTTGTGTGAGTAAATAGTACTGGTTTTCTGGGAAAATCATGCTTAAAACTATAAAGACTTGGAACTAAATTTTAGACAGTCTTTAATACTGGCGGTCTGGGGCATTGGTAGTTGTTACAGTAGTCCTGAGAGGGGCTGTGTGAGGTTATAGACTCACGTTTTACAGGTGCAACATGAAGGTTTTCTGTACCCATTACAGTCTGACCAGTATGACAAAAGGCAGATTAGGGCTATGTGTTTCTTCTCTTAAGCAAAGAACAAAACCTCAGAGATTAAGAGACTTGCCGAGGGTCTCACAGGTGGTCTCTGGCCAAATTGGGAACAGAACCTCGACCTCCCAAGCCCCAGCTCTGTGTCTTGATCACAGAGTGGGTCAGGGCTGGGTGCTGGTGAATAATTTCTCCTTCGCAGCCATAGAGAAGCTGCAAAGAGCCCTTCTGAGTTCATTAGGGTTTAATTTGTGTGAAAATTATTGAAAGGGTTGGCTCCTGTTTATGCGAGAACTTTCACATCTATAAATCTGGTTTCTAGACATCTGGTACTTCTTGCTCACAAATCGGCTTTATTCTTAGTGTCTGCACATACAGACTATTAAAAAGTTATTGTTTAATAAGAAAATTACTTACTGGTTTTTATTACTGTTACTGAATTTTACAGTTGTTACCTGTCTAAATCATACTTCGTGACCAAGGATTTTATTTTTCTGTGAGCTTTTTCTGTTGTGAGTTTTGGTTTGGGGAGTTTTTTGTTTGTTTGTTTTTAACCTGTTGAATTTTGTTTACACTCTTGATAAAAGGTCATCTCATCAAGGGAGAGGAAAAGGGGTTTGTGTTTGGGGTTGGTGCTTTGGTTTTTTTTTCCTTTGTGTGCTTTTCTTTTACACTGCAGTTGAGTTCAAACCAGCATAGAGAGAATTTATAGTGGAATACAGGATTTTCTGTTTCTCTTGGCAGGTATGTTTACTTTCTCCCGGTGCTCCTTATGTTTTATTTTGGTTTGAGAACTACTGCACTGTGAAGAAGAGCAAGGATGTGCCTTTAGTGCACGGCTAACGAATGAGGTGATGCTGGCTTCTGCAGATGTTCACATATGGCGGGTGCAGAAGCAGGGCTTATGGCTTATTGCACTTCTGTGGCTTTGGCAAAGGGCACAATATGCAGCTGACGTGTGCCTCAGTAAAGGAAAGACAGATGGAGGAAAGGAAGCTTTAGAAAAGAGGAGATACAATAGAAAATTTCAAGTCAATACTGACAGTGAAAGAGAAATTGAAACCCCACAGACACCAGTGTTTTTTCAAAGGTTATTCTTAAAGAATAGGTAACTTAAGATGTGAAGCTAACAAGGAAACAGGAAGAGAGAAAGCCTTCATTCCCCCAACTATTTCTTCTTCTTGGTTTTTATTTTTATCCTTGTTGTCCCTGCTCATGTATTAAAGTTAGTAGATCAAGTGGGAAGCCAAGCTTAATGTAGTATCATAAAAGATTCCTAATAAAGTAGAAGATGATAGCGTAAAGTTGGGGCTGCTTCTTTCACATCACCCTTTTCCTTTGAGTTTTGTTTCTCTGTGCTGCTTGCCCCACCCTCCTTCGCTGAGGTGCTCACGTATTGCTCAATGTCTTGCTTTTGGTGTCTAATGGACTCAGCCTTGCTCTGTAATGCACTGCTAGTATGTATTTACTTGGTTATGCCTCTTCTATAACCCTAAATTATATTGCTTACATACTGGCTGTGATCACTGAGGAGGACTGGTGTGGGTAAGATGAAAGGAGATTGATGAGCTAGTCTATTGTTTTCCTCCTGTGGAAGCTGCCAGCATTGTTTTATCTCTCTGAAGCGTTGCTGTTGTATGCTGGTGAACACTGGCTTATTTAGACCACTATTGCTGTGTAGTTGTGATTGATCCCGTAAGTTAGTGGAAAAAATCTGTGAACATGTGTAACTGAAGGAACTGCAAAAGACTCGAGGCAACATCTCGCTCATGGTTTTTTTTAAATCTTTTGAAGTGGAAAAAATGAATGAACACTTTCTTACTAGATTATTTCTTCTTTTCACATATAACTTGCCCAGAGCTCTGTTTGCAAGAAAGCACACCTAGAAATACATACAGGATGTTGTAAAATAGCTTTTCATTAGTTTAAAACCATTTCATGTGTTCCTCCTTGTTATCAAAATGTGTTTTGCTTTTAACATTGCTTTTGTAAACAATGGCTATATTATGCTGTTAGTGACTTGAACTGATTGTGTCTGCTTACCACATCCCTCAGAAGCTCAGAGAGAGCAGAGCTCTTCTCTTGTGGTTTGTTTTCACTTATGGCTGACTTCTATCTTATTACCTATCCCAAACGTTTTTGTAGATGACCAGCTGTAATACAGACTGGCTAGACGATGGTCAGAAGACACTGTTTTGACACGCATAGTAGGAGTTGGTGGGTGAAGCCAGGCTGTTTCCTACAGGCAACCCTTTTGCTAAAACACTAGCAGAATTTGGTAGTGTGGTCTGCACTGGGAAAAAGAGAAAGAAGTTAACTTTGGCTGAGCTGTTTGCAGATCTTAACTAAGGTGTACTGGCTGGTTTTATATTAAAAAAATAATTAAAAATCTATAGCAAGAACTATATGTTCTGAAAAGCACAGTCCTGGCTCTTCTCCTGGGCTGAGAGTTGTAAGGAGAGTGGCTTGTTTTATGGATTTACTAGTCTTGTAAATGTATGAGTGTTTTCATGCCAAAGTGTGGAAAAATGTGATTTTGAAAGCTACAGGAGTAACTAGTTGTGTGTTCTTTTCATAGCATCTACTTCCAGAAAGGTTTGCTTTTTTTTAATAGTGTAATGTCCAATGTGTCTAAAATCCTGCCAAACAAAGCAGTTTGTAATTTAGAATACATAACTTCATGTTAATGGTACAAATTGAACTCCTTACTGTTCCAGGAGACTGCAATAGCTCTTGCCAGTAGGGAGATAGCTCTGATTTTCCCAAAGCACAGTCCACATGAGAAGCACATGGTGATCTGCTGTAATGCTCCCATTTGAAGAGTCTGTTGCATAAACAGAGAGAAGGTAATTCCATCTGCCTCCTCCAGAAGAAATCTCTACTGAAAATGCTAATGCAGTAGCTATCAAGCAATGGCAAGGTGATATTAACAGCAGTGTGTCAGTAACTTCTGATTTCCAACTCCAGAAAAAGCTAAAGTATCAGCACTGAAGTACAACATTTGCATGTTAAGCATGCAAAAAGCATTCCCGAAGGAAAAGAGGGTTACCTTTCAAGAAAAGGAACAGCAAATTAAAAAAGGTTAGATCATTAGTAACAGTTAACTATGTTTATGTGCCTCTCATGAATTTCAAAATAAAGAAGTTGAACTGCTTTGGATGCACTTAGTTGTGTTGTAGTGTCTGGGCTCAAGCGTGCATATTACCATCTTAAATAAGAACCTTTTCTGTTATTATAAATAAGTAGAATTCCTGTTGAGCTGCTCAGACTGGATACAAATGTATTGGAAAACTAGATGCTTAGCTTGAGTAGAAAAATTATCTATGTTCTTATATGGTGCTTTGCACTGTATTGGTCATATTAGTTTATAAGGATGGGTGGGCATGTGCCCTTTATATGGCATGAAATCTGCTCTCTTGGCAGTCCTCTAATGAAAAATGTTCCAAGAGCAACAGAACTAGTCAGCCTGGTTTCTTGGGGAGTTGTCTTGTGTCTGCTCTTCCTACTCTTCTGCCAGCAGGAGGACACCATCGCTCTTCTCCCTCCCAGCCTTCTATCTGCAGTGCCCACCCCAGCCCTCCGTCATCAGTTTTCCCCTGTATCTGCTAAACCATTCCTGACAGCTCTGCAGTAGTTGGCATCTTTCTTTGATCCCTAGTTACTATTTGGTCAAAAAGAAGTGTGGTGCGCTGGCCAGTTTGGCGTTGCTTAGCTTGCCAGGGGGCCAGGCAGAAAATGAGCACCTGAGCTCACAGCAGCTATTTCCTGCAGGGAGTGTGCGCTTGTGTCTCTTCTACCCATGCAACAGCTTTGGTGAAACTTACTGGCATGTATTTAGTGTGATACCTCCGCCGAGCTTCAAAACTTGGCCAAAATTGGTCCATGGGCAGGGTGGCTTTGGAGTAGGGGAGGGAAGAGGCTTAGGGAAAGCAGGGAGCTCAGCACAAGTATCTGAGCCGAAGCAGGAACTCTTGCTTGTGGTGTTACTCTTTTGTTGTAGCTGTGATCACTCGTTGCTGCAGCACTTCCTGATTGCCTTTTAGATATCGACCATAAAGCTTTTGTTCTTGGTTTGAAAGGGCTTAGATAGTATGAGTATTTAAGGTTATGAAGAATAACTTCTCTCAAATTTTTCTCTGGTAGCAACAGTAGGAGCTTTCTGTATGCCTTTAGAGTTAGAACAGTGAACTAAAAAGTTACTTTCATTTTTAATCAGGGGTTTTATGTTACTTCATCACTTACTAGTCTCCCAGTTTTCCTACAAGACATTATGGGTAAAAGGACCAGAATTTCAAGTACATGTTTTCAGTAGACATTGCTTTGAGGTCATTGATCCTCTGCATACTGTGAACTTCAGGTTCTGCTGTCTATTGAAATTTAAATAATTAAAACTTTGTACTCTAGCAGCTCATATTTTTATGAGTTAATGTAGACGTGCTTTCCATAGTCAAAGAATTTACAGTGTTACAAACGTGGGTATCTGAGCTGAGTTCTTGTACACCTGCAGCAGGTGAAACACTTGGATGGCACTGTACCTGCTTTTACTTTTGGAACTTAAGACTGCCTGTGAGGGGAAGATGGGAGTAGGAGGAGTCCTAGTTATCTGTCTAAAATTGTGTCTGTAAATACTGAGGGTTCATGGGGTTCATTTTTCATGCATTCAATATGTCAGTGTTTATCTAACTCTTTTTGTTCAACAGTCTTCTACAACTGGTAAGAGTTCATGCTGGTTTAACATGTACTTTCCTTACAAGTGTTATAAACTATAGGTTCCTGGGTTTCCTCAAACAGCTTTTATGGAGTTTTCAACTTGGTTGTGAACTCCTCCCCGCGCAGTGCATATTCTTCCTGTAACAGGACAAGAATATCCATTTTTCTCTCGCTAGTATGTATGAAATTTAGTAGAAACATTTGAGAAGTAACCCCAGGCCACTTTTCTGTGTGAGCTGAATCTCCACCAAGGTGAATCAGGTATAAAAGGGATAATGAGATCACAGCAAATACATTTGCTCTTTTAGCCAATTCCCCAATATTACCTCCTTCTGCTGTCACTAAATAGTTTCCTGTAGGATGTGCTTAACTCCTCCTGCCCTGGGTCAAGAAAAAAACCTGGACTTTTCCTCCTCTTCTGCTCTAACCCCCCCCCCCCATCCTCAGTGGAGTGCCTCCTACGTAACCTTTGACTGTCTTCTCTTATCTGTGCTAAAAATCAAGTTCCTCCTCTGCAGCATTTCAAGCCTCTGCTTTTCCTTTTTTTGAAAGACCAAATGGCTCATCCGTTCCTTATTCATGTTCCCTTTTGACTATTAAAATTGTCATACGAGCTTGTCGAAGAGTACTGGATCACAAGAACAGCATGCTTTGCCTTTGCAGTTTCCGCAGCGCTCTCTCTGATGCTATATATGGTGCCGCATTGTCTTAAATGTGAAGCACAGAACCATTTTAATCATATGATTTACAGAGAGATCAAGTGAGGGTTTTATGCAGGGTTTTTTTTGTTTGTGGTATTTCAGTCGTGCATCCTGATGTGTGTTTGTCTCCAGAGTGGGGAATTTTTATGCATCTCTTGTGAAGTGCTAAGCAGGGAGATAGCTCTTTTTTCTTTTTGGGGGTTTTTTTGTTTGGTTGGTTGGTTTGGGGGTTTTTTTAGACTATTTGGGACAAAAAAATTTAGAGATGGAAGTAATAATTCATCTGGAATTAGGCAAGCTGCTGCTGCAGAGAGAATGAAACAAAATTTAGATTAAATTTAAGTAACCTTGAGAGGAACAGACATGGTTTGTCTGAAGCAACCTAAACAGACAGTTATTTTATAAGCTAGTTTGCAGTTGTCTGTGGTAGACTTAAAACTTATATTAAGTGCCTCAGCTACTGTCTTGTCATAGTGTGAATGCAGAGAACCTGTTATTGTACTGTTCTTCTTGACAAGTAGTCATTGCTTCTAGGTTTGTCAAGTTTGGATTAAAAAAAACAGAAGTGTAAGAGAAGTATTTCCACAATGCTAGGATCGATGGTACCTTAAGGCTTTCACGTCTATGGGTTTATGACATGCAGATTTACCCCAACATTGCAAAGGAGCACAAAACAGAGCAAAACTTGGTTTCTGTTCTGTTTTGAAAAATCCTATGTAACTAACATGCAGATTTTTTTTCTAGTATCCGGAAAAGGATGCTAGTTGTGCCTAGGATTTTTGTGGAGATCTTTTGTGTGTGTAAATTTTTATCAGTTTAATCTATTGCTCCTTAAGTTTCATGGGGTTTTTTTTACATAATTATATATTTAAAAAGCTTGAGTTCAGCCTAGTAATTGCATACAGAGATAATTACTTGCTGTGTTGCAGGGTAGATACCTGCTGAGATAAAGCTAAAGCAGCAACTGGTGCAGAGGGCAGGTTTGAACTTTTTTAATAATTCTTAATTTAGACAAATTATGAATTTAGACAAAGAGAAGCTTAAAGACCATTGAGCACTAGGTTCAGGTATTTTCTTTCTTTTTGTGTGGCTCTCTTTAATTGACATTCTCAAACTTGTAAAGATCTTATGTTTCTCCCTTCTTCCCACACTTGCAGAGCCACTTGGGACACCCTGTTGCCAAGAAGCTGTTAGGAGTGGAAACAGGGATCTGTTTGCCATCAGAAACGATGGTCTGGGAGAGCCGTTGGGCACATACAGGGCATCAGGAGCTGTGCTGCCATGCCTCAGCTGCTGGGTTTGTGATAGTCTCCTTTCCTACTGTGACAGTGCTCTCCTCTTGCTGCACAGCTTCTCTGGAGTCTTTAGACAAGTGGCTGCACCTCCTGATCCCCTCCTGGTTCATGTTTCTGTGTGGCTTCTCAGGAGGCAGCAGGTTTAAGGGTCTGGGTCACCTTGCACTTAGTCGTAGGTGTTTAGAAGTAATCGCTTTCCTGATCTAACTTTCCATCACTCTGTGTGGTTCCTCACTTATGTGTTAAGCCAGTGGCAATAATTTCTTGTTCTTCACAAACATTATTTCCCACCAGTGTACCACTCTCCAGTACTTCACCTGCAAATGTAGATATTCTTGCAACTGTATTATGAAACATGATATCCTAGGAAGATGACAGCAAAAGTTAATTCTCTTAGTAGGTGTCATGCATACATCAACCTCTACTCGTTTCTTGCTAGGCAGTTTGCCAGTCTTGCTGTGTTACATCCAGTGCTTTGCCATGGGAGCCCTAATGCATCTCTGAGGTGTAGTAGGCAGTACTGTTTCTTCCCTTGTCACACGTTGCGTTAGGATTTATAGTATTTCAGCTGACCTTTTTACAGAGTCCTGAATTAATGCTTTCCAAGAATATGTGGTGAACTGTCAGCAGGCAGGTGAGCTCTGAGTATTTTATTTATTTTTTTATTGGAAGCAATATTTACTGAATGAGAGCTATATGGATGATAGACTATGCTCTTTTGTATGCTTGCCTCTGTTTACTCTGCAGTACTTTCTAAGTTTTAGTATAGATCTTCTGGAGTATCCAGAAATCCCTTTGCAGTGGCTCATGCAGTCTTCGTGCTGTCACTTTTCCATGTTCCTAAGTGGGCTGGTAGTTAAATGAGACCTGGTGCAGCAAAAACATGTCCTTCTGATCCTGTCCTCTAGCCAAACTTTCTGTCCTGTTGTTCCTGATGTTTTTTCCCCTCTGCAGCACCTGGTTCTTTTGTTACGTTCCTGGGGAGTCGCTGGTTATGTCTTCCTTTTTGCAAAGAAACTAGAGGAAGTAGCTTTAGCTACATTCAAGGTTTGTCCCAAGATATTTCAGTCCAAGTAAGGTTTAATGAGTGACATTTTGTTTTGCAAGAAGAACAAGCAGCAAAGCTTCCAGCATCAAAAGATGGCAGCATTTCTTATCAACCAATTTGATGAGCCATATATGGACGGATTCTCTAAATCACCACAAGGAGTCTTTGCACCTTTGTTTATTCCATTATTATTTTTATTATTAAAATACTTAAGTATTAAGTATTTATTAATATTTATAAGTCTGGTATGTTAAAGACATGAATTCCCCACTATTAAACTTTCCCACAACTAATAGACATGTTTTTAAATGACATGTTTTTCAAAACAAAACTTCCTTAAAGGGCTCTATTCAAAAGCTTGGCTTACTAGTATCTTGATGGAAGTTCATGTAAATTACATTACTGGCTGCTACGTTGCTAATGTGTTGCTGGCAGAAAATTAGGTCTTCTCATAATAGGTAGTTTCATATTTAATCTCAGGTGGCAAATACCAATCAAACCTGGCCAGTGCTATAGACAAATTGAACTTAAAACTTCGTTTGAGGAATCCAGTGACCTAATGCATGAGAGGTCAGAAATCAAACTTGCTGGGCAGTTTGATTTCTCCCATTACCCGATAAACTTGGCAGCAGCAAAATCCTTCTCTCAGAAAACAGAGTGCCTAATACTTTGTAATGAGGTTTACAAGGAGGTTTTTATCCACGGAGTTTTGCAAGGAGATTTTATCCTAACATTTGAGGAAACACTTGTTGCAAGCAGGGTCAGTAAGTAAGTAAGGAGACAGCTGATTTTGGAAGAGTCTGAAGCCAAATGCAACGAAGGGTACCTGATTAACAAAGTGGATCCCTACCATCTGCTGATAGTCCTCACCGCTGGGCGATGGTTCCTATTTGCAGGTCACAGCAGCTGCGTCTGGAATTTTTGTTCCTCAGGAGCTGACACCTCTGCTCTCCTGCTGTCATACCTCACAGCTGTATGGAATAGCTAAATAAAGACTGTCACTCTATTTTTATCTGTCTAGAGTAGAAGTAAATGGACTTACTAGCAGCTTCCTGAGCCATAAGACACTCAGCTTTGAGTGACCTTAATATTCAAGGCAGGTATTGACTAGCAGTCACAACCACGAATTTGTGAAGAGTGTTCTTTTATTGAAAAGAAATGGTAACTCCTTAATTACCTGAAAAATTCTGTTACAAAACTGAATGGTATGTTGTTGTTTTTTGGTTGGGTGGGTTTTATTGTTTGTTTTGGTTTTTTACTTTAAATATATTGATGGTTTCTAGTATTACCTGCAGAACACCTAATCTTGTGCAGCGTGTATAAGAACTCCGTAAAACGTATGATACTAGCACTCTGTCAACACCAGCTGATTATCCTGTTTGTCTCTCCTATCTCTTGCAAGTGTCCTAGTAGTGTCTTAACTACAGAATCACTGGAGGTACTCCTAACACAAAAAGCCCTTTCACATATCCAGATACTTGAGTGTAGCGTTACTATGAGCTTGATCTGGCCAGCCTGAGTGTAAATACCCCTCCTTCAAATGTAAAGGTAATTAATTAGTGGTGTGGACATAAGCTAGCTCCACTCAGATGCTTCTCAGTTTCCATGCCTTTCTGCCAATTCTGTTTTTTCCTGTTCCTCCGATGTGCCAGAGGGAGCGCAGCTTGCTGACTCGTGCAAGTAAGAGCTCTCTTTGTCTTTCAAGAAGAAACCAGACTTTCTTTTGGCTGTGTCTGATAGCTTAAAGGCAATATTGGAAACAATTTATGCGCAGCACTTCCAAACTACTGAGCGATAAAGCTGTTATTGTTACAATAAAGTAGAATTTTTGGGAAAGAACTGAATGAAGAAAGTCCAATAATTCGAGTAAGCAGCTGAGGAAAGTGTGTAGAAATAATGCTAGGGTTTAAAATCCATCAAAATGTAAATAGAATGAGCAGTGGCAATAGTGATTAAATAGCTGAAGAAAATCAAGTTACATTAGGTTTCTTTGGGCAATTACGGTAAATTGGAAGTGAATAGTGCTTCTCAGGGAGTAGGGCTTTTCAGGGACAACAAACCTGGTATGTTGCTGCAGCTGAATGCTAACTTCATATGCAGAAAAAGCCTTTAGTTATTTGGGCTGATACATTTCTTGATACATTATGGTTCTTAGCGGACACAAGTGTGGGACTGTGAGGTTAAGACCTGGCAACACATCCTCCTGCATGCTAACCAAGTGTAACTCTTAGTTTTGAAATTATTTAAAACATGCAGGCACCCTCAGTGAGAAGACCATTGGGAGACCTTTGGTATAACTTTCAGGAATATTTTGTAGAGGCAGAGGTGAGGAGCCATCTGTAGGATTTTGTGGGTTCCAGAAGTCAGCTGCCTTCGTAGCTGTGTTTTTGAACTGGGAAGTGGTAGCATAGAACTTACGGTTCCCAGAATATACGGCAGAAATCTTTTCAGTTGTCAGAGCTTAATTCATCGCTGAATGTAACTCAGTACCCAAGGAGTATCTTGCATTGATTATGCTAATTTCTGCTGTAGCCCTGTTTGTATTTATGCACGTACTCTCTGCATTGAGGCTGAAAAGACCTTGGCTAAATAAAAAACTCCTTTATTATTGGGATAAGAGAATGTTTTCTGGGCAGCAAGCCTCTGACTGCTCTAAATTACTTGTTGTAGGGAAAGAATTATGTTAATATTGTTTTAACCATACAACAAATCATAACGATGGCTGGTAACAAATAACAAAAAAGGTCTGCAGCGCAGCTTGAACTGCCTTATTTGAAATATTAATTCATTTTACCTGTCCCTGTGATAATGCTTCTTTGAATCCTGTAGCAATGGGCATGGCGATCATGAACATAGAAAATCTGGTGGCCATAAAAAACAGAGTATCCCCCTTGCAGCAAGGTGTCTCTTCCCTGGCTGCGTTTTCTTCCTCCATTCTCCTCCCACCCCAGATTTCTCCTCCCCACACACTCCCTGCAGTGCCTTGAAGGCATCATCTTGTGATCACTTGAAGTCACAGAGTAGCTCACTCAAGTGGTGTTGCTGTGCACAGTGTGTGTGAGGAGTTTGGGCTCTAGCTCATGTGCTTGTGGAAATGGCTGCACTGCTTTAAAGCATCAGTGGCCCTGGCAGGGTTTACTTTTCCCTCTCATGACTGACTGTGCATAGCCCAGGACAGCGAGAGGTCATTCACTGCCATTCACCCTTCATCACTGCAATTCCCTGCTGTTTGTGGTCACTCAAAGTTGCCTTCATTGGTAGCTCAAACTTGACCTGAAGTGTCTGGGAAGGCAAGTGCTTGCTTTTGCTATGTTTGTCTGCCATAGGGGAGTGGGTAGATGGTTAAGAGGGGTAACTTCATACACCCCTGCAGCAAGAGTTGTCCACCACAGGTTGTGCCTCTGAAGCATTGTGTTAGACCTGGGCGATGGTGCACCCGTGCTGCAGACCAACCCCAGGCAGTGCTACTGCTGCAGCATGCAGTGTGGCAATGCATGCTTCTTCATGCCAGTGCAGCACGAAGGCCTGTGGAGCCACCTCTCCTGCCTCACCGTTCTATAAAACGTTACTTTCTGAATTACCTGGCAGTGCATTGTGGGGAAACCTGTGTCCTATTCCTGGGGATCTGGAGTAAAAAAACTACATCAATCTAGCACCATATGAAGATAAAAGTTCTAGGTTCATATGGCTCAAATTTCTGCAGAGGACATTCATTCCAGCTGGTGGCAAGTCATGTGTGCAATTCCTGGGCCCCCATAGCCTTTCAGCAGGGACCTGGCAGCGTGTTCCTGCGTTGGCTTTTGGCTACGTGATGCTGTCAACTCAGTCGTCTTGAGTCATTTGTCTAAAAACAACTCCCTGCTGCTTAGGGAGGAAAGCGCCTAGTGGGTGCCTGCCAGTCAGGAAATAAGAAATAGCTCAGTGTGGAAAGGTCACAGAATTACAGCTTTTAGAGAACAGTGGATAGGTGCTAAGGTGCTTCATGCTCTGGCACTGCCCTGTATCAGAAGTCAAATGAGTATTTGCTCAAGGAAATTCACACACTGTCTGTCCCACTTGTGTCAGTAAGTAATGTTTCTACCATATTCTTGTGAATGATCAAGGTCTGCATTTGCAAATGGGAATTACGTTACCATGAATCTAAGTTATCCTTTCAATTAAATGCCATTCTCTGACCAAATGAAAAACTTGGGATAATGTCAGTGGTGCTTGCCTTTGGAGATAGGGTAGTGCCTGTGGGGAGTTTCTGTTGAGTTTCAGTACTGGTAACTTCTGGAAATATGTATGTGTGTGTATATATATTTTAACCCTTTTCCTTAAAAACTGAGAAAAGTTAAGGCTGTACATCTGGTGAAGGGGTGCAATTGCACATTTATCACTCTTTCTTCCCACCCATGAGGAATGTCAGCCAAAATGTGAATGTTACTCTTGAGATTCGTGGAAAGGCTGTAATACCCGAAGTATGACTCCTGCTAGGAGCCATCGTGGGAGGGGACAGGGGGGAATAAACATAGCACATCAGTAACAAGATAGTTCTTTTCCTTTTCTATACTTCTACATTAGTTGCAGTTGAATTTCTTGCTCTGCAAGGAGCATATCTGGCTTTGATTGGAATATGCCTTTTAGGGGAGTAGGGAGATGTGATGTGTGGGTTTTGTAGACTTGTGGGGTTTTTTCTTCCAAGGTTGAAGGTGAATGTGTCATCTTCTAGCATGCCTCTTGCAAGGTCTTGGCAGATCATTCCACCTCTGTGCCTCAGAATAGAGAGATTTGGTTTTTTTCCTATTATGCAGTGATTTGGAAGGTGCTTGAACACTTCATAGCAATCCTGAAAATAAGCCTGAAACTGAAAGCAAACCAGCTCCCTAAACATACTTGTTCTTCCAAGATGTTCTGGGAGGTTTACTTGAGGCAGCTTTAAAAATTTTCCAAAGCTTTCTGAAATTTGCAGCTCTGTCAGTTTGTCCTCCAAGAAGAATTCTTCCAACAAATGACATTTTCCCCCGAGTCTCATTTGTTACACAACTAATGATGTCCCTATGTCTGCAGGATTGTTTCCTGTGATAATCTGTAGGCTTCCTCCTCTTTCATTCTTGTGACATAGGTGAGATGAAAGATAACAGACAACAATGGAGGGAGGAGTATCTAGAAAGAGGTGTAATGAACAACTGGGGTCATGAAGGAAAAAGTGTCTTTGCTGCCAGGAGTGATGCTAGGTGTCTAAATCAAAACTAAGACAACTTTTTCCTCTGTTAAAGTCAAATCTGGAATTTCTGCTTGTCCTCTAAGCTGACCAAGTTAAAAACTACATTTGAACCCAGCCTAATAAAAAGTTGTATTGTGTATTTTGGAGGTAGTATTCTGTAGAAAGTGAAACCACATGCTTAGTTTTGTGTGCTTCATATTGCAGTGACCCCAAAGCGTTGGGAGGTCCACTGTATAAGCTGCTCAGTGGTGCAGGACCGGCTAGCGGAGTGTATTGGGCCTGTACATCCCTGGATAAGCTGCAGCAGCATGAAGTTCAGTGTAGGCCTGTTTACCTCCCTTCACAGGCAGGCTTTGCTGAGCTCCTTCCTTAGTCGGACTGATTTTGGAAACCCTGAGGTAGCCAAGGTAAAGCTCTGCGCTGCAGTCAGACAGCCAGGACTCATTTACTTCGTTCAACTTGCTTGGTGCTGTAATGCTGAGATGTTGAATCCTTTGAAATTATGAGGCCATAGTGGAAACTCACTGTGTGTGTGAGCACGCAAGTGCCTTCTTCTGAGCTCTTTGAAGTGAACTGCAGCTTTCACTGTCTAGTCATATTTTTATCCTTCCTTAGCAATATCTTGCTAGAACTTTGTAAGTCTTCTCGAGAAACCAGAAACTTTATATTAAGAAGCCAATCCTAAGAATATTTTTGCTCTTATTTTTCCTTTTGTAGCTGAACAATAGACTGATATGGGGATATATTTTAAAAGCCTCAAAAGAACAGCTGTTTTACAATGGTTATGTTTCTGAAATATGGAGAGGTTTGTGCTGACTGCAGTGCTGAAGGCACTAACTTGTGCTGATACATCTAATCTAGTGTATAGTGCTGTTGCATCCTGAGGTTAACATATAAATCATATGAAGTGCTTATTTTGTTAAAAAAAAATCAATAAGCAAAAAGGCAGTGTGGCTTTTTCCCCCATACCCCAAACAAGAAATCATGTTTTAGAAATGTTTAAAGTGAAAATGGTATTAATTTAGCGGAAGGTAACGGCAGTATCGAAGTAGTTAGAAGCAGTAGAGGAGAAAAGAAATAGAGAGCTAAGCTTATAACTTAAAACTACAGGCCAGGAGTGGTGGGCCACAATGGTAATGTCTTGTTCTGTGGGGTTTTTTCCTGAACCAGAGTTCAAAAGCTAGAATTGATTTCTTGATGTTATAAAGCTGCTTGTTATATTGCCACCCTAGCAAATACTTAAAGGTCTGTTTTATGTAAAGATTAAATATTAACTTACTTAAAGGAAGGCTTCGCTTTGTAGTATAAAGATCCTGTAAAACTGTTGATTTGCTATTTGCTGAGTGAATTTGGACAATTAGTAGGATTGTTGTTCATTTAATCTATCTGACAGTGGGAATAACAACAGTGAAAGGGATAGAAACAGAAACACTTAACTTGCACAAACTTCTGAGGCCAAAGAGAACTGGCCATCTTTTAATTTTATTTCATTTGAGGATGATAAGACAGGATGAAAATCAGAAGTGTTTTGGTGTTGGCTGTTACCTCAAACTGCAGGAGTTTGCCGAACTAAAATTGTTCTGCACAGTCTAATAACTGCATTCTGACCTAAGGGACCTAGGTACGAAAGAGAAAATTATTTTCCTGGTGCTGTGAAGCTTTAATTAATTTTTATGAAGTTTATTTAGGGATCTTTTTGATGAAGTCTCACAGGTGATACAATCTTAGGCTTTTTTTTCTGCCTGTAAAGACTGTTCATTATTTTGAGTCTTCAAACATCAAATTTGGCTCACAATTCTGTTTTGTACCGAGAGCAGAAATGAGGCTACAGATTCTGGAGTGCTTTAACCAGAATTACTTACAAAAAATTTCCTGTAGTTTTATAGATAACGGTGTTCTCCCATCCCGTTAGAGGATAATTAAGAACTTTTTTATATTTCTTGTCTAGGGAAATACATGTTTGACACCATTTCCCACAGCATTCTCCTGGAGAAACTGGCCGCTCATGGCTTGGACAGGCATATGCTTCGCTGGGTAAAAAACTGGCTGGATGGCTGGGCCCAAAGAGTTGTGGTGAATGGAGTTAAATCCAGTTGGTCACAAGTGGTGTTCCCCAGGGCTCAGTATTGGGGCCACTTCTGTTTCATATCTTTACCAATGATCTGGACAAGGGGATCGAGTGCACCCTCAGTAAGTTTGCAGATGACACCAAGTTGTGTGGGAGCGTTGATCTGCTTGAGGGTAGGAAGGCTCTACAGAGGGATCTGGACAGGATGGATCGATGGGCCGAGGCCAATTGTATGAGGTTCAACGAGGCCAAGTGCAAGGTCCTGCGCTTGGGCCACAGCAACCCCATGCAACGCTACAGGCTTGGGGAAGAGTGGCTGGAAAGCTGCCTGGCAGAGAAGGACCTGGGGGTGTTGGTTGACAGCCGCCTGAATATGAGCCAGCAGTGTGCCCAGGTGGCCAAGAAGGCCAACAGCACCTTGGCTTGTATCAGAAATAGTGTGGCCAGCAAGACTAGGGAAGTGATCGTCCCCCTGTACTTGGCACTGGTGAGGCCGCACCTCGAATCCTGTGTTCAGTTTTGGGCCCCTCACTACAAGAGAGACATTGAGGTGCTGGAGCATGTCCAGAGAAGGGCAACGAAGCTGGTGAAGGGTCTGGAGCAGAAGTCTTATGAGGAGCGGCTGAGGGAGCTGGGGTTGTTCAGTCTGGAGAAAAGGAGGCTGAGGGGAGACCTTATCGCTCTCTACAGCTACCTGAAAGGAGGCTGTAGCGAGGTGGGTGTTGGTCTCTTCTCCCAAGTAACAAGCCATAGGACTAGAGGAAATGGCCTCAAGTTACACCAAGATAGGTTTAGGTTGGGTATTAGGAAAAATTTCTTCACCTGAAGGGTTGTCAAGCATTGGAACAGGCTGCCCAGGGAAGTGGTTGAGTCACCATCCCTGGAGGTATTTAGAAGACATGTAGATGTGGTGCTTAGGGATGTGATTTAGTGGTGAACTTGGCAGTGCTAGGTTAACAGTTGGACTTGATGATCTTAAAGGTCTTTTCCAACCTAAATGAGTCCATGTTTGTCCAGCTGTGTTTCCTTAAGATATATGAGGGGCCAAAGACAAAGCTTAATCTAAAGTACTTTTAGTATTTTTTTTTTTAAGTTGAGCAAACAACCCTACTCAGCAAGCTTGTTTTAATTTTCACTTTTTAAATTATTTTATCTTCTCCTTGTGTTATTGAAGAAGTTTTAACTGGAGAAATAACACATTAGTAAAATTTGAAGCAAAAACACTCACAGGATTTGCTTTAAAAATAATGTGACTTCTGTAGCATGAAGTAGTACTGAGACTGTATCATGACACAACCGGATCCATTCTTATATTTACATGCATACTTTGCAGGTAATTGTGTGCTTCAGGCCTGTTTTTCTGTGTGGATTGTGTCCCTGTTTCAGAAACATGGGAGGAGGATGTGCAAGTATGCATAACTAATATGAAATTAAGCTATTCTTTAGGATTGACCTCCTTTAGTTTGAAGCCAACTTTATTCTATTCTAAATGGTAATTTATTCCTTCTTTAGGTGGAAGGAACCGGAACCTCTTCCATTAACTTTGTAGAGGCTTCCATGGACAGATAGAGGGTGCAGAGTGGATATTTTAAGGAAGGGGGAGGGAGAGAAGTGGGGAGGGGCATGGGGGGGAAGCACGACACAACAAACAAACACACATCTGAACAAAAAGGGGCCATCTATACATTGAAATCCCACCTCATCTATACATTGAAATCCCACCTCATTATGTCTCTTGTTGACTATAAAAGAGGCATGGTTCCATAATATAGTTGCAGACCATTTTACTATAGATACCTGCAGTTAGGCGAGACACATGCCACCTCTGTGACCAAAGTCACCCTTCAGAAGGAGGTCTGCAATGCATGCTGAAGCCTTGCAGATTTAAGACTGTGCATCATGAAAAAGCTCTTTTGAACTGGCACGAAGACTGATGACTGAGAAATGTCAGAGCTGAGAGAGGAGACAATGTGGAGTCAGGTGAACTGCAGTAGGTACGGTGTGCTGTGTTAACCTTTTGCTCACGCTGATGATTGGAAGCTTAAATTTGCTGTATAAGATAAAGAGTTGGGAAAATATCCTTTCCTCACTGGATTTCAGAAATTCAGTGTCTACTGAAGAGATCATCCAGCAAGGGGAGTGATAAGAACAAAGTGAGCCAGTAAGTACAGCAGCTCTCTGTTCAGCATCTTACCTGAACTGATGAATGAAGTGTGAAGGTTTTGGAGAAGCCTGAGGGCAGGAGGATGTACTAGTCAGGCAGTATAAAAGGTAGATTTGAGCAATAGAATTTGCTGTTGGGATAAAAGGAGATGAGGATGTAGGAGAGAAGGAAGTGGAGAGGTTTTAACTATGCCTGAAGAATTTAGGTCAGGGGAAAAAAGTCAAAAATAGCATGTGACGGGAAGAGAGAAGCAGTGGAAAAAAAACTAAGAAAGGGAAGTAGGTTACATGTAACACAGTTCCACAGGGACTTCTGTAAGAACTTCTTTTATTTCATTTTCTGCTTTCCAGTGTTACACCTGTTAGCCTAGTTGTTGACATGCCTCAGAAAACTTTGCTAGGTGCATATCTGAAGGGGAATATGCATAAATTATGATCTAGTTAATGTCTGTGAAAAGGAGTGTGCTCACTTGGTTAGTGCAGGGAACTGGATCTCTTCAGCTCTTCCACTGACTCACCAAGCCTCAAGGGCTGACAGGAGGAATACTAACTCCTGTTTTACCCCAGAGGTGGGTAGGGAGGCTCTACTAACACCTGAAGTATGTTTTGGAGCAAGTCAGCTATCTCATATCTCACTTCTAGCCAAACTTCTGATTCAATATGGATTTACTTACCATATATCTTTTTTTTTTCTCTTCCAGTTACTATTTCTTCAACTGCAGAAAAAGGTAATTTTTTTTTTTAAGATGTGAATAGTTTTGTTGCACGCAAGTCTTAAGGGACATAGAATTTAAATGTACTCTTCTATGTATAAGCTCTGTGTAGCGAGTAGATTAGTGCTAAGAAACAAGGTAAATATTGTGAGGTTGAGTCTGTTTAGCTTCTAGTACCACAAGCTTGGGATGATGACAAGACCTGTGAGTAACGCAACTATGATTTAGGTTTGCAAATATTTTTAAATGGGTACCTTCTAAGAACAGAAAAAGAAGGGAGAAGGAACTGCAGCAGATCCACAAGTCCATTTTCTGTTTATTCCTGAACACACCCTGTGACCTGAACGACTTCTGGAAGAAGAATAATTGTTGTTCTACTGCTTGCTATCTTCGAAACAGCTTACCAAATTCTTCAGAACTCCATTCTTTAGGACTGGTTAGAAATGTGCAAAACACAACCATTTCAAAGGTGGCTGCACATTATAATTTTAAATTTCTAGGTCAAGTGGTTAAGGCCTTATTTTGACAAACTTTACTTAAGTCTTCATATTGGCTTTGGCAAGTATATGCCACAGTGGGTAGTACTTCTAGAGATACAAACTGACCAAAAAAATTCCATCATTCTTGCTCTGCCACTTCTTTTAATTGTGAACAAAAACTAGTCTAAAGGATGATTCAATTCCAGAAGTTCAAAATACAGGGGTTTTTATAAAACTTTTTTTTTTCTGTAAAAATACAAATGATTGATGGGATATTTGTTTGGGAGGTATTTCAGTTTATGGGGGGACATGAGTTAAGCATAGATTTGCATTTTGACTATCCACAGAGGGCTGTCTCCAGAGTGTGAGACCACAGGTAAGAGGCTCTCCATCTCTTAAATATTTTTTGCAAAAGAGCATAGAATTTGAAGCTAATCTGGCAGTTTTCTTCCTGGTGGGGAACATCCAGGAGAACACTGTGAAAGGAAGGAACCTTGATGGAATCTGTCTTCTTTCATCTTCTAATGAAGAGGTGAAGGAGTGGGAAAACCTCCAAAATAAACTGTAAACTGTTCAAGATGGGAGCTGTGTCTTACCCTGGATTTTTACATCACATTGCACAGCTGGGCTTCACCTAGACTTCACAAAATTCTACAGATTGCCGCTGTGCTTTACTGTTGACCTGTATATGAATAAGTTTTACTTTCTGGTTTCTTCTGGAAAGGCAAGATCTATGTGTCAGTTAAGGAAGCCTGGCAGAGCAATGATGTTGGTGTTGCATAGTCAGATCTCTGGCTTTAATACAAATGCGGTGCCTGTCTGACTGAAGCAGGTGCTTTTAAATCTACCAGAGAAGAAAAATGCTTGATTAATTAATGAGACTGACAGTATAGTTGGAACCTGACTGTTAGGCTTTTAATAGCTGTCACCTGTATGCTTTTTGCACATTCAATTCTAAAGCACGTCACAGGCATCCTGCATGCATGAATGTCTTTACCATGGAGGTTGATCTTAAAATGAGATGTGAAGTCTTTTTTTCGTTTGAAATGAAAGCTATCATAAGTTTTATAAAGTTCTTATAAGCTAATTCGCAATAGCCAGGAAATAACATCAGAAGAGTCAAAAGGCCAAAGTACCAGTAACATTGCTATCTAAATCAATAATGTGCATCTTAGCAAATATATTTTGCTCCATATTTCAGTGTACTGTGTTCATATCCGTTTACTGCAGTACTTAATTACAACTTTTGTTTAAATTAGTGGCGATTTCTTCACCCCATTAAGGCTAATTTTTTCTTTGTAATTTCATATTCTTGTCTAGATTTATATCCATTAGGCTAGGGGAATAAAGGCAACTCTGAATGTCTCTTAACAATATAATATACTTCTGTTATATATTATTACTTCTCTGTAATCTGACTCTGTCTTGGAAGTAGTATTAATAATGATTCAGAAAAGGATGTTAAGGGCAAATCTTAGGAGGGCTTAGCATATTTTAGGAGGATGCTAAGAGCATGTCTTAAGACATTGTCCTCCTGAGGGCATAAATTATGGTCTAATATGCATTGGTGCCTTTAAAGAGAAGTGACTTCACTTGGTCACAGCATGGCACCAAGAGTCCTGGATTCCCTTAGCTTAGCCAGGATTTCTCCATGACTGAGTCTGGCTAAACTGGCAGATATTGGGGTTTGAGGTTTTTGACATATTTTCCATCTAGCTTGTAATTACAAGAAAATGAGCTGAATAGCAATGAAGCTGGTTTATATTTGTACTGGAAACTGATGCAAGATGCTTTAGCGAATAGTCTGCAGAGGAGATACTGCTACCCAAAACAGTGGGTAGATGGACTGCCAAAGCAAAGCCATCAAAAATGGTATCTTCCTCTTGTTTCTTGGGGAACACTGACAGGACGGACACCTGTAATCGCAGTAGGAATGGCAGCACAGGAGTGGGAAAAGAAGCAAGAATTTGTTCAGTGCAGGACCAGTATGGACTCCTGATTGCAGGCTCTTCCTCCTCTAGTCTGGGTGGTGTTCATCACTGGAACAGCTGTAAAGTCTTGCTCTTCCTTCAGTTGCCCCAGTTTGGCTGCTGAGGACAGGCCCTTGGCTTTTAATGACAGTGACAGATAGCAAGATCTCAGTTATTGCAAGAGTGCAAGAGCACTTCAACAGCTGCCTCTTTCTAGTAAATACTGGTAGCACTGGCACAGATCTGTACCCTTGCTGCAGCCAGCCTTGGTGCCTGTTATTCTGTGTGTTGTTGGGGCATTTACAGCCTGTGACAAGACTTTGAGGTTCTGCTGTTTGAAGTATTGTGTGTGCACTAAAAATAATCCTTCAAAAGAATTTGAATTCTGGGGGTGGTTTTTATGGGCAGAATAGAACTGTTTACTGTGTAAGTTAGTTTTCTTGTGCCCTGCCCTCCCCTGTATCTCATTTCCTCTTCCCTTCTATTCAACTCTTCTCACCCTCTTCTCCCCCGAAGCTCTGATCTGTGCAGCTGATTCCACTCCAATTTTGTGTCTGTTTCTCCTCTTTTCCAAACCGGTTTCTCATGCTTTAATTGCTTAACCACATTATGTTTGAATGTGTATAGTATGTTTTCAATAAAAGACCATTTCTAATTATGCAATGCCTAGTACAGTGATACATGAGTTCTTTCCTATCAGGATTATAATTTTAGGATGGCTTTAGAAAAAGGTTTTGCTTCTTACACTTTCAGTCAGCTCCAGAGCTGCAAATTTGCCAAATCTCTCTGTAAGGTTGGAGGAGTCAGAGGCAAAGGTAAAAAGCATAATTCTCTGAAGAAGGCTCAAATATGGTTTGTTTGGGTTTTTTACTGTAACAAGCAGTGAAAATCCTGAAAGATTATAAATTAAGACCACGTCTTCTGTGACTGTGCACATGCATTTTCTGAGCTGTTGGAAGTTCCCGAAGTTTCGACCCTGTTCTACCATCCATGAAGTATGTCATACGGCTTCTTAAAGGACTCTCTTTATGTGCACGGGAAAGTAGGTCAAGTTTCCTTCTTCCTGCAAATGAAGATAATATAAGTGAAGATAATGTAAATATTTAGTATGACTTCTTTTCTAAGGCTTGCTGTTGTGGCACAACTGATCTGTTTCCTCTTGACAAATGGTAAAAGAAACTGTTAGAGGAAACAAGATTGGAAGAAGCTTCCTGGGTCATAAGGTCTGGGTCTCTGGTCTTTAAGGCAACCATATCACACAGACCCATTCATAAATTGATTGAGCTCCATACTAAAGCCACTTAAATTTTGTTACCACTGTGGCTATAATAGAAGGACTCTTCCAGATTATATTCCTGTGATGATTTGAAAGAAGATACCCAGACAATTTTTAACTCACAGACAGCTCTCATCTCGGAGTACAGTCCTCTCCAAACCCCTGGTTTGGAGTTTTTACTGTCATTGATGACCAGTGCCTTCTATAATGGCACAATACTGTGCCATTCCTGTTAGAAGGAGAAATTAAATTGAATTCTGTAGGTCAGTTATCAAATACTTTACTATAATCTAGAACAGAATTGTAGCATCTTCTTTATCCAAAAAGGTTAGTCGCTTACATGCCACAGGTGAAGCTGTGTTCAGTTCTGGGTTGTTCCGTTTTGTTTGTTTGTTTCCCCTTCAAAGTCTGTTTTGGAATCATATGTAAAAGCACATTATTTCCTTCAGGAATAGCAACTATCACATTTGGTGATTTTTAAAAATTTTTTTATTTTTATTTTTTAAGTGAGCACTCCTAGAGTGCTAAGTCTACCCGGGGAAGAGGGTTTGATATAACTTAATTTTATCAGGTGAGTCATGGTGTAGTAGTTTAGCCCTCATCAAAGATCAGGGATTTTATTTCTTGTTCTTTTCAGCTATATTCACCAAACTCTTATTTGTATTTTATTGCAGTTGTCTACCTTGTGGTTTTTCATCTGTCATTTGTCATGTTTGTATGGTCCTATTGGAAGACAATTTTCACATCTCCTGCATCCCCCTCTAATGAGGTAAATAATAGAAAAATGTCAATGCCTTTTTTATAAATAGCTGAACTGTTTTCAGTGATGAAACTTGTTTGCAGTACTGCATGATTCACCTTTCACTTCTCATTATCTAAAATAGAACAGCGTGACAGTGTATCATGAATGAAAATTACGAAATTAGTCTTAAAATACTGTATACTTTGTGTAATGACATTTCCTTATAGAAAATGCACATTTAATTCATCACAAGTTTGACAGTCATGCACAGTGCTTTGCTATGAAGTAGTTTGCTTGAAACCCGGAATTTTTAAAACTGATAAATCAAATACAGTGACAACATTTTTTTATTTCCGTTTTAGGCAGTTTTGGGTAAGAAAAAGTGGTAATGCAATGTATTCTTATAACCTGGAGGACTGAACCACTTAGTAGTAAGTCAAGGGTTAAAGTTTAGTGACGATTGAAAAGTAAATCCATAGAGGAGCTTTACATAATGGCAAAAGAATGTATGATGACTGTAAGAAGTTTTCTACTGAAAAAGAACAGTATTAATTGCAATAAGTCTGAAACAGATTACCTTGTTTTCTGTTTTCTCTAAGGTGTGTGTATGTAAGGATTAAATACTGGGACCAAATTTAAAATGATTCCCTTCCTTGGTTTTATAAAGCTTTTAAATTGGCTAAACTGTTTGAGGTTTTGGTTGCTCTATGGGGGTTGAATTTTTATTCTATTTTTGGCAAGACCAACTTTCAGTGCTAATGTCAACCTTAAACATTTTTAAAAAGATTTAAAATCATGCTTCTAAGGAAAAGCAAACACTGCTCTGCAGTGCTTAATTATGGCTTAGAGATCTGTATCTTAGAAAGCTACAGAATATAAAGTGAAAAAGCTAAAGACTATTCTGCTGTTTAGCTAAGCAAAAAGAGTAGTACGGAATTGTTAAACCTAAAAATTCAAAGGGACTTGTCTTCAGGGTGGTTTGTCTCAGCTTTATCTGGGATGGTTCTGCAGGAAAATGATAAAGTTAAGCAGGTTAGCTAATTAAAATGTGGTTGGAACAGTGTTACTCCAGGTTTTGTAAAACTGTATGAACTAGAGCTGCTCATAAAGCTAATGCCTAGTAACTTTTACTGTCTGCTTGGATTCTTCAATAATAGAAAACTTCTGACAGTACTTATCCTGTAGTTACAGATAATAATGTTGTAGCAAGCTTTTCATATTCAGTGAGTGAAAGGGATGGTTTGGGCATATGGCATGTAATTAATATTTCCTATAGCAAGTGTGGGGGTAGATCAGTTTTAATACAATTTTCTTCTACAGCTAGCTTTAAAAAGCAAAAAAAAAAACCCCACAACAATAACAAACAGTAAAAAACTCACACCAAAAAAACCCACAAAAACCAACCAAACAAAAAAACCCACCACCACTTTTTCTCTCTCTGGGCAAGCCCCTTCTGTTCATGTACCAGTGAGTAATTTATGCTGGTTTTACTTAAAACCAAAACCTGACTTCAGAATCTCCCCATTGTATGAGAGTGTAAATGTATATATTTTTTGTCATTCAAATTAGCCATTCTTGCAAAACAAATAGCATCCTGTGATCTTGCTATTGAACTAAAAAAAGATTCTGCAGCTGCTGTTGTCTTAGTGTAATCCCTGTGCATTTGTCATAAGAAAGAACAATCAACATTATACAAGATCCAGAAAGAGGAAGGAAACAAAGGGACTCTTTCTGTTTTCAATAAGAACTGCTGGAACCTCATTGGAAATTCTGTTAGCTATGTGGTAACAGACAACTTTTGAACATATCCTGCCATTGTCCAAAGAGACTGTGGTCTCATGGCCCTATTAATTTCTGAAATTAGAACAGAAATACAGCTGTTTGGAAAACCAAAATCCTATCCAGGATTTTTGGAGTAATATTATGATGTTACTTGGACAAATTAAAAAAGTTTTAAATCTTGTGATTTAGTTCCTTTTCTGTGCGTTAATGGTTTGCCATAGAAATGTCATCTAGAGGTAGTATTTCATGTTTAATGCCACCTCTGCTTGATTCCAGGTCGTGGAGACAGGCTTTGGGTCACCTAGCAGACTCACAAGGGCAATAGGGAGGAAGGTGCATTGCACCGCTGTTTGCTGGCATGATGCTTCATATCTGTCTTAAACTTTTTATGTGAGCATCTCCAGTTTTCATATTTGAGTAAATATCTAGCTTAGAGATGGTTATTAAAAAATGAGGTCAAACTCTTGGTGATGATTGAAATGTTAAAGTTTAATTTCACTCTTCGCATAGATTGATCCTAGTTTCTGATTATTTAAAAGGAGATTGTTTCGTGTTTCACCCTTGAATGGTGGGTAGGCTCAATAACTGGAATGATACGATATGTAACAGGAGAGTTAACTAGATTCTGTGAGATATGAGGCAACTTATTTGCATTCTGGGTTAGGAAATAACGCAGAGAAATTGCAGCAATGTCTTGCTGCTTCCTTCTTTCTGTAAGTGGAGTCTTCATTGTTGCTTGCCAACTGACTGTAATCCAGAAGAGGAAAAAGTACAGGATGAGAGGAAAATCCATGTGAAATAATCATATACATGTTCTTGGTAGGAAAATATGGTCATATTAAGCCACACTAAGCCAATTTTTGTTCCAGTTGCACACACAGCATTTTCCACCCACTACCATGAATACTTTGTCTATGTGTGCTCATAAAAGGGGCTCTTGTAGTCCATGTGGGAATTTCAGAGCTTAAAAGTGCTTCAGAACAGAAAAATACCAAAGGAAACAGTGAGTTCAGCCCCAACTCTGCAGGGGCTTGTCAGCACACTGGGTTTTGGTTAAGCACATAATTTCAGTGGATACAAAACTAAGTGTTTCACAACTGAGTAAAAGCTTTCCAGGTTCTTCTGGTAAAGCTTTACATTTCAGTGAGGCTTCAACAGGAATGCTCTTGCTTTACTCAGAATTGTAACTCTCTCTGAAACTGTACGGGCTTTGCTGAAGTTGCTTTCAGTACAGCTCATGGATTTTGAGACTAGTGCTGACTACTCTCAAGTAAAAATTCCAGTTATACTCTTTCAACTTCTGTGCTATGCCATGAAGCTGCCTACCCACCCCCCCCAGCTTGTACCCCTCTCTAAGTCAGGGAGAGGAAGGTAGGATAAGAGAACTTTAGTGCCCTGTAGCAGCAAAGGACTGTTGCACCTTCCTCTTGTTCACAGATCATGTAAATTGAACTTCTGATAAGTGTAAAGGAAGAGTTACACCTTCTTAAAACTCCCCTGAGTCTCTGGCTTCCTTTGTGTTGAAGGGAAAATGCCATAGGTAATGGAACAGAGATAAAGATTATTTTCTTTAAAATATGCCCAGGATCATCATGGAGTTTTGAGGATCTCCTGTAATTCCTGTAACATTCTGTTTTTCATTATGTGGGGTTTTTGGGGTCAGTGGGTGGGGTTGTCCAAAGGCAGAGGATAAGATACATGGGGTCTTTTCCTTGGAGCTTGACTAGAATACAAAGTAATAATTAATCTATTCCCTTCATTCCATTTTCTCCCTCCCTCCTAGTTCTGCCTGTCAAAAGCTGATAAAGAACAATATGAAAAAGAAGAGAGACCAGAATCCCAGCAGGAGATTTTGAGAAGAGCTGCTAAAGACTTGCCTATCTATACAACAACAGCATCGAGAGGTGAGATATAAAGATAATTCTGTGCTCCTGAAGCTGCCAGTTTAATTCCGTGAAATTCATTTGATGTCACTGAATGAACAATCTGTTAAGCACATATTGCAAAGGCCATGACCTTGTTTTGTTATTTGTTTGGGGTGGGTTTTTTCCCCCCAAGAGAAACTGGAGTCCTTTGTCTGGGGATCTCAACATGTAGCCAGTATTTGGGGGGGGGGGATCCACTCCTAGCAAGCGGATAGATGACAACATTTATCTCTAATCGTGGCTATAAAAAATAAGCACAGCAGAGAAATACAGCTAGAAATAGAGCAAATTCAAGTTTTTACTCAATTTCATAATCATTTATATCCCCCTTTTAAACTTCTTTTTCTGAGTGGTATCAGTTCAGCAGGAGGAGAAACATCATACTTAAGGCTAGAATTTAAGAACGAATAAATGTTGTTTCATTCCCATCTGTAATTCAGTACAAAGCTAGTTATGGGCTATTTCTGTATTTGCCTTTAATACATATAGGCATTTTTATTCCAACTTATATATGAAAGATCTGTGAAACTGCTGTCTTATACATATGTATATTCTTTAAAAAAAAAAATCTAGCTTTTATATGTATATATAGCTGTTTCTCTTTCTTGAAACTAGCAATGCTGTAGAGTTTTCCAAAAACATAAACTACTCAGAACAACTGTTACCAAAATTTACTGTGACTTTCCAAACAAAGTCTAAGGACACCTGGCTTTTTTGAATACAAGCCTCCCTTTCAGGGAATCCCAGTCTTAAGTTCCTGCAGTGGTCTGGGAAGCTCTTGCCAGCTCTTAGCAGTTCTGTTTAGCTGTAGGTGTTGGCTTTCCTCCTTTCAAACTGCCTGTGCTGGTCTCTTATTTCCATTGAGAAGAGTCTGAAGGCTTGTTTAAAAATATCCAGGAAAGATGAGGAAGAGCTAATTTACTGAACAGTCTGCTAGATCACTGTTTGCTGAAGAGGACAGAGAAAGCTAATGCAGAAAGTTGGCTTGCTGAAAGAACATAGTTTCACAATAGGATGCCTGGGTACCCTGTCCAGAGGTGAAAGCAAGCAAGCAATAGGGGATCAGTCCCAGAGGATGAAGGATGGGAAGACTGGGGAGCCAAAGAGTAAATGGAAATGGACTCAGTACAGTAGTAATCACTGAAAAGGTTTTAAATACTTTCATTTGTTACATTTCTTAAACTCAAAAGTGCATATCGTATGAGAGTAGGCACATGAAGGTCTGTGAGAACAGGTGTGGCAGGGGAGGGCAGGAAGCTCTTTAAGATTCAGTTCATGTTAAGGGGGAAAACCTTTGTAACATTAAATGAGCTCTAATGACTTGATGCTTGCCACTTCAATGCAGCAATCAGATACTGTGATCGATGCCAGCTAATCAAACCTGACCGCTGCCACCACTGTTCTGCATGTGACATGTAAGTTACTGAATCTGAAATGATGGATTTTCTCTGTCCTGCGATCATTGCTTTAGTGTGTTCATGTCTTCAGTGTGTGAGGCCTTGCATAACAGCAGGTTTTACTATTTGTTCCTCTTTGACCCTCAGTACCTGGATTTCATGAAAAAGCAAAGTTCCTCCTGTTGGTGCAATATTACTATTGCAGCCCCATTGTCCAAAGTGGCAGAAGTTTTTAGAAAACTTGCTTGTAGCTTTGTAAAACAGTGCTTATATTTAAAAAAAAAAAAAAAAAAATCAGTGATTGAAAGTAAGGAAAGGCAGGTCTGAGATACTAGCACAGTAAATGCTTATTATAGAACTCTTTTATTGTATCTTGCTTCTGCAGCCTTGAAACAGATGTGTGCTACTAATAATGCTAAAAATCTTTATCTCAAAGACTGACAGTGCAATTACATGCCTTAACCATTTCAAAGACATCACTGCTCTATTCTCTAGCCTCATTCTGAATCATCAGAGAAGTCTGTAAGGGCACTGAAGACTGAGGCTGTGAGTGAGACTTCAGTAGGCTGAGCTTGAGGAAATCTAGTTAACTGAAGAACCTAATACACATCTTTTGGCTAAAATCAAATTTATTAGCAAATACAGTGAATGTCTGTGTGTCTGAAATGTCTAATATCTGTCCTTATACTAAAACTGGATGAAAATGGCATGTGGACTATTCATATTACCCACTGTGCTGCTCTTTTCCTCAATTAGCTTTAAAAAACAAGCAAGCAGCAAACAAAAAAAGGTAGCAAAAATACCCCTAACGTAGACTTAGTTGAAGGGAATGCCAGGCTAACATACCTTATCCACACAACTCTGAAGGGTCCTTTGGATTTGTTTTCTCTCCATGTGCACATAAAACTAGTGTGGCTTAACGAACTGTTACATGGTGTTGCTCAGTAATGGTCCCCAGGTTAACTTAAGAGATTCTTCATAACTCTTCTGAATCTCACTTGGTCCTTTTGGGCGAAAGGATGGCTAAAATACGGAGAATCGGCATGACTGAGAAGGACTTGAAAAAGATACAGTGGGGCAAAATACTTAAATAAATAAATAAATAAATAACAACCCCTGAACCCGTAGAAGCTAAAAGTATGTCTTAGAAAGAAAATGTATTTTTTGCTTTAATTTACTGGAAATTATCTCTTCCAGATGTGTATTAAAAATGGACCACCACTGTCCATGGTAAGTTTATAAAAAAAAAAAAAAATCAGTATAATAATGATTAATTAGATCCTACATGATGAATTAGATGCTGCTTCAAAAATGCAAATTTGCAGTAAAACTTGATTTTCACAGAATTTCTTGAGGCTTTAATAAGTGAAAATAAATCTTGTTCCTAATGTGTGTTGCAACATAGGGTTGTAGGCCCAGTAGCCCAAATCATGCAGTTTCTCCTTACGTAGAGAAACCCTACTGTTAACGAGACCTATGAGAAATGGCATTTCTTTCTTTTTTTTAGTTTGGTATTGTTACCAGGAGAGGAGATACCCACTACACTGTGAAAAGCGTTCTTGATTCTAGATGATATGCAAGACCCACTCAGACAGTTACTCTTCTGCAGTTTGTATCCACTGGTAGTCAGTAAAAATATTATCTGCTGTCACTATAAAAATACTGCTATCAGTAGTTGACTTGAAGGTGGTTTTGTAACCAAAGCAACATCCACTGAAATTGATGGAGAGGCTCATACTATCTTCTGCAATGACTGCAGTTAGTTCATGGTGTGTGAGACGCTTTCTATACAGACTGTATGTATCATACGCTTTGCCAGCTCATGTCCTGTCCTGTAGAACTTCATGGGGGGCAAAATTTATGTGAGGGGCCCAGATCATTTGGCCTGAGGAAAGAGACTTCATTCAAAATGGTGGCTTAAAATGCTTCTGAAACACTAGTGTCAGACTGTTTTGGACATACCACTGACATCATACGCATGTTATGCTCTGCAAAAGCTGAATGTATTGGTTTTTATTTTATTTTATTTTTTGTATATCATAGTAACCTCTTTTTCTTTCCCCTCCTTCTAGGGTGAATAATTGTGTGGGATTTTCTAACTACAAATTCTTCCTCCTGTTTTTAATGTATTCCTTACTGTACTGTCTGTTTGTTGCTGCTACAGTCTTGCAGTACTTCATAAAGTTTTGGACAGTAAGTTCTAAGGCTTTTTTTTGTTGTTCATTTGTTTAATCCTGCATGTGTTATTGGAGGCTGCATCAGCATGTTGTCACTCACCATTTACTCTGTTCCATAGTTCATTACCATTAACAGCATCAATCAAAGTGACTGAAGCAGGAGAACCTTCTGAATATTAATGAATTAAATGTATTACACTGTCCAGGATGAGTAATTGGGGGAAGAAGTTCCGATGAGGACACTGTGGAATTTCTCTGCTCCATCAAAACCGAGTGGCACAGCTCAGGTTTTTTTGAGACTATTGGATATAGATATGTAGATACAGAAAGAACTGGCTATATCAAACAATTACATACATATATGTATGTGTGTGTGCGTGTATACGTATATATACACACATGTATGTATAAAAATACTGACAAATGTGAAATACAAATAACAATTGTGTATTTTCCTAGACTTGTCTATGGATAATCTGCTACCAGATAAGGCAGATTAATTTCTTGGGAACTCACCGAGCTCTGTTTTGGAGTCCCTACATAGACGTGTCTGAACGTCATACTAGTGGCCTTTATTGATCTGATATGGGTAGAATGCTAAGATATGTACAGTGTTAATGATATACATCTTCCTTGCAACTATTATCAGTTGTCAAATGATAGATACACATATGTGCATCTTAGTAGATTTAATAACATTTATGTGAAGGGCAACCATCCTTGTACGTCAGTGTTATATTCCTCCTATCAGTTTGTTCCAGTCACGTTCCAGGCTGAACAGAGTGTCTTCTGGTGTTGCTCCCTTTCATCTCCAAAACCTTGTACTGTGCCTTCCTGTCTCTAGGCAGAAGAGCTAGCATCAGAATTCCCTTAATCAGTTTCCATTAACTAGCATGGGAAAAATCACTGTAAGTGGAAGGCTCTCCATCACATCTTTATCAGTAAATAACAGCACATATTTCTTAGATGCTAGTTGCTGTCAGAGTAACTGGGAACAGCAGTCATTATCTGTAGCTGTAGAAATAATCTTTATTGGAGCAAAAAGATGTTGCCATGTCAGGGTAAGGGAAGCTTGATCATGTATTCAGAATAGCTGTACTTTGAGACGGTTGGCATTAGACAGGTAAGATAAATGGTGCAAAAAGTATGTTTGTTTGTGTTCATCTAAGCCTATGGGTCTGATCTGCCAAAGTACTATGTTTCTCTTAGTTTGTCAGTTCTATATAGCGGCCTGTCACTGGAGAGCAAGGAACTATGTGGGAATTGAGCTGTCAGTGCCGTGTGAGATGAAAGCCATAAATGTATTTATCAGTCATAGCTGTGGCTTGACAGGTATTTCAGATGAAACGGTCTGATTCTGCTGTTCAGTCTTGCTTGACTGTAAATAGTTAAATTTCTAATTTGTGAATGTGCCACTCCCAAACACCTGTCTGGCTGCTTTCCAGTGCTTTGTATACAATTTCTAATGAAACTGTAGGTGCACTCTTACATATTTACCAGTCAGTGCTTGAGCAAAAAAAAAATGACAAATTGCTTTGTCACCTCACTTCATAACCGTTAGCGCAACAAAAGTCCGCAGGACATCTGACCACAATGAACATTTAATACCAGCATTTGCAGCAAGGCTCTTCCAGAGCCTGTCGGACACAGTATTGAAGTGGACCCTTGAGCAGGGGAAGTAAACTTCAGAGGTATTTTATTTTTTTTTAAATGATTTAGTTGTTAAAAATGCTTCCTGCAAGAATGGGCTACTTCTAAAATGTGACAATAGACAATGTAGGTGTGTGCTTGCACTTGTTGCTTTCATGTCCGGTTACTTCCAAGACAATATGGTGATGCCATGATCTTATAATTAGACTAGGTCTCTGACTCACTTTACTCATATTAAATCACTCATTCCACAAAGCTAATATTCCTCTCATATTATAATAGCCTGACTAGAGTAGACTTCCAGAAACAGGTGGCAGCACCATAATCATGTAGGCTTGCAAAATTTAGTATGTCTCTAGTATGTAAGCTTTTAGGTAAGTGCTGTTGACTGCAGAATAGAGTCCTGGAAGCTTCTCTCTACATTTGTATCCAGATCAGAGCCAGGGTACTGCTGAGACGTGCTGTCTGTAGACTGCTTCAGTGTATTGCTAATGCTCAGTGTTGTCTGCTACAGCATCAGACAGATTATTGTTTTGACATTTTCTGTTGAGGCTCTAGATGTTGGTTTTTTCCCCCCAAAGCTTGACTATCAGAAATGTTACAGTATGCCTTCAGAAGGTAGTGTTTCTTTTTTGCTTCCTCATAGATGTTTTTCAGGAAAGTGAGTAACAAACTGCTGTATATATCCAGTGCTGGGTTGAAAGATGAACTGCTTCTTGGGGAGTGTAGCCTTGCTCACTTCAGAACTTGTAGTAATGAGGTTATGAAGGTGTATGTGCTAACTACACAAATTTGAGAAATCCATTGTTTTGCACTGTTGATAATACTTGCATAGAGACACAACACACATATGCAGATACTTGCAAACATTGAGACATGCACACCTACCTAACTCTTCTGTTGAAGTCTTTGTGTTTCCCACTTGCACATGCAAGTCTTTTACATAGCATCTTTCATGGTCTATGCAGAAGTGCTGAAGAAAGATCTTGATGCTGTTCATACAGTGGTGGAACAACCACACTGGCTGTAAATGTTTACCACAGGCTTACACGCTGATGTGGATGTTAAAATCTGTTTTGTAGATCAAGGGAATGTGAATGACTCCTTTTTTTAATACTCATAACTACTTTTTCTATACTCACAAAATTTTTATTTCTACCTAGGAAGTTGTTAAAGATGAGCATATAAACCCTCAGTTTAACCAAATGTATTTGACACAAACACCAGCACTGGCTGAACGCCCAGTCCTTGATGCCTTGTTTACATAGTGCATGGTGGTACTTGCCAGTGTATATTTGTATCTACTCTCATTCTTGCTGCACTCCCTCCCCCTTGAAACCTGAAGTGGCTGAAACTGGGTAGTCAGAAGAGGTAAATGCTTCCTGGGGACCATGCAGATTAGTCGTGTATAATTCAAAAAATCCTTCTCCAGGTTACAGAAGTACTGTTCTAGGAAGCTGCAACTGAAATAAACTTACATTTTCTGGCCCACAGAAAATGCAAAGACTAAGCTGCTACTGCTCTTTGAGCTTCAAAATCAACTGGCCTGAGAATTCTTTATAGGGAACTGGTTTTGTTTAAATATGCAATTCCAAGAGAGTCATAGAAATAGAAGTTACAAAAATTAATTAGGAAACTGGGGAACACTGCAGTGTGCTCTGAGGTAGGAAAAATCATAGCTTTAACATGAAGCTTAGGAATAAGCAGCAATTGGAGTACGTATTTTGCTAGACTTGATTTCAAGGGATCACAAAACACAGTATGTCCCTACAGCAGGGGGAAGAGGGACTGTTGCACAAAATGTCTAAGCAAAACTGCATCAAAAAAAAAAAAGGGCAGTAAATAAGGAAACTGAACTTAATGGCAGTTCAGAGAGCTGGACTCTGCTATCATTTGCTTACTGCAGCATGATCTGATGGTAGCCAGCATTTTTGAAAATGCTGTGTATATCTGCCCGACTCCAAGGTAGATGCTTGGGTTCTCCCTAAGCTTTCTGCACAGATTAATGTAACTTAAAAGCCATACATCTTGCCTAAAACAGATTCGTTAAGCACTAGCATCTTAGCTAAGACAGCTAATACCACTCTTCAGGTATAAAGTTCAGAATTTAAAAGCTAATTTAAACTAAGCTACCCTGTTTCTTGCTTTATTTTCTAACATACTGGTTCAATTTCAGATGTTATGCTAAAGATACATCCCACAAACATATTTCAGTATTGAAGGATATTGGGAAGAAGAAAAACTGTACTGATGTGTTATGGGTTCTTTTTTTAAACAATGAAAATCGTGCAAAGAATGGGAATTTTTTTTTTTTTTTATGGTTTTCACTGAAACTACATCTAATGGTAATAGATATGTTCTGAAGTCGGAAAGATTTTGTAATTTATAAACCATTGCTTTATAACTCTGGAATATTCTGAGCTTTTCAGACCTTTATGAATAGTTTCCTCATACAGACTATTCACATAAATGTTACTTGTGATGGAAACAACTAGCAAAGAATGCACCTGGTGTAGCCATGCTGTTCAAGCTGAGGAACCACTTGAAAGTGATCCAGCCACAATCTGAGTAGCCATACTTCTATGCTTTGGTAGAAAATTTCATGCCTTGGAAGTTCGTAGTGTGCTGTTATGTACTTTCTCCTCCATTCTCTTGGAGAACGAGAGCTAAGGCTGCTGATGGATCTTGGAACTCGGCACGTCCAAGAGCACGTGTGCACACCAACCATTTCGTTCTTAACAAAGCCTGTGCTGTTTTCAAACACTTCGTCTTAACATAATACTAGTGTTTAATAAATTGTCTTTGTTTGCGCAAAGCTTTGCCACAGGAAAGCTGCAGAGAATTGTCCAAAGGTAAAATCCAATATTGCTGTAATTATTTAAATACTGTTCCTACTATAATTTTTCAGTCATTAGTGGTAGCTATTTACACTATCACAGAAGGAAGGAGACTTGTAATCTGTCATCGCTGAATATAGGCAGTGTACAGGGATATAGATATGCCTATGTGCACTTGATCTTAATTGAAATGTGTTTTAGTCTAAAAAAAAAAAATCAGCTGTAGATAAGTGGGCATACTGAATGAGCTAATGGAAAAAGTAATGGCAATAATGCTAACTAAACAGCTGAATAAAAACAGCCTCTCTGCTTTCGTAGTGCGTTAAAGGTCAACTACTTAGAAGTACTGTGATTTTGAGGATAGAGAACTGGAATAGTATTATTACGAATCCCATTGGCCTCTTGAAAGTGCAAGCCTAAAAATAGTTGGGGCTGGGGGTGGAATCGACTGTCCGATATGGGTGGGAGGTTATTTTTTACATGGTAGTTGTACTAAAATTGTTGTTTTTCACGTAGATCTTCTGGTGAATCGCTTCTGCCTGGTCAGACATGGCAAATTTGTTTTGCTAGGTACATGCTGGTTGTTGCCTAAAGCTTAGAGATGATGAAAAATTGAAGATCTGTGCCAGGTCTTGTCTAGGAGTTGTTCAGTCTTGGAAACACAATATGACAGCCATTTTCCATGTACATTCCTTACACCAGTTCAGAAGTAGGTTCAGTATTATTACCTTGCCAGGAAAGAGTTTGAATGTTTTTGTTGTATTTTATTACCTTCAAAGAAAGTGATTTTGGACATGTTTTCCCTGTGTCTCTTTGGCTGTGGCTGCACAGTTAACATTTTTTAGTACAGGAAATCTTTTTTCCTTGCCCCCTATTATGCATTTAAAAACTAACAGATGAACATATGCTCTCATGCTACTAAGCACAGGTGGAAGGGGTACCCATCAGCTATAAATGTTGTTGTATACCAGTTCAACATGCCATGAAAGGAAAGCCGGGCTTGTGCATTTTTTCCTTTGTGAAAAGTGAGGTGAAAGACCTATAGCAGAATGGGTGTGGCAGAAAATGTTTAGCGACAATACTGCATTAGTTGCTAAAAAGTGTTAATGTATTAATCTCTTTCTCTCTTTCTCCTCAGAATGAATTGCCAGATACCCATGCAAAATTCCACGTACTATTCCTTTTCTTTGTGGCAGCCATGTTCTTCATCAGTGTACTGTCACTCTTCAGCTACCATTGCTGGCTAGTTGGCAAAAACAGATCAACCATAGGTCAGTTAATTGGAATATGGAACTGTTCCTTGTCCAGAAAACCAATAAGTCAATGCGAATGTGAGGCCTACAGGATATGCCATCACATATAAACAGAATTTTTAAATATTGTGCAATAGGAAGCATATTTGGTGAAAGTAATTAAAGGTGAAACATACACAAAAATGAAGCATGTGTGGGGGTCCTGTACTCGGCCCAAGCATTTGGATTCATGATGAATGTTCATTTTTTTTGTTTGTATTTTTGAGATCTCTGAGGCACTGTGCCTTTTGTTGTGTTTTTATATAGTGTTAAGTATGTAACACAATTGCTACTTTCCAGTAACCCTGTTCTAATACTTTGAGTAGCTTGGTGGCCCCAACCACAGTGAAGGCTCTACTGTTTGTGAACATACTACATTTTGAACTAGATCTAAAAGAGTATTCTTAAATCCTATGAAATAAAATGGATCTCACTATTAGGAAGTGGCTTGTAAAAGCAGTGCAATAAAAATGGAAACACTGATGCACGTTTCCTAAATAGTAAAAGAGATTCCTGTAATTTCTATGCCTAAGTGTTTTAAATGGCATTGACCAGCATAAGCAAGTTACATGCATTGGTTAAAATATCTGAAGTTCTTGCTAAAGCATTTTTGAAAGTCTTTTTTGCAGGGTGGGGGGGGACAGGGACTGGTGGGTATTTCCACAACTGAGTAAGTCAAAATCTTATACCTTTCAATGGAAGTTAAATTTTTATCCTCAAAAGTAAGTGGGTTGATTAAAAGTGAAATACTTTTGAGCTTGCTAGAATTTTTTTTGATGGAGGAAAAGGAATTTTTTTGATTGCTTGACAGAAGGGTTGTTTGATTCCTTTTTCTTTTGACATATCTACAGCTAAGGAATATTCACAGTCTCTTGTCTAGCTTTGAAGAAAATTTTAGCATGTTTCTTGCCGAAAAGTCAGTGGTCATAACTGGCAACACAGTCAGTACTTTATTTACTTTCTGGATCATGATTGTAAAAAGACAAGCTGTTGGTATGGGAGGAGCAATGAGTCCTCCCAGTTCTTGGCCAAGGGTGTAACCGGACTGACTAGAAAAATGGTGGTGGTTTGCTACAGTTCATGGTGTGTCTGTGTTTCTAATGTAATCAATCTCATCTTTCTCTGATACCATGGGGTGCTCTTAATTCAATTTCAGACCTTGGCAGAAGTGGAAAAAACTATCCTGTATGGGTTTAGGTCCAGTAGTGCTTATGGTAAATTGCTTCTAGAAGAGGAATTCTTCTGCTCAAAAAGGCTTTACAGGCCAAAGAAAGAGGTAGCCATCAATGAATAAGGGATGTGGTATCTTTGGCATGCTGATGGTACTTAGCTCTGTCTCAGACCTTATGTTAAATGCGAAGAGAGAAAGATGACTGTTCTGCTTACGTGACTTTACCTTTAATTTCTAATTTTGTCATTAACCCCGTGATTTTTTTTATGCTTTCTGATTACTTGAGAAGGCTCTTCTCCACACACACCCCCACTCCCCCAATAATACACATCAAGGTCGTCTCAGCTTGCCCAACACTCTTTTCGCAATAGAGATGTTTGAGTCTGTTTGTTCATCTTTCCTGACTCCTTACTGGTTTAGAGATACTGCATATTTTTCTTTTACAGAAACATTCCGTGCACCCACATTTCGAAATGGCCCTGATAAAAATGGCTTTTCTCTTGGATGCAGCAAAAATCTGAGGGAGGTTTTTGGAGATGAAAAGAAGTATTGGCTACTCCCTGTCTTTACCAGGTATTCAGTCTGAATGGGAATGAATTGGGGAATAAATTGATACCATGACTTTCACCTTGCTTCCCCTTCTCCTAAAAAATAAAGCATAACTGAACAGCCAACTTGTAAATCCTGCACGATGAATACTGGTGTAGGGAAAATGTGCAGGAGAAAACTGAGCAAACTCCGCACAGGGTTTTCATTCAAAGACAAGGGCCTCATTGACAAGGGCCTTCTAAATATGAAAGTTTGGAAAGCTTTGAAAAGTGTATTTCAAAAACTGTACACCTTTTGGTGGTAGTGTTTGATCATAGAGTAGAAATCAGCAACTCAGAGGAGATCCAAATGCTTGAGCTTCAGCTGCATTGAAACAACATCAGTTTAAAAACACCCCCTCTTACCCCTGAAAACGCTTGACAGGTTTCCTTTTGCTGTAGATGACAGTTTCGGTATTGAAAGCCGCCTGAGAAAGTGCATGTAAATAAGCAGCAGTGCAAAAAAAAAAATTCTGATATGATGCAAAATACTGGTTTTAAAACTTCAGCTGAGCCAATGTTAGGGAGTTGCAGACAAGCATCAGAGAAGCTTGATGAAGCAAGACTGACCTCCTGCCCACTCCCACCACTCCCAAAAGTCAGCAGAACAAAGTAGGAGCCATGTTTCAACACTGCTTTTGGGGGGCTGTGTATCTGTTCAAAATGTTGGTGAGCCCATTTGTGAAGCTGAGGTCTGGGAGCAAACAGCAGAGGTAATAACAAGATCGTAAGTTGCCTCAGCTGTGTGCTCAACTCCCATGACTTTTCATGTGATTAAAGACAGAAGCTATATTGTAGATGGATCAGTCTGGTTTGCCACCACATTTTATCCTGATTAAACTTGCTTTAAAAGAAGGCTTAGTTAACCTCAAAATGATGAGCGGAGGGGAAAGCATGGCCACCAGAATATTATTTATGCGACAGCTTCTGGGGTTGTAAATACCAGATAGTCTCACTATGTGTGCACAGTGGTTTGGGGAAGACTAGGGCTACAGTCTACAGAAACACAGTGATGGTTCTGAAATACATAGACCAGTGCTGCGCTCAGCAACCCATACTGAGTGGTAGGGTGGGAATCATTTGAGCTCCAAGATTTAATTAACTGATCATCTGGCTTAGTGGTAGAACTGCCTTGCTCAAGTCTGAAGTTTAATGCTGCACTCAAGTAATTGATTTGAGCCTGTAGCGTTTGCCTTTTGCATGGGTACTTGTTCAGTTCATTTAAGTCAACTACAAACAGTGATTTGAATCTTTGTTTCTGGTTTAGTTTGGGCGACGGGTGTAACTTTCCAACTCGTTTGGTGATTATGGATCCAGAGCAACTTACTGTCTCAAGCCAAAATGAACCTGCCAAAAGGTAACGATAGCATTTAAGATACTGATTTTGTACTGTTCTGTACTTCATCTGGGAAAAAAAAAGTTTCAAAATTATTTGGTAATTTTTTTATACTTCTTGTCATCTTCAGAGTGAGTTTGTAAGTCTTCAGAGAACAACAGAATGGATCAAGACTAAAAAATGGTGCTGCTTGATGCAGAAAGTCTGTTTCTTGGTTTTGACCTGTAACAGAGGATATGGCTCTAAGGAAACAGTAATACAGAAAGTAAGAGAGCTTACTGGCTCTTAATGACAATCAAAAAAGACCTAGGGAAGACCGAATAATGGTCCATGGAAAAAAAAACGTTTAAGGTATTTTTTGGAAGGAGAGAAAGGCAAGGTATTACTTGTATTTCACCTCCTCCAGCATGCTTAAACAAGGGATGTTGAGACATAGTTTGCAAGAGAGGTAGATCACTGTGGCTGTTGCTGGTTTTTAGCACTGGAGGGTTTTTAGCTCATTACTTTTTATCCCTCCAAATTTGCATGTTTTGTATCTTCAGTGTATTTTCAGGAAGGCTGCTTCAGATTCAAAGACACAGGAGTATGTGAAACTTCTGGGGGTGTTTACATTTGCCATTTTAGAAGTCTTCTGTATAGTTTGGTGAATTTGTAGCTGACGGTTGTTGTTAACAGTGGTCACCTGAGTTAGCAGGCATTAGGGAGGTTCAAAGGCAATCCTGAGAAGTTGCTTCCCATGCCACATAACCTGTGGAATTTACACAAGAGCAGAACCCTTGTGCAAACAGCAGAGTATCCTTTTGCATTAGGAAGATGTTCAGCAGAAGGCCCTAGCATTTACTGATGGGATAAGATGGCATTAGCTTGTTCTTCCAGACAGAACTGGTTAGGTTTTCTTTTTAACTGGTGGCAGTAGCATTGTTGTCAGTATGCCATTTCTTGTCTATCAACCTGTACTTTTTTTCCATTAGAACTGTGAGTGGCCTATGTCAGGTAAGGGTTTAGACTGATGACTGGAAAAAGCCTGTAGGAGAATTGGGGTTGGGGGCCGGGGGCCATTTTTAGTTGGCAGTGCAGGTTTTTTTGTTTGCTTTGCTCTTAAGTAACTTCACTACTCTACAAATGTCTGAAATAAGCAGCTACTGCTATTACAGAATTCCTGTTGGCTTTGCTTACTTTGCAGCTCTGGAGCCAATCAGTCCTTTCCCACTCGACCACTCAGTGAATCACAAAATCGATTGCTAGCCAGTGACAGTCAGTGGGTGGAAAGTGGCCCTGAAGAGGAAAATGTTAAATCAGGTAGCCTGCACCATAACACTTCTGATGATTCTATGGTTTTGTTTGTGGTGGGTTTTTCCTTTTTTTTTTTTAGGCCTAAAAAGTCCTTAGGAATTGGTTGGAGTCAAGTAGAAGAAAATTTGTTCCATAGAATCAGGTCAGCATGTTTAGAAGTTAAGGCTAACTTGTGTCTCATGCTCTGCTCCAAAACGAGTTATTACACCAGGGTAATGGATAGATAATTCTCATTTTTGTACTTCCTCTTCTGAGATTTTGGATCTTTTTACGTTTGATTGGGGGGTGAATATTTTCCTAAAATAAGAACAATACGATAAATAGGCTTTCTGGTTTGAAGTCTTTGCTATTTGTTGTGCAAATCTGCAAAAACACATAATTGAGATTCTCTCACATTTTAGGTGCAAAAAAGCATATTATAGTTTCAGTGGAAAGCTGATCTCAGCTTATTACTAACCAACCATCTCAATGAGAAACAGGTAAGACCAACATAATCGATTGCCATTTCTGTATATGTATGAGTAAAGTAAAATAGACATCTTGAAGTCAAAAGTCAGTAGTCATGGAATGCAGAGGAGTCTTCTGATTTTGGATGAGTAATAGAAAAGTCTAAATAAAACTCAGGATGGCTGTCCAGAACACAAGAATGGGAGTAATGCTGCAGTGCAGGAAACATGGGCTCGCTAGATCTGAGATGAGTCAAGACTAATCCTGTCATTTAGATTGAAGTAGGTAGTGCTGGATTTGTTACCTGACCAGGGAAAAGAATCTAATCTGCTAAATAGGCAATTTCAAGATGAAGTGCTGTCTTGAGGAAGCACTGTTCTTAAGGAACAGCTCCTTAACTGTCTTTTTCTTAATTGTATATTGGTGGGCAGCACTCCGCTCTTATACTTTAAGAAGCTGTGTGCACACAAGGAAGGAAGGTCAATAGGTAAATATAGGTGTCTGCATACAGACTGCTTCGTCACACTTGGAATTGACAGCGATCTTCTTTTATGTAAGAGCTCGGCGCATGCTTTGCATTCAGGAAATACAGTGAGTGCTGCTGCATATATGAACTTCCCTTGGTGTATTTCCAGTGACTAAATTAGACTTATGTTGACTTCATACTGTGGTAAGCTTATAAGCTCCCATTACATTTTTCTCTCTGGAAGAGAAACAAATCTTATTTGGACAACTAGCAACCGTAGATGCTGAGGACCGAGTCATTCACCCCTCTGCCTTCCCCCCCCCACCTTCTTTTTTCTTAAAAAAAAAAAAGGGGGAGGGGAGAGACAGAACTTGCAAGGAATTCCCATTTTCTTTGGAAAGAAAACACAATATTTGAGTTTTGTGAGCTCAGTAGTTTTAGGATCACTTAAATTTTTTTCTTTTCTTTTTAATAAGCCTTCTGACCTAGAATAATTGTTTGGGGCGGGGGGGTGATTTGTTTTCAAGAAAAAAAAAATCTGTCTAAAAGGTCTTTGTGGGGGATGGTGTGATGCTTCAAGTGATGTTGGTCAGACTGTTTGTCTGTAAACTCATACAAAACCAAAATTAGACTAGTTAGTGGTACTTCTGAAAAACCTACTCAACCATGAGAACCCACCAAATGATGAGTTTTCCCTTTGCAACCTAACACTTTATATAAATGTGCAAATGAATGTCCCAGCAAGGGACTCCTTTCAGCCTCTAGCTATATAAAAACTAATCTGATCTAAACAGGTTACTAAGGCTTTTCTATACTTTGTAGAAAGGAATAGATATCTTCTGAGAGCAGTTCATCCCAGCAGCCTTTGATAGGGTATTATAGAAAGGTCTTAATCTTTCTTTCCACTGACCTAGAGAGGGAGCATAAGTGACTGGCTTAGGCTAGACAATTAACTGGTAATAGTTTGGGATTAATTTCCTTTTTATACTCCCTCTCTTCCTAAAGTCAGGCCAAATTTAATAAAGGAAGATTGTGTACTTTGTGTCACACTTGCCCAAACTGCTGTAGTTTTAAAGGTTGTATAAATAAATAGTACATAATTGCACCCAACACAAAAGCATTTTGGTATGTATTATCTCAAGTAACAGTTAACTCAACAGCACAATGTTTCAGCCGTTCTGAGTTCAGTTGGATTTGATCAGTTTCTGTAGGCCAAGGTGGTTAATTCCAGTCCCCCTGCAATTGTAAGCAACTATGCAGTAGCTGTGAGATCCAACATCTGTTCCAAGCACTTTCATATACCCTGTAACAGACTGATAGTTGTATTTTTCAATTTTATGCCTATAACACACAGCAGAAGCAATCAAAGTTATGGCTGATGAGTAAAATTCCCAGATTATTCTAGAGAAAAGAGCATGATTTGCAAAAGAAGGCCAATCCCCCAGCCTCACCTACACAAATATAATTTGTGTCCCCATATCTATCAATTCAATTCAAAATGAATGAGCAATTCTTGCCAGTCAGGGATACAGGAGACTTTAGCCACAGGTCAGTGGTGATGGATTGATGTTCTTAGTGCAGATAATCTTCTAAAACACAAGAGGTTTAAAACAAAACAAAAAACCCCACACCTCCCAGAAGGCTAATTATGAGTTGAAGTTACCTTAACTGCTGTCCTGAATCAGGAATCTGTAAGTTACATGTTACCTAGCTGCATTCTTGTAATGCACTATGATCTGTTTTTTCAAAGCTAATGGTGTAATTCCACTAATTACCTGTTTTGTTTCACTAGGTTTCTGCAACACATTTTGTGCTTGAATATTACTTAATTTTGTTTGGAAGAAGTTGATCAGTAAAAAATGGAACATGAACATTTTAGGAAGAGAAAAGAAATTCAAGTTTCTGCACAGTACAATGGAGTCTTGTAAGCACTATTGCAGAGCAGGGAAGTTAAGACAGATGCCTTAAGATTCTTAATGTGCATTTATGCAACACTGAATTATATACTGCTACCAAAGGGCCAAATCCTGAAGTGCCCTGCTTGGATGCACAAGGTCCAGAGTGGGAACTATGCATTTCTGTTATGCTGCAGTGGTGGGGGTAGATTACAGACACTCCTACCTCCCCACGGGCAAACTTCATACCTTAGGCACTGCAGAATTCACTTCCATAGCAGGTCTCCAGGGTACAGAAAGAAAAGAGGAAAAGAAAAAAAAAAGGGGGGGGGGGGGGGGAGGGAGTGTCAACATAGAGCCATGATTGTAGCTCTCCAAGTCTTTTGGGACTGAGGATTCCTTCTACTAGCTATGCTTTGGAGCAAGGCAATGCCAACAACGTAAAAGCCTTTTACTTGGGTGTTGCTTTTTTGCTATAGGATTGAGCCCCCCTCGTCATTTTAACTTGATTTATTTAACCATATGAAGAACAGCTCAAAGAAGCAAAGTCGGTTTTTAGTTGAGAAAACATAGATTATTACTTTCCAACAATTGTCTATCAGCATACAAAGCCAGTCCAAAAATGAATTAACAATTGTTACATTTTCTGTTAATGTCTGCAGTGTTCTGTATGAGGCAGTAAGAAAATGGTAACGTACCCCTGAGAAAAACCTTATTGCAGTTGTGTGTTGTTAGGAAATGGAACTGGAAGAGTATGGCTTTTTCTGTGGGACTCTCGATGGTTTAGAAATACTGTTTTATACTTTTGTTTTATCTTTTTAATAAAGGCACAAGTTTTTATTGGTTCTAAAGTACCATTTAAACAAATATCAAGTATTTTGAGAAAATTAGTGTTGGATCATACATCTGTGCTAACACACTGAAAATTTGTATGCTTTAGTCTGCCACTTTCGAGTCCAGTTTAAGTGATGCTGAAATTGCTAAAGATTGAATGCTTTGTGCAGTGATGTATGTGTTCACAAAAGACAAAATGTGTTTCCTGTGTGAGGAGTAAAGTCCATCCTAAGCTCAAGACCTACAGCAACCAACATGGGTTTTTTTCCCCCTCACTGCTCTGTAGAGAAGACTGCTAACTCATCATTGTGTGGTATTGGAATTTTGCACCTGGAAAAAGTGACAAATACTATTTTCCTGTCTGTAACTTTTCTGATGTTCAGCTGATGCTGATTACAAATAGACGTGAGCCCATTTGATAAAGACTGAAGGTAGTAGCCGAGTTGATGATCTGGACCAAAAGAACCTGTTCGGTTTCTCTCCCAGAGTGATTGCTACCTAAGTCAATATGTTCATTATGGAGATACTAAGGCATCAAATATACTGTAAGGTTTAAAACAAGTATTTTTGGTCTTTGGAAAGAATAAATTTTTCTTAAATATTAATGTTCTAGAACAAGAACACTTTGAGAACCTATGAATGCGATTTGGTCACTGTGGGATGTTCTTGAGACAGAAGTAATGGTGCAAACTTGCATGTTTTATAAAAGTTGCGGAATGTTTCTTCAAACTTTGTACAAGAAATTTTGCATTTGCTAATTTCAAAACTTACAAAAACATTTGCTACATATTAATCTGAAAGGTTTAGTTTTTTCTTCTCAAATGTCAAGTGAGAAGTGCTCATCTGAAGATAAGCTGTCAGCAGTACTGCACCAGCAAAATTTCTTGGGGAAGACAACACAGACAGAAGACTGCCACGTTCAAATGGCTCATTCTGGATTTGCAGCCCCAAACACTGGTGGAACTGTAATGGAGGGCCCAGGATATCATGTGGCGTTTACTGTGTCAGTGTATTACAGCTGAGATAACACATACATGCACAGTCATTGTCTAGCAGAACTATAAGCAAAATCTATGTCTCTAATATGGTAAATATCACTGATTCAGCAATATGGTCTCTGCTCCCCCACCCCCACCCCGCAAAGTGCTCAATATACCCCCATATGAATGTATATATACTGTAGGCTAACGTTGGTATAACTTGTTTGATTTCTTAAGTCAGGATAGTTAATCTACAGGAACAACTGCAAATAAACAGACTGGGCTAACTCCATGTGTGTTCTCTAGCAAGTGCTGGTCTTCTGAAACCAGTTTTTTGTATATCTGAGAGACATTTTTGTGACTTTTCATGAAGAGCTGGTGTTTCTGACATCTTTATGCAGATCACGGATACATTTTGTCCCAGATTTTTCTCATGTTTCAGATGAGAAAAGGAGGAGAGCAATGTGCTTAGGGTACTCTGGAGGGCAGAGTTACTGTTGGTGTAAAAGCAGGCATTACTGAAAAGTCACTTTGAGAAATATGAAACACAGTAAAATGATTCAAATATGATGAAAAATTCAAATTCACCATGCCCAACCCCCTCCCCCCCCTGGGGAACTGGTTACTAAGAGACACCCCAGACTGATATAAAGGAATTAAGTTCTCTAAGGGAATTTTATTGATGAACTCTACGGGCCCACCAGTGAGTGGGATGGGGGGTCAGGTTTTCCTGGCAGGCCCTGGCTGCAGAGGAGGTATCACATCTAAGGCGGCAGGACGCTGTCTTCTGTTCTTTCAGAGTTCTGTCCTGACAGCTCCCTAGCCATAAGCAAGGGCACTCTGTGCTGTATCAAAGAGTAGGATAGGCACAATGAGGGAGCAAGCCAGGAATTAAAAGAGCAGCCCTACCTGTTCAGGAGGTCGGAAGGGAGATGGATCCTGAGAAAACAACTGTTTAGGGTGCTGGGTCACGTTGTACATGCTGGTTTTGTGCTTTAACCTACTCTGTATCAGCAAGTCTTGAAAATACCTAGATTGTCACTGAAAATAACAGCCCTTAAGCTTTTAGATCCATCAAAATAATTACTATTGCAAGGCATAAATAGTATTGTAGTTATTGTAGGATAGCTGACAGTGGCTGGAATTAGAAGCTATGCTTTAGTATTTCTTACTGCCTTTTTCTTTTAAAAAATCCACATACACACACAAGTCATGCACACAAAATGACATTAAACGCCCAGTGTGAGGAGAGAAGCCTGACGTAGGGCAAAATTTCAGTGGGATTTTTCCTCGAGATTTCTGAAATGTCTTGAGATGATAAACCTGTCCCTGTGAAGATGAGGGAAGGAGATCCGTAAGTAGAAAAGAATATTTAAAACTACACAGCTCATACTATTTTTTTCTTATGATGATTTATTCACAGACTGTACAACATACACATCATTGCTGCTCCTACCAAAGGCATATTATGGGAAGAGGGCAGGAAGAGGTGTAGGTTTCTGTCATAACTGGTTTCTTACAGTATTATCCTGAGATTGCAGTGTCACAAGTTAGATGCATTATAAGCCTTTGATTGAAAACCTCCACTTTAAATGTTCAGAGGGTTATTTTAGAGGGAATTCAGGCACTTTTATTTTTAGTGATTTGAGTAGAAATTATGGTAACATTTTTGTTAAAGCTGTCCACTGAGTGTGGAATTTGCAGGTACCAAGCGACTTTTGGTATGTTATTCTTAGAAACTGGTCCTGTTCTCCAGAGTGCTAAATGCCTACAGTTTTCAGGTACTGTTTCTTCCCTCGTTTGATCTGGGGTGGCTCGTCTGTGTTGTAAATAATTTTTTGGGGTTTGGAGGGTTTGGTTACGTTCAATACCATTCGATGGCCACGCCAAGAACTTCTTGATCTATCCGAAGTGTGGTCCAATTGTAGCTCACTGGAGCCCCAAGAGGGAAAAAAAGCAGCATCGGCAGCAGCATTAGTGTCTGGCAGATTTACTAAGAGATGCATTAACTCTGACATAAATTAACCAGATCTGCCTAGATCTGGAGCACTGACTGACCCTATTTATTAAAAACTAAAAAAAAAAAACCCAAAACCAACTTTGAGCTTCATAGTGTATGTCCTCTGAGGACACGGTCTAAAATTGTACATAATTGAGGAATTCAGGTATACATTTACAAAGGCTCCAAATAGCGGCTAGTTTAAGTGCAGATCAAGAACACATCTTTCACAGTACCTAAAAAAATAGCTAGGTATGCAACATCAGAGGCTCTTCTATCCCTAAATGGCACCAAAGAGAGCAGCTGCATATAAAGTGATTTGTTATAATACTGCACACATTTACTACACTCATTTCTATCAATTTATTTTGTATATATAGACAGCTTTTTATATACATTTTTCTTAATTACACAAATATGAAATGTAATGAAGCTGCAAGTTGTAGTTAGTTTTAATGCTGATTAAAACTGGTGTTTGGCTGTTTGTTTTCTGCAGCAATTACTTGAATCTTGTTTCCATTAGGTAGTAAAGTCTGATAATGTTTACAGGATTGCTTTCTTTGTTTTGGGGGGGTTTCCCCATCTTTCTTCCTATCCCCTGCCCCAAGAAAGAGAGAGCACATGCTCAGCAGTCAAGCAGATGTGCTGGGGATGAAGTATTGGGATCACCTTTACTGGCACCAAAACATTAATGGTGACGTGCAGATTCCCTTCTGTTTACATTGCTTAGCTGACAACATGCTTAGCATGTTCCTCTCTTAATTTCTCCTGTCCCTTAACCTGTTGCTAGCATCAGCTTTATTGTGAGAAACTTGTATCTTTCTGAAAGACAATTTACAATCATAAAGCTATCACAGAAAGAGGTAGCATTCCTGCTGTTAAGTCTGTCCCCTCTCCCTGTCCCCTTTTTAACTTAGATGAATGAAACATCCCTGGGTTATCTCTGCAATTATTTTTGTATTTGCCAGCAAGGGTCATCAACATTTGCACTAACCACAACGTCCCAGCTGTTCTACTTCCACAGTTATTTTTAATTGTGCTGCCTACACTTGTAATGAGCTGTATTTAAGTTTGAGGTGAATTGTAAAAGATGTATGTAATAATGACACATCTATTGTATTTTTTTGTATGTTACAGATAGGCCTAGTCCTATGCACAGAGAAAACATGTTGCCATTTATAGTTTCATACTTGAAGTAACTTTTTAAAATGGGCTTTTATAAATGAATTAAATACAAGATCACATTACTTTGCCTGGAAGTTCCTTCATGTTTTAATTGTATTGTGCAATTTCCCCGTATGTATACTTTTCCATAAATGTTATCTTAAGCCATTTATAACCATTGAAAGTGCATTCAAGATTTTGTACATCAGTGTTCAGACCTGTTCGTACTTCTCTGAAGTATAGTTCATGTTTAAATAAAGAAGTTGTACCAGTTTAGGCCTCTCTTCCAAAGTGATAAAATGTGAATGGATTTGACACTTGAATTCATCAGTGAATGCAACATCAACTTAATAAAAGTATGTGAAAGAATCTGAAAATTGCTTAGCTGTAGCATGTGTGTATTAGGTCAGCAAGAAAAACTGCCTACCTGGGAAACATTTTGTACCTGTTCCACAGTTCTTGCACTCCAGCTGCAACAAACCTAAGACTACACTCACTCTTGACACATCTTCCAGGTCACTCACTCTTAAGAGGAGAAATAAAAAAAAACTCTGACTTGTGGCTGACTATATTCCTTCAGGATACTAAACATGACTTAGAAATCAGATTGCCACTCAAAAAGGAATCAGCTGTGTTCCTTTTAGATCAGAAACAATCTCTGTAAGAGAGGGCAGTAAGTCAACACTGTCGACTTCTGTCAACACTGACATCACAGTGACACTGGCATTTAAATTCAATTCTTTCCAGAAAGTTTAAAAAAAGGGAACATTTTACAATCTTCCATGAGTTCCAGCCTCATACACCTAACTTCGTAATTCTAGTTCATCTTGGTCCTTGCATGCCTGGTGAAATGAGCACTATGTAAGTAGCGTCAGTTGTGTCTCAAGTATTGATGTCTACAGAATTACCCCGTCAGAAGGGAGAGTGACCAGTAAGAGCCATCTGGCCAGTACCAGCAGATAACCCCTTTCAGCAGAGCAGGTGTGTTCTCCTAGCTTTCAAAAGGAAATAGTTCAAATCATCATCATTGCACTTGGTAACTCACGCCATGTTATGCAAAACCCCTGAAGAATAGAAGGCAGGCAGATGGTAGAGAGCCACAGAAAGAACTGTCTTTTTCTAAAGAGATAGTAAGAAAACATACACTGTTCTGTAGGACTGCTTTTAATGTAAGATTTTTTATACCATAGCAAAGTCTCGTTTGTCATCTACCCTTATACTGAATTACAAAACTACCATAATAGGTACAACAGCAGACCCCATGGTACTGCATAATACATGCCAAATATAAATACACCGTATTATTCAAGATGTCCACTTTCTCGACACATTTAAGTGGTTTAAATGATCGCCGATATATCTATGCTCAGGAAACTTGGCTTTCACCAGGCTTTTGAAAGCTTCCCATCTTGCACGTCTCTCTTCTGTGTTATGTTTGTACTCCTGTTCCCGTGTCAGGTAAGGTCGACTCAGCCAATATTCATTCTCTGCTTCAATTTCCAACCTTCGGATCATTGCTTGCTTCATTGAAAGGGTAACCACTCTTGGTCGCCTGTATTTTCCAATCCATTGTTTTCCAGGAATTCTCTTTCGGAGTAATACTGTTGTTAAAAACATTATGCCTTAAAATATAGACAAAAATACAAAATACTCATTACATTAGGGATAAAATTTAAAAATTAAACAGAAAAAATGAAAAATCTGCATGTACTTACTCCACTGCCTTTTAGCTGGCTGTTTTGAAGTCTGAAGTTCAGGACCCCTGATGCTCACAACCAACCATTACGTACATTAGCCAGTACAATGACAGACATATTGGAAACTTAAGACCCAAAAAGGGAAACAGAAATCTTGATTTAGCTAGAGTTTACTCAGTTATCCTTATGTTGAGATTAAAGCATGTCCTCCATAAATTATTTATGAAGGATCCAGTCTCAGATACTACTAAACAAAGGATTCACTTCATTCATTCCTTCTTCAAATAGCTAACTGTGTTGTCAAAACAGAGAGTATTTCCAGGTCTATCTTCTACATCCAGATCCGGCCTTTCCTCAGTATTAAGTTTTGAACTACAATCTCTCCATAAACTTATTAGTATACAATTACCTAGTCTTGTATTTTAACTATGGGAAATCTGGTTTGTAAAAGAAAACAATATCCTATATTAGACCAACAAGCGTATGTAGAAAGCATGAATACAGTTTCCAACACAATGCCAGGTGTAACAAAGGGGCAACAAAGGACAAGCTACATTTAGGTTTGAGACACACGCTCTTCATTAACCTGTTTGTTAGTCCTAAACATGCCTAACTCCTAGGTCTCTCATTACACGGTATTTTCATCAACTAGTAAGTCAGCCAAGCACTTCAACATGGCATATAACAGCACTACTGCTGAAAAAAGCCACCCCGCTATCCCCCATTCCCATGGTGCAACTGCACATCGTTGTTCCACTCTCTGATCCAGGTTAGAAGTGAAGCTGTGGGGCTTCGCGGGGGCATTGCTGCCTTAGTCTCTGGTCCCCCTCCCGGCAGGGGAGGGCAGAGCGGAGCTGCCCGTCTCCACGGCAGCGCCGGCTGCTCCCCCTCAGGCCTGTGCCAGCTGCAGCCCCGACAGAGATCGAGACCGACGTGCGACGCGGCACAGCTGCCCACCGGGGCTCGCCGGTGCCCCAGGAGCTACCCGGGCCGCTGGGCACCCGACAGCTCTCGGCGGGGTTCGGCCCGCACGGCGGAGTGCTGCTGCCCGGGGAGAAGAATCCCCTGCCCGTTCCCCACCAGGGTTCCCCACCGGCAGATACCGGTTCAGGACCAGGCCAACCCGAGCGAGACCAAGGCCAACCTGCCAAGAGACACCCCGCGCTCCGGGCGAAGCAGCGCTCCGAGCCCTGTAATTAACGGGCCCCCCTCCCCTCCGCCCTCACTCACCGACTCCGGTGACAGCTCCAGCCCCACGGCGGGAAGCAAGATGGCGGCGGGCGGTGGCGAGCGGTCCGTCTCGCGAGATCTCACGGAGGGCGGGCGGGGCCTGGCGGCGCCAATGGGACGCGCGCTGCCTGCGGTTCGAAGCTGGCGGCGGGCAGTAACCGTCCTCTCAGGCAGTGCACGGCCGGGCCCGCCTCGTCTCTCCCTCTCCTCAGAGCCGCGCACAGCGGCAGCCCCAGCTCCCGGGCAGCCGTTGACGGCCGTTCGCGTGGTCTGGGGCTAGTCGGGGGGAGCGGGCCCTCTCCGGGTGGCGCTGGCGCTCCCCTTCCCCGCGGGCGATGGACGTGTCGAGGGACTTCTTCGGTAAGCTGCGCGCCCTAGCCCTCACGCTGGAGAAGGAGGCGAGGCAGCTGGAGCGGGCCCTACGCAGAGAGGACACAGGTAAGCGCAGGCCTCGCCTCGTCTCCTTCCTAGGGCGGCCGAGTCCGCCGGGATCGGGGCCTCTCCCGCTCCTAGGGCCGTAGCCCAGCTCCTGCTGGCGTGTCCGTCCCACCCCCAGGCGGCAGGACCCCGAGTCCGGAAGGTGATCTGGGGAGTTGCTCCCCATGACTCGTGGTGATGGGCGTCACACCTGGACGCTGAAGCTGGTGGCTCTGCTGGGATAGCCCGGGGGCGAGTGAGGCCGGTTGTACCTCGGGAGTCCTTGGTTCGGGTTCCTGCCTGCCGTTGTGCCCCTACGCTCCTCTGGGCGTGCGGAGGTGAGCCGATGGCTCCGGGGATGGGCCTGGGAGCACCTCGGCAGGGTATTATTTGGGCTCCCCCTCTTATCATTGTCTCTCTGAGCTCCTTCGGGGTGTGTAGGTGAGCTTTTATCACAGGGAAAAACGGGACGAACGGGCAATCACATTCTTGCATTTACTCTTTTCATGGATTCAGACAGGAAAATGCATTTGCATGGCTTGTTCTCTGCACAGATAGCTTAAGCTTCTAATTGGATTTATTTCTGTGCTATATCTTGTCACATAGCAGGCGTTCTCTTTTACACTATTTGCATTAACCTTGATTTCCAGTGAAAGATGTAATGACTGCTGTATGTGTGAGCAATAGTAACATCTGCCCATGTGCAGATAAGGCAGAAGAATTCAGCTTCTTGTTGATGTATGTTTTTCAGTGGTGTCTATACCACTTTTTTCCAATTTTTATTATTATTTCAAGTTCAAGCTCTTTAATGATAAAAATCTAGAATAAATAATCCTTGATAGCCTAGGGATCTACCTATCATACCAACATCTGCTATACATTAATTTTTACAGTATTAGCTGCAACAGTAAAATGGAAGCCTGTGCAGTTTCTCTGTGTGGTTTAACATACTGTGCAAATTGCAGTCTCATGCTCTGCAAAGTACCTGATGTGAACTAGTTTCTCTTTGGTTTTCTCTATCTTGATTCTCTTTCTCTAACATATGACTCCAACATCTCTAATGTAGGAGATTACGTTCTGATGTAGAATGTACTTGCATGCTAAAATACTAATCCCCCTTTTTTCTTTCCGAACTCTTTTATGTGAACATGCATATCAAAGACTATGAAGATGAATCTCCAATAAGAGTTTTACGTGACCTCCACTGTGAAATCAGGGTTCTGAAGGTAACATCTTAACTCACTTCTTTCTTGAAAAACTGGGGGGGGTGTTCCATAAACTTATGGTTCTATTTTGATCATTAAGACACAATACAATTTTGTTAGCAGTTCTGACCCTTATTTTTATTCATTTACCTCTAAGTCTTCATAATGGCTGTGGATGTCACGGTAGTGCCCAAAAACCTGCGGCCGACTTAAAGTAGATTTAGCAGTGTTTATTAGTTTGCAATCACTGTTGTTGCTCGGGTCAGCAGGGGACAAAGGTAACAGGGAAGTTGTAGCTGTGCCAAGGCATAGGTATAGGGGAGAAGGATTCAGGAGCAGCAGCTCCCTACAGAAGAGGTATACTTGTTTGTGTTCAATGACTAGCACTTAGAATAAATAAAATCTTCACAGCAGTTTCAGTACCTTCAGCCATTCAGTTAAACTTGTGAAGAATGGTTTGTTATTTCTTTAACAGAAGTAGGAAAAATGGGCTATAGAAATGAGCAAGTGTAGAAATAATTGAGAGGTAAGCTAGGATATAAACTTGACGTTTACTATCTGCTCTGCACTAATTCTTTGTACATAGGGAGTAAGAGTCCAAACTAACTGCTGTTATCTCGTATTTTTATGGAGTAAAAGCATATAATTTTGTTTGAGAGGTTGCCAGTAAGTAGTTATCATACTGTGAACTGTCATCTTAGTTTAAGTTTTGTAAGTTTTTATACACTCATACCCTATATATTCCTGATACTTTGTAACCTAGTCTTCAGGTATAGATAAGACCTAAATTTGCTGCTTATCCTCATCTGAATTGAAATTCAATACTTATTCCCAAAATACTTCATGTGTAAACAACTACCATGTGGTGATCTGAAAACCAATATTTCTACGTTTCCCCCTACCCCCAAAGGAAGATGTTAATGCCAGTCTTGGTAAGAGTTGCTCTGAAAAACAAGCAATTCATGACTTTATGAAGGCAAGTGAAATACTGATGCAAAGAAATGCAGCAGATCTTGGAAAAATAAGAGAGCTGTTCCAGAAATATGGCTACAAACCCCGTGTCAAAGACTCTACAGGTAATATTTCTTGGCAATACAGTATGTGAAGACAAATGTAATTTTCTAAAATGTTTCTCTTTAGCTATGTGTATATTTCTATTAATTAAGAGATCGAGTACATCTATGTTATTTGCTTTATAATAATATCCAGAGGGTAAAAGATTCTCTTGTGATTGGTGCTATAAGAATAAACGAAAATACAAAAACTTAAGACTTAGATCTGGCATGCTTTTAAGTTAGTGTGGGGTTTTTTTTTCTCCAGTAATAGCTATATTCAGAAAACATGTTAGCAAACATGTTTTCATAATCCAGAGAATTATGCTGCTTCAGCTTCTCATGCATGGGAACCTATTGTAGATGCATCTAAATTAGTTTGTATTCATATGTGATGATTCAACTTAAATCACCATAGAGAAAATATTAAAATAATGTGCTCTGTAGCATGAGACGCTAGACAAGAGACAAGAGAAGCATGTATGGGGATTAGGTGACGTGGCAATTTATGAAGCAGTAGTAGTTTGATCATTGGAGCAGGGGAGATCGTTAATCCAGTCAGAAAGTGCACACACACCTGTGTGAAATTCAGGTATGCCAAATGAGTTTCAAATACTACAGCTGTCAGTTAATACACATACCCCTTTTGGTATCAAGGGCCCAGTCAATCTTCAAGAAGCCTTTGGCAGGGCAAACCTTAGCCTTCCCCAAGCATTATCCAGTCATTACACAAAACAAAATTGTGGTTGTGGACCATATTCACCTCCGAGTTAAACTACTACAACTGTTTTACAAAGCTATGGCAGAAAGCTCTGTTTTTATAGTACCTGCCTTCCTGTCCTCTCTCTGCCTTAAAGGTCTTTAAAAGAAGACTCCAAACAGAGCTACGAGATTAATTTATTTTTTGAGATGTATTTTCAAGCTAAGTGTATCTGAATATGTAATACCAATACACATAAAAAGGTAATGCCTCTGCCATATTATTTTAAATAGCCTTTTTTTTCTCCCCCTTCTTCTTACATCATGCAGAAATTCACAAATGTTGTGAATTTGCACAGAAGTGTATGAATTACATGTTTGCTTATTTCTGCGGTGGACTCTTCTTGATACCTAAAAAGCTACCCTCTTTCATGAGTTTTTAGTTGCTGCTTCAAAACCTTTCTTCAATACTGTTTTTCTGAAGAATGAGCATTCTAGTACTGTGTGCAGCCTTTGCTCTTTCCCCAAAAACATTTTCAGTTCTATACAAATTTTGTTTTCATTGTCATTTATGTTGTACATTTTTAATGAATTTCCACTCTTGCACTGAAATAAAACCAATATATTTAAGATTAGCGCCTCCTGCCAGCTCCATGCAGGGAGATGAATTCTATTAAAAATACACTTGTGTAAAAATATTTCAATTTAATTTTTCCTAGAAATAGTATTTCTCAATAGAGTGAACTTCAGTAAATATGTGACCTATATTATAAATATAGCTTATCCTGATATAAGCTTTTAATATCTGTTGTAGCTTCAGGTTCAGTGCTTTAAAATGAAAGACGGAATCTATTTTTTTACAATAATAAATAAAAAAATTTGAATTGGGGGGGAAGTCCCAATTTATTTTATACATTCTTAAAACAGAAACTTCTGACATAATTTTTTAAATTATTATTATTACTTTTCTCAAACAGAAGAGGAGGAAGAAGTAGTTGACAGTGATTCGACGGTGTCTGTCCAGAATAAATCTGATGAAGAAAAAGCAGATGATGTACCTCCTCTTCCTGCTTGTACTGAGAAGCCACTGGTGCCCAAAGACCCACTGCGTAACCCCCAGCTTTCTGATTTTGGTCTTTCACAATATGCCTTCTCCAGGCCTTGGAGTGCAGTGAAAGGACAACGTGCAACAAATGCATACCAAGAAAATTCAAAGAGCAGGACTCCCCTAAAAACACAGACCCCCTGTATGTTGCCCAAAACACCAAAATGTATGCTAAAGATGGATGATTATGAGTGTGTAACACCAAAACTTGAACACTTTGGCATTAGTGAACATACCATGTGTATGAATGAAGACTATACGATGTCACTTATCCATAAAACTGCTCAGACAAGCAAGAAGTGAGTAAATTACTTACGTTCAGATTGTTTCTCTACTGAATTTTCTGTAGTTTCTTTTTGCTGTACTAACTTCTTGCTGCTATGGCCCTTCTCTTGTTCTTCAAGCAGGTGATATGTTGTTATCTACCAGCTGGTTAGTCCTGTGTCTTTATTCAACCCTCTACATGTCTTTTCACCTACCCTTTGCAGTGCGAAACGCTGCCATGAAAACACATCTCTGATATACTCCATCCATTGACCGCACCACGATAAGAATCTTCCATACACAATCTATTTACAAAGGGAAAATGCACAGTATGTCTGTGATGTTTTGCTTTCCTTAACCTTGGATTTGGAGTTGAGGACGTGTTTTCTGCAGTAGATATTACATAGCCAATTTAAAGGTTTCAAAAGCCTTATGAATATGGACCTGGAAAAAACTTCTAAAGCATTCAGTAAAATGTCTCATTATAGAAACGGTGTATTATCTCTTACATTACGCAGCCCCACCTTACAAACAGTTAGCTCTTTTTGCTCCAGTCTTCTGTTGAAAAGACATCTCCAGATTTTCACTGTTCTAATTAAAATTAAAGAAAATAATTTGCAGCAGTGAGGTGTAGAACACCTTAGCAGTAGAAGTATTTTTCTATACTTCTAAGGTAATGTAAAGGTGGTTAGATCATGTTTTTATAGTTAGTATTAGCAATACGTTCAATTTTAAAAGCTGACAGTATTTAAAAAACTCACTGTTCTGCAGCTAAATATTTGGTATTTAGAGAAATTACTCCAAAAACAAGAACCATATTCAAAATAACTTATGGAAATAATAATTCAACTTTTTTTTTAAATTAATCCCTGATATTTGCAATGTAGGCAGAGGTGTGAAGTTCTTCAGAACCATGCCAACTTAAGTGACTTTGTCCCCCAAAGATCCAGTTTACTACAATGGTTAAATTTTGAGTGTCTTTTTAACTTTAAGATTACTAGGGGGAAAAGTGAAAGTGAAAAGATACATTTTCTTTTAAAATAGTTTTGGGATCTCTCCTTTTGAATAGTTATGTAAATACTATAATGTCTATAAAGCTTTATAGTATTGGAATTGTAATAACAGGAGAACTGTTACTGAATCCTGAAAGATATTAATTCAAAAATCATTCCCTCTCAAATAATATTTTGAAAATAGTTTCAGCTTTTTGCACAATTTAAGTTCTTTTGATATCTGTAATTTTTTGTGGTTTTGTACTACTTTATCTATTTAATGAGAACTGTTTTAAATGTGATCTTCAGCTTTAATTATGGCTGTAATTTATAAATTGATACATCCACAAATGTAGATTCTATTTCTGTGGCTTTTAGTGAAACGATTAGACAGTTCACTAGTGATATTTATATATAACACACCAAAAAAAAATCCCACTAGCAGTCTTCCATACCCCTAATGATAATATTAAAATTCTGTTGAGAATTAGTTACAGCATGATTGCTCTTTAACACATCATCATTATTAATGACCAAAACAGATGGACATACACTAATTGTGACTCAAGTTAAAGCTGTGTGTGAATTCAGAATTAGTGGCATATGTGAGAGGTCATGACATTTAAGTCAGAGTTAAGCTGAAAGACAGTCAAACAACATTTTATTTCTTTTGTTTATTTTTCAACATGAAGTTAGAGTTAGCTTGTGGTTTGATCAGAAAGGTTGAAACAATTAAACAGCTTGTTATCTCCAAAAAGCACTCATCTCACCTCTTAGTGAGAAGGATCAGCATGTTAAATGGGCAGAACGCTAAGACAGAAAATAAAAATAAAACCCCAATACAAGAAAGATTCCCTCCCTCCCTTCCCCCCCCCTCCCCCCGATAATGTGCAAAATCTCTTCCCTGATGATCAGATAAGCAAAAAACTAGTACAAATGAGCTAGCCTTATACCTATAGTTTCCAGGTACAAAGACAGGTAATAATTCTGACTTTCTTGGAGACAGCCCTGCCCTTTCATATCCCTTGCTTGTGCCAGCCAGGTCTTGTACCTAGCTGAAATGTATCTAGCAGCTGTGCATTATGTGAAAACCACTTTGAAAATTCATCTCAAAGTTCTTAAAAATATTTAGTAGACCTCAACTCCCCCAGCTTTGTTTTTCAGGTTTTCAGTTTGTAAGCAGGTGAAAAGAACAATATATGTCTGTGCACCTACTACAAAACTGAAACCAAAAGTAATTAGGAAAGAAAAGGGAACAGAAAAAAGTGTCTGAACAAAAGTGTTTGTTATACTTGTTCTTCTCCATCATAAAAACTAAAAATCATATGGTTTCAGGTATCTATAATATTTTCAAGGCAAAACTGACTTGGAAAAATTACTTTTTTTTTTAAATTCAAAATTTGAGATATGTTCATCTAAGTAAAATATACTGCCTCAAATGGAATATTTTTTTTTTAAGCTTAGGCTTTTTGTAGAGGAGCTCTATATCTGGTTCTCATAGTTAAGATAAATTTTTAAACATTTAAAATAATTTTCTTATAGACACACTTTTGTGTAGAGTTTAGGTAAGCTTCCACTTTTTGTCTGGTATTGTCTCTTAACTGCCTACACCCTTCTTCCACTTTTTGTCTCGTATTCTCTCTTAACTGCCTACGCCCTTCTTCCACTAGAATATCTTGGATATGAAAAAATAATTTTAAAAATTTCAGTTTCTAGTTTTATGGAACTGATATTAAATGGCTTTTCACTCTGAAGTCAGCTAGTGACTAACATAAGTAATCTTATTCAAACTTAAAAATTGAATTAAAAATCTTTTAGTGTTCACAATAATGTTAGTAGGTTAAGAGCCAAAAAAGATTTCCTCTTGTTGTTTAGAATTTTGTAGGCAACAGGCAATTAAAAATAGACTGTACCCCTAACACAGAATTGATGATCATCTGGGACAAAGAAAATTGATCCTACCCTCGACGCTTTTTTGTTTTGTTTCATTCTGGGGTTTTTTATGCCTTGAATTGAAGTCTCAGTGTATTTGATAATTTGTGGATGGACTGAAACATTTGCATGCTACAGATTGCTGCAGTAGAATCCTAGATGAAAAAATATATGAAAAAAATCATCTTTGAGGAAATTAATTTTTGACTTGCATGTTGATGAACAAATACTAGAAAAATGATCAGGTTAACAGTATTCCTTTAATTGTGATTTCTTCATACTACTTGAGAGCTAATTGAGGGTTTGGTTTTCAGGTTGGTTAAAAAAGGCGATCATGAAGTGAAAGTACCAGAAATGACACCCAGGGAAATCATGGTTACTCCTGTGCCAAACCCAAAAGTTACAGCTGAGAACGGTAAGTTAAAAATATTTGAAATAAATATACATATGCATTTTTTACAATAATGCATGTGTAAATGCATTGTAAATACATGGTAAACTTCTAAACTGTGTTTCTTGTTAAATATAGTTTAATTCAGGCCCAGTCATTGTATGAGTACTAATGTCCAGAAAATGAAACGTTGGTGGCTTCTATGGGGAAGTTTCTCACTTCAGTATAAACCTTTGCTCATTCTTCTACTCATATCCATCTAGAATTTTGCAGAGGGATCCATCATTTTGTAACTTCAACTTATCCTTATTTGAAATAAAAATACTGTTTTGCCAACTTAGCCTTTTTTTTTTCTGAGAATACCCATTAGATATGTTTAAAGATAGGAAAGAAACTGCTTTGAAAGAGGCTAACGAGACAGTAACTTAGATCTTTCAAGAGTAGTGCTAAAACTTGTTTGAGAGGAGATGTAATATGTTCTCTTGAAAACGTGTGAAGATCATGGGACAAACATAGTGACAATTGAATATATGAGAAGCTAAAGCAATGTTAGATTTAAGTTGGGCTTTTTCAGTTATATTCAGTAGTGGGACTAGAGTTATTACTTTTTTTTTACAATTGTATTTGCTCCTCTTACAGAATTCTGTAATTTGGATGGTTCTTCATAATAAAATTACCAGCTAAAATGATAGAGGTGTTTTAGAATATGCAAATCTATGAAAAGCTAACAGACTTAGAAAACTAAACTGGGGCACTGGAACTGATATTTATATATGTGTATGTATGTATATATTTTTCTTTTTGTTGTGTGTGTCGTCCCCCCCCCCCCCCCGGCTTAATTTCAGCAGCTGACTGGATGGCTTCTCCTATGATACTTGTGTTCTGTACTCCTGATGTGAAAATCCCTTCCAGAACAAATAGTACAGTATTATCAAGGTCACCAGTGACAAATGAACTGCCTCTTCCCAGTCATACAGCAACACCACAGCTTCCAGATTTTGAAACAAGATGGCTAAAAACAGAAGCTAAGGTAGTAAATAGCAATTATGTATATTTTCACACACTTTTTACCATAAGCAGTTTTTCAAATGTCAGTTTGGGATTCTTTTCCAATGCTACTTTTTCTTATGTCATTGTAGAAGATCTTTCTAATGGTAATTTTGTAAGAACATGTACTAAATACTTTACCTAAGATAAGTAAATTAACTGAAGGCATTTAATACCTCTTTTGCAACAGGTAAAGCAGGGGGAAAAAATTGAGTCGGTGACAATGAATGATGCAACAGATAAACAATACATAGAAGATCGCATTCCTTTTGCTGTGAACTCTGAGTATCTTAAACATTTTGGAGACCCTTCTCCTCCCAAAATAAAACACTATGACCACTTACTCAATACTCCTCCACCTCCAGAAATAACAAGGATACCAGATGATGTTCTACAGGTTAGCTAATACACTTTTTTTTCCCCTAAATAGTTTTAATATCAAAATAGGAAAATTAAAAGGGCTTAGTTCTATCAAATTTTGTTCTTTAAAGAGTTCTCTGCTACTATTAAAAATGTATAAACTGTAATCCTGTTTTGAATTCTTAGGTAATTCTTTTTATTATCTTTTAATGTTTCCTGTAGATTCTGTCCAGGTATAACCATAAAGTAGACTCTTCTAAAGCCAAGGAAATGGAGACCAAGGCAGGAAATACTACAAAATATGAAAGTAATTTCACTGATTACTGCAACAAAGAGAACAGGTATGATTATATTTTACAAATTTGCTTAAGTAATTTAATTTGGAGGAGCTACGAAGATGCTTTAACGCATTTAGAAATTCATGCAGCTGCTTGCTCTTCAGCTACCAAAATAGCTCTTGTTGATGTGACTAAATAACTATTCTTTGGCATGGTATCTGACTGCCTTTATTGTAAACAACAAATATGATAATTGATTGTGTGTTTGAATCCTCCCAACTTTAAAAAAAAAAAAAATAAACAAAGGTAGATTTTTACTGTTTTATCTGTAGGTATATTTTGCTTCATGGCAATCAAAGCACCAGTGAATGCTTTCTTCTGAGTAAATTTGGGCAATAAAACTAAGGAATTGGAGAAAACTGTATAAGTAACATGACCGATTTCACAGTTGTTTTGGTGAAGACAAAGTTCTTTGAAATGCAAAGCCACCTTATGAACAATATGTGAGATGAAATTAGTCTACAATAAGTATGAGTAATCTTCGAACAATGGAATAATAGCTTTACAAAGAACTTGATAGATATGAATAGAAAGAAATTTTTTGTGACAACTTGATCAAGTGTAGATATTCCTGATTCAATGTAATGTATATTACACTTGTTGATTATCTGTTAAACTTGGGGTCAGTACAGATTATTTAGGTAAGAGGTACAAGGAACATGTATGGAGTCAAATAATAATCACAACAACCCAGAACAAGACTGATAAAAGTAGGTATCTCAATATACTTGGAGTTGGAATCCATTTGAGTAATCAAATAGGGCAAAGCTCTTACTTTAGCAGACCCTTCCTTTTTTCTTGTCAAAATAATTTAAAAAAAAGTTTTCAATGTTTGTCTTCTGCTAATTCAAAATATGATTGAGATAAGTTCATGAACTCTTCTGGATATATTTGCAGAGGATATCCTGGATTTTTCAAGCCAAACATTTGAAATCAAGCTGAAAACCATGTTGAGAGTGTTTCACATTCATGGATCTGATGACTGAATCATAACAAGCTCAAAAAGCAAAAGAAAACACCAGTGGGAGGAAAGAACCATACAAAAGAAAAGCTTTTTCAATGGAGAAAGTTTGATGTGGCTAAACATATATACACTTCAAAGACGACTGGGGTCATGTGCGAGATAGTACTTCAGTTGTTTCACCTGATTCTCATGTTTGTTGTGTATGCTTGTGTTTGTAGTAGGCTGTAGAGAAGTGTAGTTAAGTTGCAATAAAGGGAAAGTCCAGTATATTGCCCCAGAAAGGGGGTATCTCTGGCTGTTCTGGTGACACTGTACATCTTTTCAGGGCTGAGTTTGAAGTGTAGTACTTCAATAGTGTTTGGTATCTTCAACAGAAACAAGTCTTTTTTTTTATGTGAAGAGTAACTCCTGCTTTCCTGTTTAAAGCACTTCTATGCTATTAGTCACTTCTGTAATACTAAGACATATTGTACGTATTCCTGCATCAGGCACTCTGTTACCTATTTGATGGACAAGTATTTCTTATGCTGCTGCTTCTTTCTCATTATAGTTTTTTTATATTGACATCGTATTAGATGCTATATGTTTCTTTTCCTTTTGATAGCCTTTCTGTAGCCCTGAAAGGTGACTCTGGCTCAAATATGAATTATTTGAAAATATATTGTGCGATTGGTACTGGTTATGTGTATCTTTGACTGATGGAAAGATTTGCTGGCAGGCATGTAGGTCATTGCTTACTCTCCTGCGCTGCCGCCATATGCGTTCTGTAAGTGGTGGTGTCACTTCTAAACGTGCACATCTATCCCTGTAATAGCTGACCAAGCTGAAGTTCTCAGAGCTGTTGGACACTTTTTTGGTATCTGATAGTCATAGTAATTATGATGTTTTTCTACCAGAGATTTTAGTCTTGTCCACAAGAAATCCCAGCTACATATCCTTATTTGGAGCCAGTTTGCTGTTTCCAGTGTCAGCTCTTCTTCTGAGTGACTCCAGGACTGCTCTTACCAGCTGTACGTGGTCTTCCTATTGATAGCTAAAATTCTGTCATTTATGTGAGGGCAGGCATGCAACACATGAGAAGGAAGAGACTGTCCCAGGAGATGGGGAGAAGCGTATGCTTGTCTGAACTTTCTGAACACAGCTCCGCGTTTAAGTCCTCAGGATATGCAAACAGCTAGAGATGCCCAGAAGTATTTCTCTAGTTGCATAGACAGACTTGTCTTGGCTAAAACCTAGCAAGTAAAGGTGCCTTTTTCCTGCTGTTCCAGTCATTGCCCAGGATAAGCATACATCAAATTAACTGGAGAAGCTGATTTTTCTACTATTTCTGGCCTGAGCACACTGTCATTTTTCTGTGCTAGCTTCTGCTTGAAAATATGTATGTATTATTATGTGTCAGTCTTTGAGCTTTGATCAACACCTTGGAATACTAAATAAATCTGTCTCAGATGCTTGGTGACTGCTTGGAAAACTAATCATCTGCTGCTATAAAAGCACTTGTTCTACCAAACTCCTTCAGAGAGTGAAGGCCAGACCTGCTTCCAGCATCTTCACAGACTAAAACCACTTAATGGGCTGGATGCTAGTTGTGGAATGTCATGGTCTTAAAAAGGTACAAAGTATTCTGCTGCAGAGCAAGAATTTTTCAGCCAGACAGATTTACCAGCGCTAAGTAGGAGGGGTTTCACAGCCTGCATTCTCTCTCCACAGCACTTCATGGCTACTTTCTTGCCCTGAAGCAAGCCAGATATCCTGAAAGACTCCATTTAACATGAAATGGAACAAGCAGCACTACTGTCCTGGACCTTGCTGTATTCCTGTTGTTGTCGTCGTGTGTCCCCCCCCCTGCCCCATGAAATTCCCAAAAGGGCTTATAACTGTCTGTTTCCTAAACACTTCCCTAAACTTTCCCTAAACTACCTGGCTGTGCTGGGGTTCTTGCCATAAGCCACTTACATCATCAAAAACTAGTTCTAGTTTTAGTTTGTTGTGCTTTACCTTTGAAAACCTTTTAGGTTTCAGTAAGGCCTAAGCAGTAGTTTGAGTATTGGGGGTCGGGGAGGGAAAAGTTGGCAGAAGTGAAGCATAAGCAGTGTTGGAAACTGATCTGCATTCAAAATAAGCTGGGGAGGGAAGTTTTCTGTTTTGTCTTGTCTTGTTTTGGGTTTTTTTCCCCCTACTCAGATCAGTTCTCTCAAGCAGGTGGCTGTGTGGCCATCTGATAAACTGCACAAGTTCAAATACTGGAACAACCAAGGATGTAGCCATGGGGCTGGAAGAGTATAATACTCCACTTAAGCCAGTATTGCTGCTGAAGAAAGGTTTGTCCCGCTGCACACTAAAGTAATACAACATGTCAGAGTGGGAATAATGCAAATGAACTTAAAACAAAAGTTACATGTTGGTTTGTTGTGGGGAGAATCTGATAACAGCATTGGCCTGTCAGAAAGTGCAGTTTGGAAAAACAGTAGCTAAGTAAGTAGCTGACATAGTAGTTCTGTAAGGGACAGTCATCACCCAAAAATATGCAAGATTGACTTAGTACAGTTCTGTGTTGTGCTTAACTTAGTTTAACTGGGGGCTGCTTCCACTAGAGGCTGTTTCACCAATTCTCTTGCATGGAATCTAGGGGTTGTGCAGTCTTACAATGGACTCCTTGCATTTGCTGAGCCACTGAAAGACTAATTAATTTTGTTTTCTCTTCTAGTTTGTCCTTCCCAACAGTAATCTCAAACTTAGCTTCTGCCTGTGTGAGCACTAGATCAGATGGAAGGGAAGGGTGAGAATGGGATCACATCTTCTAGCAGTAGCCTGCAGTCAGAAAAGATTGAACCCAGCACAAAATTGCGCTCCATTGTTTAGGGACATCTGGGGGAAGCAGCCAAAAAAGCATAGCCTTTAATTTTCCTTCATTTGCTGTGGTTCTTAATCTTTTTTTCATTTTTTTAAGTATATCAAATGTGTCAGCTAACAGAGGCTTCTCTCCGTAATCCCATTTGTTGTCAAAGGAATGTCTTGACTGTTCTGCCTAGGAAGCCCCTTAAGGTGGTTAGTGCTTTCTTATCTTGGAAATCTTTTGCCTGAGGTTAAATACAAATATGGATCTTGCAGTGAAATGAAACTTCCCAGATGGTTGTCAAATGAATAAATGACAAGCATCATTTTTAGTGCTTCCCCTTGTGCTTTTATTGATGTCTTTTTAAATCACTGGAACAGTAACTGGAGTCCAGGCTTCCTTGGTTATTTAAAGCATCATGGATGCTTTAAATTTTCTGTAAGATGTGATATTTGCTTTGTTCCCTGTTGTCATTATTCAGATGTTCCAGTATTTGTGGTGGTTGCATGTGCTCCATCAACAGCTGTAGCTGATGTTAGAGATGCTTTGTATTTTGGGAGTACCTTGTTTCTCTATGGGACAGTAATGCAGACATTGTGGCATTTATAAGGAGCAATGACAACATCCAGTGGCCACACTATGGAATCACATGTATTCCTGTGGACTGATGTACAGCTTTCAACCAGAATACATTAGTCAATGCTGGCTACATTATCTATCAACTTAAACATGAAACCTCCTGCTGTTCTTACAGTAATACCCACTTTTGCAAAGGGGCAGCTGACATCATGGTAGGGAGCTGATCAGGTCCATGAACTTCTTTGATCTTGTCTTGTGTAATTCAAGTTGAAGAATTTAAAAAAAAAAAAAAAAAAGCAAAGCACAATGTGCACACATGGGAAATGGTCCATGGAAGAAAATGCTCTGCTACATGGGCATTTCTCCTGGGGAGAGACCAAGGATAGTTTGCAGATAGGTCTCTCCTGGGGAGAGACCAAGCAAAGGATAGTTTGCAGAATACCCAGCAGGAAGGTGTTCAAATACTTGAATAATTTTTGGCATAATGTATTTGTGGCTTAAAGCCCCATGGTTATGCTCCCTAATGATTGCTTATGCAATTGTTGTAAACCAATCTATGGCCTTGCTGCACAGTCCCACCTTTCCTCTCCCCCAGCTGCAGGTCCCACGTTCTCAGTTGTGGCTGCATGGGAAGCCATTCCTGCTTGTCCAGCCACCAGGAACTAACTGTTGTTTTCCAAGGTTAAATTATTCATGGACTCTGCATGCTGACCCAAATCACTGCTCACCTGCAAAGAGGTTGAAGCAAGAAAAGGGAAAGAGTTGGGGGAGCAGGAGCCAGGACATCCTCCTTCACTGGCAGTTTAAGCTGCTTGGGGAATCCTGTCTGGCTGGCTGCTTTAGTAAGGTTTCCTGAGGCTGTTGTTCCATGAGCGCTTCCATGGCAGCTGAAGCAATTCATCTTCTTCGCCCCACCACCCATCACCGCATCCCCCTCCCTGGGACAACTGCTTGGGTGGTTGTGATGAATTAGACTGGAGAGGACACAGCTACTATGACAAACCTCACCTTTGGAAGAGGGCCCTATAGGTGCAGGGTGACGTTCGTTCCTGGCCATGTAGGCTGTTGTGATGTGGTGCTGGTGGGACTGTATTTCAAACCTTTAGTTTCAGGCCCCTGTTAAAGACCCCCAAGTCTCTTCAAGCTTGAAGACACTAACTCATATTTTTCTGCATGCCTGAAGCATGGGGTGGGATGTTCATGCCTCAGCCAGCACTAAGAGGAGTTTACCCAGAGGTAAGCACTTGAAGCTGTCACTTGCAGTGTTCACTGGATTTTCTTGCTGAGTTTTGAAGAGGTCAAGTGGGTTTTTGGGCCAGGATGCCTCTACTTAAGCCTGTCAGTTCTGTGAGACTGGAAATACCCCAGGGAGTGTCCCAAACACCCTGGCTCCTCTGAACCCAGCCCTTAGCTGATTTTTTTTGTCTCCAGTGCCTTGCTCTGGTATGCCAGCCAGGCATCCCCCCTCATCCCTGACAGGTCTTTGTGGCCAGGCATGGCACCAGCTGTGCAGGACATGACAAAAGTGTTTTACAATTCACATTCCTCAGGGTCCTGTTCTGTCGAAGGAACTAATGCTTTTTTTGTAACCCAGCTGATCTGCTGTAATGTCTAGACACAAGGGCTGAGACAAGAGCAGCAGGTAACTGTATTGCTTTGGGTTTGGCGGTTTGTGTCTTGGCTGTCCCAGTGCTGTTCTTTGAACATGACCATAGCTGTTGTCATTCATTTGTTCTGACACAACAGGGTTTCTGAGACCTTCTCATTTTTCCATGCTTTCCATAAAAAGTCAGAACTTGCTGATAATGCTTAATGTTTTCCTACTGCATCACAACTGTTTCTCCTCTTGGCCAGAGTTATAAAGCAAAACTTAAGCCTCCACAACTGCTCCAGTTGATGGTGAACATGGTGCTGGAGTGAGCAGTGTGTCTGATGCAGCCCTGGTTATTGACAAAACGTGTGTATGAGCCTTGTCCTTGCTGCTTAACTAGGGAGGGAATTAACCCAGATACCAGTTCTTCCACCAGAGACGCAAAAGTGCTGTGGAAGAACTTTGATAAGGGTCGTGCTGCCATTGCAGGGAAGGAGATGGCTGCTCTTCTGAAGCTGTAGCCTCTGTTCTTCTACATACATACGTATGTGTGTACACGCACATGCAGGAACCTGTAGTGGAGGGGTGGTGAAATCGGAAGGGGACTGTGGAAACAGAGCCCTTAGTTTAAGGCCTGAGCATATCAAAGAGGAATTCCCCCCCCCCATGTTAAATGAAAGCCTGGCTAACAATCAACAGCAGCAGTATTTACGTAAGGTGTAACAAGGTAATGGTGGGCGGTTTCTTGGTGTGAAAAAAAAAAAGCATTTTTTATACACCTTTTTTAAAATTTATTGAATTGGTTTAGGTGGATAAAACAAGGAAAAAAAATTTAGTTCTAAGAACCCAGTTTGCTTGGGGAAGCAGAGCAGAGTCCTTCAGGACAACCCAAACCTCAACAGGCAGGAAAGGCACACCAGAAGGAACACAGAAACATGAAGCCTTATCTATGGGAGCAGGGCAGCCTGCAGTAGCTGCTACTGAGGGTAAAAAAGAGAAATTAGGGGAAGTTGCCTTGGTTTTGTAGCTGGGTCCGTTTGACTGTGCTGCACCCCACAGACGGGGTGCAGGCTGCTTCTCCTGGCCCTGCTGGTGAGCCCAGCTCACCTGACTTGCTGCTGCAGCCAGAGGGGCCGGGGATCACAAGGGCTGGAGACCTGCACGAGTTGCCCAGGTGTTTGTCACCAGTTAAAGGCAGAGAAAAACTGAGCCCCTCTGACAGAGGCCTGGAGGGACACCTGCAAAGGAGGGGGAAGGGTAGGTGTGGTATCCCTGGAGGGCCTGGGCAGGAGGCAAGAGCTGGCTGTGGTGCTGTGTGTGGGGTTTACCTCTAAGAAATGACAAAGTCAGGAAACCTTTTTTGAAAACTGTTGTCCTAGTTCTTCACCTTATGCAGCTGGGAGATAAAGAGCTTTGGAGGTGTGGTTGCTGGTGAAAGTGCAGACATGAAACTGAGAGTTGTGTCTGTTAGGGCTTTAAGCATCCAAAAAGAAAAGGGGAAAAAAATCTTGTCCAGCTGCCTTGATGAGGGACAAAAATTCCTCATGAAATTGCTGCATACAAAGCAAGTCCTGTGGATTGACAGATCTGGATGTAGTGTTGCTTCCTAAGCATATGGGGTTGCTCACTGTTGTTGAGTTTTGAGACCATGCTTTAATTTCCCTGAACCACAGTGCTGTACATATTTTGCTCTTTTTAGGGACTGACATCCTTCCTCAGCTTTTATAAGCTTTGAAAGAGAGTCACACAACCTCATTACTGAGTAAATTCCCTCCTGTGCAGTAGGAGCTTAGCAGGTGACAACTTTCACTTACCATTCCACCTCTTGCAACATCTGCATAGTTGTACCTGGTGCTGTCTGCTTTCACAGCTGCTTGCTGTATCCCAATGTCTGAATTCAAAACTGCTGCTGTTGGCCTTCATTGTGTAGTGGATTTTTCATGTAGGGAACCCCTAACCCTAACTGCACTGATGTCTCAAGTGTCTTTTCCCATAAAAAATAGGTACAGAAAGTTGAACGCTCTTCACTTCTGTATTACCTTTCTGTGTGAAGTGCAAGTGTTGGAGGGCAAATCTCTTTCTCGAGAGGTGTTTAGCCCAAAGCAGCCAGGGAAGAGGTGAGCTGAGGTTTATACTTCCATGGCAGTCATGTGAACTCTACACCTAAGCAGTCAAGCTGAAGTATTTGCTCCTGTTCATTTCCTGGTGATTTTGCTTCATGGGCCACCACATATAAAGCCAGTAGGTTGTTCTTCTTTTTCTCTGAAGTGTGTGAAGACCTGCCCCAGTCTGGGCAGGCATAAGCCCTCACTGGGCCATGCCTCCCATTCCAGCAGCAAAGCCAAGCCACCTCCCAGAGCAGCTGAGTCACAGACATGGGCTCACTTGCTGCTGTTGCCTTATATATTGACTACCTTTAACTTTGAGAATTATCCTTATGCAATTAAAGCAATTAAAGCAAAATGCAATTAAAGCAAAAAGCAGGACACACAAATGGGGAAATGCCTGTATTCCTGTGTACCTCTAATGGCAGGTCTGTCCTTGCCTTTGGTGGAAGGCTGTGCAATTCTGTAATTACCTGCTGGTTACTGCAGGACTTGCCTCACTTATTTTGCAGCATGGATGACGCCCTATGGCGAGCAGGCTACTTAGCAGTGGTCTTCACTTTTCTGTCTGCCCAGGTCTATAAAGTGCTAAAAACCAGATGGCTGATCTGCTGGCCATGACCCAGTGTGCAGGCAGCAGGGGTCCCAAGCCTGACCAAACCTGACCCTGCTCGCAACAGCTCAGTGACTTCTGTGTCACATGTGGGCTCCTCACAGCAGCAGTATGTGGAGAGCCTCCCCCTTGCACCAGAGGTGACTGCCTTCACCCTGACAAAACATCCCACCCATCCCCCCTCTGGCCATGCTAGACCAGCTCCGTTGCCACTTCCAGGCTCACAGTCCCTTATAAAGCAGCATTTAGATTGTCTTTTCTTGAGCTCTCTTTGAAAAAGGGTGGGAAGTGCTTTTCAGCCTCTTCAGTTTTGGGGGGAAAAAGTGACTTGGATGCAGGTGATTCTGCAAATGAGGCTCATTCATGAAGGCTGAAATTGCAACTTCCTAACTTAGAAGCCAGAGAAGGGGGACAGAAGAGGGTGAACCAGGGCAGAACTGAACCTAAAATCCCTCCGGCTATACTGCACAAAGGGATTCCTGAGAGAGGAAAAAAAAAAAAAAAAATCACAGCTCATGAAAGAAGGCATGCCTTGTCCTCAGCAGACAGGAACACTTACTTCACTCTTAGCCTCTGCTCTGCTAAGGCCTTAAGTGAGGAAGGTGAAGGCCCTAAGGAGCAGCTACAGCTTCTACTTCTCCTGCTTTTCTCAGCACACAGGGGCACAACGTGCAGAAAACAAGCACCTGCCTCTCTCCGGACCAGCTGGATGCTCAGGGTCAGCCGGCAGAGGCACACAGCCCAGGGACAGCTGGAGTATGCTGTAAGACCAGAGGCACCTGCATGTCTCAAGGTCTCCCCCTGCAGTGACAGAAGAAACTGGCAAGCACTGAGCTATGGGAAGCCACAGGCCCCATCCTCCAGTCTTGCACTGATTTGCTGGGAGACAGGTCACCCCTTCTTTCTCCTGCTCCTTAAGAAGGTACCAGGCAACATCAGCTGCTTCCTAGAGAGTAGTGTCCATCACAGACCAGCCTTCCAGTTTCCCCATGGACAGCTGAGACCCCTTAGATATCCCTTCCCCTATTTTGAGATTCTGGAAGCTGGCTACCAGACATCGCCGACAAACTCCAGCTTCATCAGTAACTTTTAACACAGAACAGCCTTGAACCTTGACACCTCACTGCTCCTTGGCTTTGCCCTGACACCCAACAGGTACAGTAAATTGAGAAACTGTGCTCAGTACAAGCTGCAAGTATTTGTGAAAAGTCACCTTACTGAGGGCTAAGCAGTGAGAGTTACCCAGCTGATTGGTCAGTGTAGGGTCCAAAATCACATGTATTCATTACATGAAGATAACAAAGGGAAAGAGGCTGCAGTATTCACCTTCCTTAGAGTTCTGGAAGCCAGAATTGGGCATTTTCCTCTTGGTCAGCGTACACTGACAATATATTGTTTGTGGTCAACAGCCCAGGAGACCTCAGGATGCCAGCCGGCTGCCCCCACCCTGAAGGTTTGCTTGGCCAAGAAGAACCTGGTGGTCAGGACTCCCACCTGTACTGCTAGAGTGCAGGCTTGCTGCCCGACCTCCTCTCAGTTCATCTAAACTGCAGGCAAGAGCACCTCTGGGCAGAGCACCTGCCACTGCATTTTCATTAGGAAATAGTTCTGCATGCTCCTTAGTCAACCTCCATCTGAGAGCACTAGATTTCTTCTTCTATTCCCCTCTTCTAAGACAGTGGTCCCCACAGTGGAGTGCACACAACAATCCAAAGACAATCTACAAAGTGGTGCAAACAAGTGGGGTACAGGAAGAAAATATTTTTTGTACCATTAATAAATACAATTTAAAAAAAATATTTAAGTATTTCATTTTTTTAATTTCTGTTTTTGTGTCGTTTTAAAATGCACATAATACATTAGTAGGTGCATATAACAAACAATTTTGGGCACACGCTCAAAAATTTTTTACTGATCAGGGTGTGTGATCAAAAAAAGTCTGGAGACCACTGTTTGAAGAAAAGCAAGACCTTCAATGACAACTTTACACCCTCCATTTTTGAAGACACCAGCTCCTTCAGAACTCAAGTAAGGCTGATGTGCAGGTGTGCTGAACCACATCTTCCTCAGGTAAGTTCAGCAGCTCCTCAGTATGCTGGGATACACTGGTGTCATGGAGGCCACTCCCAATCCACAGACTGGCATCATCTGCACAAGACAGAGCAGCCCCTGGAAGCCATAGTAGTGGTCTGCCCTGGCTCCCCCCTCTATCCTGCAGGAGGACAGGCAGCCTTGCACAGCACATCCCTGACTTGCCCTGTCAGCGTATCTATGTCAGCAGGGAGCTAACACTGAGCTTGCCTGCCTTCAACCATGCCACTCACATGCTCATCCTCCAAAATCCAGCCAGCAGTGGTTTAAGAAATCCTCCTGGACAAGGAATCCCCATGAGGCCACCTACCTCTGCTCAACAAGTCCCACAGTTACCAGATAAAGGCTTTGGCCCTCCTTTCAACTTCTGCTTAAAAGCAGACTTCCAAATTTATCTGCAGAAATCCACTTAAACCAAACACACACACAACAAAGCCAAACACTATCAAAAAGATTAACAACATCAATCTTTATTCCAAACAAGACAGAACTACAGAACACCTGTAATCCTTCTGGTTGTATTTTATGGAAATCTTGAAACACTGGACACGCTGACTTACTGTTCAAACTATAACAATCAGGGATAGGGTGATGGCACTGCTAAAGATAAGTGTTTCTTCTAAACAAATAAACTAAACGTTAAGGTTTAAAAGTTAACTTTCATTTCTGATGCTTAGCTTTGTCTTCAGGTGTTCTTGCTTAGCAACAAAAGGAAAAAATAAGCCTGCTTTAGAACAGCAAGTAGGAATAAACAGAAGACGTAATCATACAAAGAAGTGATAGTTTAGTACGGTCTCATGCGGCTGGATGGGGGCGGTGCACGATTAGGAGGAGTAATCGCTATATCCAAGTAGTCTCCTATCTGGAATTTCTGAGACTGCAATGTCATGGAATCATCTGTGCCCTTCCTGCCCGACATGGTACTGCCGATCTCCTTCACCCTGCACACAGGAGAGAAAGGGCAAGGTAGTTATCAGCAGCAAATCTCTCTACATGTCCAAAACAGGAACTGTATCGGCTCGTGACAACCTTCCCATACCATCCTCTCCACTATATTTAGCATTTAGCTGTGTACACAGGATGCTGGGATTTTTCCCCTCCAGTACCAGGTGCACCAAGACAAGCTACACCGAATCCTCTTTCTGATGCAGCAGAGAGGTGGGGAACCTTCTACCGTATTAAGTTAAATACTAGAGAGAAGCCCTTGCCCCCTTCCATACACACACAGAACAAGACCCCACAGATTACAGAGCAGGGGATATCCACTGGTTGCTGACAAAGGTTAGCTCAAGATGGATACCTGCAACGAGATCACTGCTAAAACTCAAATGTGTTCTCAGATACAAGACCTACCATGCCTCATATCATGGGAAACAAAGCTTTACCTCAAGCTATAGGTCTGTGTTCTGGTTGGCTGCCAATACGGCAACCAAAGCGTTCGAGCACACAGGTTCATTGTTTTGGGAACACATTAACAACAATGGTCACCAAGCAAAATTTAGAGTTTGTAGTGGTCATCATATAGTCTGTTATCAAGAACTTCAGAAATTTGATTTGTGGGTTCTGAACTTTAAAATCAGTGTTAATGAAAAATAATTTAGTGCTCCGGTGCCTGAAGTCTTCCGTTATCCCGGAGAGGAAATGCCATTTACCTATATCCAGGCCTCTTGAGATCTGTAAAAACAATGGCAAAATTGAAGTGTGTGCCCTTCTTCCGTGCTTCTGGGTAGACTTCTTTCACTAAGCTGGTCAGCTCTTTCAGAGTTGCATCCATCCTACATTAAACAAACAAACCAAAGTGGATCAGGTTCTCAAAAGCAACAACAATTTAAAAAAGCTTCCCAAAACCCATTTAAGGTATAATCAATACATTGCTACAACTTAACCATACATTTCCTTGCCTTTGCATACTTTGTGTCGATACCTGTAGATGAGTAAGACCTTGCATTTCAGCTACATAGTGAGCCATGGATTTCACAGCTACACGACATTCCAAACAATACATTTTGATCTAACGATCAAGTGACAAGAAGTTGCTCTAGTTATTGATTATAACACCTTTCACCACTTACCATACACTGGAGACAATATGGTCTGGTGCAAATGTGGTTCTAGCTATAGCAGTTTCCAATTTACTGCAATATTAGACAAGTCTCTTCACCTCTGTGTATGTTTCAACATCTGCTTTTGCATGTCTTTCAAAAGAGTTACTATTTAAACAGCAGGGAACTTTTTTTTTTAAAGTGTATTAATGCATTTATACAATGAACACTGTAAGTATTTCCTCACCTAACTTGGTGTCTATGTTAAAATAGCTTCTTGAATACTAGAGAAAATGTAGAAATAAAAGAAAAAATCATGAATAGTTCTCCATTTCCATTAAGATTTCCATTTCTGCCCTAACAGGCAGCACTCCTTTTCCCAGCCTTCAACCAGACCAGGGCTAAAGCTCATTTCTAGAATTTCAAGAACAAAAGGACTCAATCATCACAGCTAAAGCGGCTCTAATTATACAGACTGAACACTCACTCCAAGCTTCGAGCAACCAAGGAGCAGTGTGTTGACAGACAATGCCCATTCTGACTCCTGCAGATGGCAAACAGCTCAGACACCATCAATAGCCTGGACTGAGTCCATAAATCCCATTAAGAAGTAAATTAGAACTGCATGCTTTGCTAGCCACAAAAATGGATTTATTCAACCGTATGACATACACATTATAACCCTAACAGACACCTTGAAGGAAAAGCAAGACTTAAAAAGTAGCATAATTCACTTTGAAAAGCATTCTTCAAAATACTATAAATGAAAACTAATGTGCTTGCAACACAGACTAAAGCAGTTCTCCAAACTAAATTTGAAAGCAATAAAAAACAGCTCTCTCAAGAAGCTCGGACTTAAAACCAACACACTGCTCATGCAACAGTTCAAGCATTCTAGGACGACTACTTCTACTGAAAAAACAGGGCTACTAGAACAAAATTTAAGCATTAGTTAAAAGAATTAGGTTGAATAGATTTGTTGTGATAACCAAAGATACACCACAACACAAGCCTCTGGTTACATACATCACTAATTGGGCAATTCAACTGCAGTAAGTTTCAGTGTGCAGCAATCAGCACCTAAGTTGTGGTTCCATGGATGCCACGTCTAAGTTGCCATAGCTATAGACAGAAGCGCTGTATTTCAGCAGCAGCTGCCCCGCGGAGCTGCCGCCAGAGCGGAGCGCACAACTGCCCTCATGAAAACTTCCCCACGTTTCCTGCTTTGAACAAGGCCCATCGAACTCCCCCGTGCAGCTGGGCATCAAAGAGTTCAAGCCAGGCAAGCTCCCCGACACCGCTGGGAGCTCCCACCCGCAGGGCCCCGCTCGCCTCCGTGCCCGAGGGCCGGGCGGAGGGGCCCGGGCCGCCGCCGCCGCGCACTCACCAGGTGTAGATCTGCAGCTCGCTGGAGGGCACGTTGCCGCGGGAGAACTCGTCCATACGGTGGTGCCGCCCGTTGTTGGTGGTGAAGACGCGGAGCAGCAGCGGGCACGTCTGCAGGGCGAGGCGAGGATGAGGAGCCACTCGCCATTCCCAACCGCCCCCCCCCGCCCCCCCCCCACTTCCCCGGCCCAAGGCCTCACGGCGTCGCCATACCCTTTCCCCCGCCCCGTGCCCGCCCTGCCGCTCCCGGGTGCGACACAGGAGGACGCGCGGCACCACCCCCAGCACCTTTTCCCGGTCGATCGGCTTCTCCGGCTCCTTCTTAATCTCCTCCTGCGTGACGCGCGACTCCACCGCCATCTTCCCCGCCGCGCAAACAACCGGCTGTCCCGGATGTCCCGCCGGGCGCCTCAGCTCTCGCGAGAGGAGGGAGGGGGCGATGACGGCCGCGGCGGGGCGGGACGGGCCGCGCGCAGGCCCCGGGTGAGGCGGGAGGCGGAGGGTGGGTGAGGGTAGTGCGCAGCGCATGCGCACGGGCAGGGCGGGAGTGGCGTGAGGGCGGCTGTCGACCGCGGCGGAGGCCTCGGCGGAGGCGGGCCCTGTGGGGCACCGCTGGCTGGAGCCCGGGAGCGGGGCCGGGCAAGCGGCCACTGGGCGAAGGGGTGGTTTTCAGGAGGGGAGGAGGCGCGGCCGGGGGCTGCCCCACCGCCGCGGGCTGCCCCACCGCCGCGGGCTGCGCCTGTGTGCCCCGTCCCCGGGGCCTGAGGGGAAGCGTGGTCGGCGCTGCCCGAGAGCGGCCCTCAGCCTCCCGCCCGCGGCGGGTGGGGGTGGTTCCCGGGGTCCTGGCGGCGCAGCCTGCCCTCGCATCGCCACTGCGCGGCAGCCTGCAAGGGCAGTGCAGCTGTCTGCTGCTGCTGTGCGGCCACGGGCTGCCCGAGTCTGGTTGGGGGACCCGGTTGTAGCCGAGGCTCTGCTAGGTCTGGCAGCTGCCTTATTGCGGGGCAGCGTGGTGATTGGTAGTTGCCTGACAGGACTGTACGTGATTCTTCCTAAAACCTGTAAACATCTGGGATAGAGTCGCTGATCTGAGCGCAGTATTGCGCTCCTCGGACGCCGATTTGGCAGGGGTTAGGATGTGCTGCCGTAGGCTTCTCTCCTTGTGCTGCTCTGTGTTGTGCTCGCATATTCTCTGAAGCATTGCCTGTATTTTCCAATACTTACAAAAGTTTTCAATAAGCTACTGATACTGATGCCTCTTGGAAAAAGCCACTTCTTTCTACATGGAGACAGATTTAAACAGATGTCTAACATAGGTAAATAATATAATCAAACACTGTAACTAGCAGTAGATCAACATTAATTAGAAAGGGGTAAATCATATTTAGAATTTAGCTTCCCTTAATATTATGTTCAGGAAACATCAAATGCATATGCTTTCCATTTACAGTCTTGTTTTTCCAAGAATAGGATCTTGTATTAGGTTAAATTTGAGTCTGTGGTTGTGTCTTACAAAATAAGTAGGAAAGAGATCTGTGTTTCTGGTGTGATAACTTTTTTAAATGTTGAGAGTTGGTTGTTACTTGTATTAGAATCAGTGGCTGTTCGTTTGTTTTCACAGGATTTACAGTTCATTATTTCCTCAAGTGCTGTGGATTTATTTCTCATTTCAAGAGTAAAGCAAAATTAAATTCTTCTGTAAAATGATGCAGAAATGTATGTGCTTGCAGGTGCAAAATAAGAGACTCGTAGAACTGCTGAGGCTGGAAGGGAGCTCTGAAGGAGCCTGCCTAGTCCAAACCCCTGCTCAAAGCAGCATCAGCAAGGGCCGGTTGCTCAGGGCCAGGTCTGGTGGGTTTGGAGTCTGTCCAAGGATGGAGACCTCTGTGGGCAACCTGCTCCAGTGCTCAGTCACGCTCACAAAAAAAAAAAATTAGTTTATTTTTCTTCTTATATTTAAGTTAAATTTCTGGTATCTCAGTATGCGCCCATTGCCTCTTCTCCCGTCACTGGGCACCGCTGAGAAGCCTGGCTCTGTCTTCGTTACTCCCTCCTGTCAGATACACAGTGATAGGAGCCATCCCTCTCAAGGCTGAACAGTCCCAGCTCTCTCAGCCTGTCCTCATATGACAGGTGCTCCCATCCCTTACCCTTCCCATTTGATGAGGTATTATTATAGTGTGCCTATACTGCTCATATAATTTTCTGTTGATGCTTGCAGCAGAGTACAGCACAGAACTATGTGCCACTGAAGCTGTGTCTCCAGGTCCCCATTCTGCAATGTACTTCTCTGAGTGAGGAGAGCCAGGGTGAATTTACATCTGTGCTGGGTTGCTTTCCCAAGTGTAAGTCTAGTATCAGAGAGAAATAAATACAATAAATTCTGCACTATGAAAAAAGCATATGCTTGTTAAGGTGTTACAGCTGTTGAAATACCTGTGCTCTAAGGGTGATGTGGTTTGATTTCACGTTTCCAAATACTGTAGATATATGTTTCCAATGTCTTATTTATTTAAAAAAATACGTAGGGGAAAAAAATTATAATAATATATTCACCTGTGAGGTTTCTGTGTACATCACAAAGAAGAAAAAGAGTTATGAGTCCATACCATTAAAAAAAGGAAAAAAAGCTCTTGCAGTTCTTGCAGTTATATTAGAATATAACCAACAGCATTTGGTTTAAAATGTTGATTTATGGCACACCTAATACAAGACAAGAGCACCGACAACCTGTTAGAGTTCACCCTCAGCTTTTATTAACTTCCTTTTGTGGTAGCCTGGATAGTATTGTACAGTTTTTAATCTGCATTAGGTTATAGCATATCATCATTTTATTACCAAAGGGAATGACTCAGCCTTTCCATCTTTTGCAGGATTTGATTTCCCAGGCAACGATACAGTTTATTACACTGCTAAAATTAATTATATCTGCCTTGATAATACACGCTTCGGGCTCAGTATGTGAACTGCGATTTCCAAAACAAAGGAATTTATGCCTATGATCAGGTATCATAAAGAAACAGCTGTAACAAATAAAGCACAGTTCTGTTATGAATCTAAGTAGTTCCTTCTGCTAGAACTTTTTGAGTGCTTTATTTATGTGAAAAATGACCTAGTGTGCTTGAGTTTTAAGTAAATTCAAGCATTACTTAATTTATTATTGATGAACTGTATTAACAATCACAGTTTATTTTCAGTCTAAAATCTTAGATTCTTATGTTACGTATTTGGAAGAGAAAGCTGGCAATTATGTGGAAATGAAAATGCAGTTATGTGATCTGTCACCTGGACTGCGGGATGCAGGTTTTACTGGAGACGGTACTGTCTGGTTAAACAAGGCATAAGACTGTAAACTGGATTCCCACCAGTTTAGGCTGAGGCCCCACGTGTACCTGAGTTGGTCTAACAGCTCACTCTTGCCAAAGGAGGGGGATTTAGCTCCCCGCTGCCTGTCCTTATTCTCAGGCATGTGAGGGTTTTTTCCCTCCGTTCTGCCAGGTGTGGTCCTCACTGGATGCTTCCAAGAATAGGTTAAATTCCTTAATTTAAGATAAAACTATCCAGCTGGGGGCTGGTTTTCTGTCAGTTTGTTGCATTTGACACTTTCTAAGCTGATGCCATGGTTGCTAGACCTGGTGCAAGAGGAGTGGTGGAAGTGCGTGCCCAGGAGGAGCTGGGAGACGGAGGGAGAGAATAGGAATGGAATAAGGCCTGTCCCTTCAGTGGCAGTGAGACAGTTGATGGCTTCACCCTCCTTTCACATTTTCTTAGGTTTTGGGGGGTGAGGGGTCCCCTCTACTTGTCAGGGACACTGCGTTCTGTGCAAACAGTGTATATATGTGCGAACATGTATATATAGTGTATGCTATGGAGAAAATGAAAGCTCCTCACTAAGGTAGTGAGGCAGAATAAAACTCTATGTACAAGCAAGTCCCTGGCCTTTATTATTGTAAAGGAGATACCCAAAATATGAATCAAACATTTTTAGATATGAATGCCTGTAGAGAACCGAGACAAGTGGTCTCAGAAGTGTGAATTGCCTCTTTAAGAATTGTTAACACACTTTCCTGTTTAAGTGGTTATTTAAATAGTGAACTTTTAATTGTTTATTGGAGCATCTCGGAAAGGTATGAATGTGATGGCATGTTGGTGCCATTAGGATATGGGACTGGGCAAAGCTGCCACAGCCATTTAGAGAAGAGCATTGTGGGTCAAGTAGCCTGTTGGCCTATGAAACACTTACCATAAGTAAATCACGATTGAAAGGGGAAAACCAAAAGGAGCAGTTGATATTGTGTGACTTAAAACTTTCTAGAAAGAACAGAGAAGGTGACAGTAAATAAAAAGTGTCCTTGGGAAGGTACAGAAAGGAATGGCACAACTGGGCCTGGGGTATCAACCATTGAGGTAAACCTCCAAGGAACTAGAAACAGAAGACCAGAACAGGGAACTCTGAACATTTTGGACCCGTCAGTATATTGAATCTTAGTTCAAAGCAGCTGAATTAGCCTCACTCTTTGCAGCATGCTGTGTTCAGGTTCCCAAGGCTCCCAGGACTTCTGGCTTATTGGCTGCATTTGTGAGTTCTTCCTAGCCAGCAATACATACTGCTCCTTAATTTTGCATGGTTGTATGTGTACCCCATAAAGCTTCTTTGATAAAGGGCTTGGTCTTTATCTTGATAGTGGAAGGTTCAACTACCATGTTCTGGCAACAACACAATCATCTTTCAAACATCTTTACAATCAGCCTAGTGAGCAAAGTCTCAAACGGATGGAGCTGCTACTGCAAACAGGCTTTAACCGGTGGTGTAAGAACACCAGTCGCATTTTCTTTGCAAATATGATGATTGCTGGTATTTCCTACATTTTGTGTCACGGTAACATCACAGATCCATTTTATGTTCTGGATGCTTCATGTGCAGTAGATTTCATTACAGTGTTTTAATTTCCTGTATTTTGTACCAAAGTTAGTGTAGATTTCAAGAACGCTGTAGTGCTGCTAGAAAATTATACTGTTTTCATTTAAGCTTCAGTTCTTGTTCATTGTCCTGTTTTGAATTGAGATGATTTGGGCTCACAAAATGTACCATAACTGCTGGGCTTCTGTGGTCCTATTCAACTTGCATGTGAGCCAGGAGGTGAGTGAGACAGCGTGGTAAAGATGAGCAGGAGCAGGCTGTTAGTTTGCAATGTATAAAATGGCTGTCGCTGTATATGTAAAGCATGTGGAGACCCTCAGGGAGTACCCTAATTCAGGAGCACCAAGACTTGACTGCCTGGGAGGAATCTATACTTGTGTATAGATTACATATACGTTTTCTTCATTTTTCTCTCTAAAGTCATCAGAAGAACCCCAAATTGATAAAAATGCTTTGAAGATTATTTACTACTACACAATATTGCAAAATTGGTATTTAACTGTTAACATGACAGTAGCAGCGGTCCATCTGCACAGCCTTGCGCGTGCTGCAGGACCCAGGCGTCGTGCGCAAGGCAGAGCCACTGGTGTGCCTTGTAAACAAGCTGCCTCATACTTGCCAGTGTAAGACCCTGTTTATAGTTGTTTGTGATATTGCCAAATGTTATAATTCTGCCATTCGGATGGAACTTTTCCACATCAGGTGTTTCCTGAAAGAGCATCCTCAGGATGCTTTTTTTTCAATTTCAGAAAAAATGTTTCCAGGAATGATATTTTAGGCAGATTGAGCGTTATCACTCACATTTCTTTTATTTTTTGTTAATTTTAAATACCTACAGCAGTTTGTCTGAAAACCCGCAGCATCCACCTACTTTTGAGAAAGAAACACAGTTTGGCAGAGATGCTTACTCCTGTGTCAGAAATGTTCTCATAAAGCAAATATATTTGACTGAACTCTAATCTTTTTAAAAAACTGTGATTTATCCATAGTCAGCAGAGACTATGCTGACACAGAGGCAGCTAAATTGTACCTGATGCATCCAGGTGTGCAGGGGAGTCAGAAGGATGCCCACAGTGCTCCTCTGCTCTGCGACAGGCCTGGGCACGGGAACTGGGAACGGTGGGGCTCTTTCTTTTTTTCCTTAGGGTGCTGCTTCCCGCAGTGGGCACCGATAAGGGCTGCAGGATGTGACCCTGCCCGCGTCCCCTGAGCGGTGAGAGGAGGGAGCTGGAGAGCAGCTCCACAGCACTTCAGGCCGACCCAGTGCAAAACTGTTTGCAATCTAAATCAACAACAGGGTGTGTGTTACGCAAGAGAGGTCCAGCAAAATTTGTAATGACTGCTTGAATTTCACCTGGAAGAGACCAGAACAAACTGGAACTGGTAATTGTCAGCAGAGGAAGACAGAATTCAGTTTCAAGTAAAGAAAAAGTGAGTCCTGGTCTGTCACGTAGAGTTATTTTCTTCTCTATACAAATACACATGAAGGTGTGATGGTGAGATGTACTAAATATTCCATTGATTTTTCCTGGTGGGATAGTAGACTCAGTTACAAAATATAAACTTAAGGAAGAAATGTTGCCAGAATCTAAACCTGGATTTCATTAAAATGTGTTGTCATTTCTCTATAAAATACATCTGCTACAATGTTCCAGAAATTTTAGACACACAATAGAGTAATAAACTACTTTTATAACTTGGGTAATACTCTACCATAGATTCTTGATTTCCCCCCTACTGTTTGTATTAAATTACCTCAGTACAGAAACGTTCATACACTGTAAGGAAGGAATAAATGGGTTGTCATTGCAATAAGTGGAAATTTTAAAAATTGTATACGAGATGTGTGTTATAGAGAGGACAACCAACATCAGAAGTTTGTCAGCCTGTAATTCACTGCAAATAGTTAGGTTGGCAGCGTGGGTCCTTGCCCACGCTCCCTTGTAGCTATGTTTCCCAGTTGTCCTTCACTGGGGCAGCTCCACTACTGACAGCAGCGGTGGGAAACCCGGTGTGAAGGTTATTTTCATCGCTGGTGCTTTTCCCAGTTGCGGCTGTTGCTGTCCCAGTTTGCCCTGGGAACACAGAGGCTGCCTGGCCGGCAGCCCCTGTGCCGGCTGCTTGGAGGGCAACAGCACTATCCTCAAAACACCCCGCGTGGCAAAGCCACGCAACATCATCGTCTGGAAGAGGTGTCCTTAATATTGTCTTCTACGTTTCCTGTGCAGACAAATCCCTTCCCTGGCTGCTTCCTGGATTAATGTGATCCCGTCCTTGAACACAACAAAAGAGTCTGAGAAGGGGGTGAGTATCTCCTTCGGATAGACACAGTCCTGCTCATGCTTTGGTGGGAACATTTCCATGAATAAGAGTAACAGATTAGGTTGGTGGTTATTCCAGTATCTTCCCCCAAATATTTTTCCCTTCCCATGGAAGAATAATATTAAAAGACTCGAGCTTTTTCTCCTGAAGCAGAAAATTCCAAGAGATCTGACTGAGTATACCAAAGTACATGTATTTTATACGCAGCTCCCTGGCTATGCTGCTCTTCAGCTTGCAATACCTCTCTAGAAGTTTCCAGTCTGTGGAGCACACAGTTCCTACTGAAAATAGTAGATGGATAAAGATGGATCCCGCACACCCAGAACATCTACTTGCTTCTCTATTTTCTGCCCTAGGATGATGGCTCTTAACACAAAGAATCTCCCCGTGTCTGTGGCATTTCACACCAATTCTTTAATGACAACGGAGCTGCTGATAAATAAATCCTCTCTTGTTAGACGCAGCAAGAGTCATGTTTTATCTGGTTTTGTTCTGGGGCTCACAGAGCCCCGCAGAAGGTTTATGAGAGCACTGCCATATCCTTCATAACAAAGGTTGATGTCGTGTAAGCCATTGCATGTGTCCTGCCTCCAGAAGCATCACCATAAAGAGTCGAGCAAAACTTTCCTCCAAAATAAGTAGTTCCATGTAGCAAGCCTTGTCAAGCACAAAGCAAATCCTCAGCACCCCGAGACAGCCCAGCTACATCGCAGAAGTATCTTTTGTGGCTCAAAGTGCAGGTCAGAAAACACAACTCTCTTAAGTTTTTCTTTTTTTTGTTGTGTGGGGTTTTTTGGTTTTGTTTTTGTTTTTGTTTTTTCCCCCTGAGTGGCCACTTATGACCAAAATATTCTGGCTGCGATAAATTACCTGCAACATTTTGAATAGTGCAATATAAAACCAAATTCTTTCTGAATGCTATGTCGTATGTATTGCAATATCAATGAACTCGATGTTTTTTAAAGAAAGGAAATGTCCATCACTGGAAATTTACAATATGTGAAGTTTGAGCCCAGAATGAATTCTGACAGCTTGGTTACCATAAGCTCCTCAGAGACACAGTGCTTAGTGGAAACACTGACATAATCTTAATGATAGTGGCGGGAATAGTGCCAGTAAAACAGAATGTCCTGTAGGCATAATGTAAGGCAGAATCACTTCGGCTCCGCAGATCACAATAGCCTTGAAAGAAAAGTTGATAGAAAATTTGTGGATGCCTATTTCTTTGAGTAAGAAAGAATAATCGTAGTATGTACTGCTGACTGTTGTTATCAGTTGTATTATATTACATTTTGCACATGGCTGGGGATGTGCAAAGATGCTGGGGAAATTTAACAGATGTGTTGTTGCAAAGCTATGAAGTCTTGCTGCAGAGCAATGGAGGCATGTTGGGGTTATAGGTGGGTGGTCATAAGGGCATGGACAGAGGTGCACGCTGCAGCCAGGGTGCTAGCAGGAAGAAGTCACTGCTTTTACATTTCTTGCTGTTCCTTCCCCATCAGCTCTCTTGGCAGAGCCGGTCATGATGAGCTTTCCACAGACTTATTACAATGAAACAGGTTAGCAAAGACTTCATACTTAAATTGTTTACGATAATCTCATTGCTCTTGCCTGGAACGGGCAAGGAAGGGTTCACACAAATGGTTTTCTTGGTACATCAGTGGGCCAGAGGCGATGGTGATAAAGGGCATCCTCTTGCAGTGGTTCAGCTGGAGTCAGGAGATGACATCTGTCCATAACCTGGTGCTTTCAAATGACAAGCTGTATGATGTGACATTTTATGTGACAGTGTGACAGACTGTGACATTTCAGATTGCTGTGAGCAGTGCTCTTTTTTTGTGCTCGCAAGATGTATAAGAAAGTGCAGCACTCCAAAAAATAAATAAGTGGCTCACAGAATTGCTGGGGGGAAATTCCTGCAAATGAAGAAAGAGGAAGGGAAGAAAGAAACTATTTCAAAAGAAGTGGATTGGGAAAAAAAAAAGACCTTAGATTGACACTACTTCACAGTCAGCTTTATGTTTTGTTACCTCTGTTGCAAAGCTAAGAATAATTCAGATTCATTTCTATAAAACTTCAGGGCATAGAAGAGCAAGAGAAATGGCTCTTCTACACCTTTTAGATTAGATTTGTTCAATATGAAGCAAGATAAAATATGCTCTGGTGTTTTATTGGGCTTGAGGAATGCAAATGCATCATAATTACCAGCTGACACACCAATTTAATGCAGGTATTCAGATTTTTAAAAGACCATTATCACTTAACGTTACCTTTAAAATAGAAATCTCAGATTTTTCAATGAAACAAATACTAGAAAAAGAGACAACTTCTATGAAAGGAGATTAAACTCTCAAATACAAAAATTGCAAAAATTCTATTACTAGATGTACAGATAGATTCCCTGCCTGAGATGAACAATTAGCTAAGCATGATGTTTCGAAAATATAAAAGTGAAATATTTAGAACACAGGGCACGGTTATTGCTAAATTCTTATGTACAAATTCTGATGTATGGGCCAGATCTTAAAATGCTGTTGAAGTACAGCAGTCCAGCTGCTGATCACTTGTTTCAGACTTGGGTCTGGCTTCACCCAGAAAAATATGGAGCTACTCATCAAATGTTCTTCAACCATCAGACGTGAAGGAGATTCAGAAAGGATTTTAGCCAAGACCAAAGATGAAATGATATGCTGTAGAAGTTACTAATTGGTTTCTGATTAGAAACCATGAGACTTGTCAGAATGAGAGACTCATGAGTGTTCCTCCATCTTGGGCTGCAAACGAAGGGGGAAGATTTGTGTATTTGTGTTAACATAGCTTGTAGTTCTTTGAACTATGGCCAGCGGATGCAAATGATTTGGTATACAAAGGCATTACACATTTTTCATAAGTCTACATTTAGATGGCAGATGAAATCTTTGGTCAGCCACGGAGAAGTTCGCACTCCATCTTGCACTCAGGGATGCCTGGATTTGGATGAACACTTTTTCATCCCACATACTTTGAGCACTTTTCTTAAATTGCTAATTTTTGGTGGCATCTGTGGTGGAAAGCCACCAAGAATGGGCTGTGCACCTGCTGCTGGGGGCACTGGAGCTTATCCTCCTCCAGCTCTCTGTGGGGTGGGAGTTGTACAGCTCCTCTAGCTCTGCACACACTGGATGCTGACAGCTGAACTGCAGGAGATTTTACAGTTTCTTCAGGCTGCTTGAATGAGTCCTGGTTTCTTGCTGGGACAGCAATCCCATGACCCTGGCCATCGGGATCAGGGCTGTGAGTGGCTTTATCGGAGATGAGCTGGCAGAGATTATTAATAGATGGTAAAAGGTACTTGAAGGCAGCTGGTCCTTGGTAGGTTTGAAAAATGTCAGGTGAAAGTGTTATTGGTCCTACCTGTGTGTCACTGACAGAGCATGAGCAAGGCTGCAGGGACACTGCTGAAATGTGGGAAATTATACTTTGTGCACGCTGTTTCCTGGCCCAGCCAGGAGCGAAGCCAAAGCTATAACAAACAGCAACACAGTCTTTTATTAATACCATAGCTTTTAAAGAAAGACTCCCAGAAAAGATGAATCCTGCTTTCCCGTCTGTAACAATGCATATTTAATCCCAAACTATCTTTTTTTAACTTCAAACTATAAACAAGCCCTCTGACTTCTTGGGGAGGAACGTGCAGAATGGCAGGCTCTCTGCTTGACGGACATGCGAAAACTTTCACTCGCTGGAGCGCCGTAGCAGAAGAGGGGTGAGACAGGCATGGCGCAGGCGAGGTGTCCGTGCGCAGGGAGCGTGGCCTTGGCCGGTCCCCGGGGACTTTGCTAAGTGGCACCGAGGCGTGCGCCTGTCCTGCCACACCAGCACCACCATAGGGGACAAACCAGGACATTAAACTGCCCTCACTGAATACACCGTTCAGCTCCTGCGCTGTCCTCATTCAAGTAAATAACATGTTTCCCCCCCGAAATTATTTTGCATTTCCCTGAAGGGTTCTTAAAATATCTGCGACATAAAGTGCAAAGGAAAAACTGGAGCTTGGTCCTGCTGAGGGTAAGGTAACAATATGAAGGACACGAGGCAAGGTACCATTTCATTGTGCTTTTACTAGCGCTTGTAATTTACATCTCATCGCTTTCAAGGCCTCTGCTGGTAATATTTCCTTCGTCTAAGAATAGAGCTTAAAGGTATTTTAAGAATTCTAGTTGTAATGCAATTAATAGCATAACACGTTGTTCTGAGTAAAAAGATTTGCTTGTTTTTGAGCAGTAACAGTATTTTGCATGTAAAAAAAGGGGAATGGGGAATGTTTTATTGCCAGCACTTTTCCTTACAGGGGGATGAATCACATTCTTGGCAACCAAGCTCAAATTCACAAGAATGCTCAGTTTGATCAACTTCCTTCAAAACACTAAGCTCAAAGTAAAGAGGAAAAAAGAGAGAAAGAAACTTGGATGGGCTTGGATGCGGAAGACATTACAAGATGGACATCCAGGCAGGAAGACAATAAATCTAGTGTACAAATTGTTTTGCCCAAAGCAAGTCACTGACTTGCTGTTACATGAGGGTCCAGTCTAAATTAAGAGAATACTGGAAGGGGAAAAAAAACCAAGGAGGAAAAGAGCCAGAGAAAAGAAAGAAAACCCTGCCGATCTGGCAGACATGGCGGATGTTGTGTCAAACATGAGTTTATTTGCTAACAAAACAATGTGAAATTTCAAGAAAAATTACCACCCTTCCCTTCAGAATGGAAGATTGTGCTGAGAAACAAAATATGAGAATACGGTTAATTTAGGTGCGGAGAAACTGCCCACGTTCAGGCTGTGGCTTCACGTGACAAAGGCTGAGGATCGAGGGGGTCTTCTTCGGCAGCAGTGCAAGGTGAAACAAGCTGTCCCCTGGCTTCTCCTCTCCACCCATGCAGTGGACCCCGCTGAGGAAGGGATGGCACTGAAAATAGTCACTTTTGGTTTTATTCTGATGGGTTATCTTTCAGCTGGATCAGTTCCCCGGGACGGTTCACCCAACAGCCACAGCACAGCACTGGTCTAAGGCACATTTGGCCCTGATGGTCACTTCTGCTCGGAGACAGTCAGATGGCAGCTTCAGTCGGACCAGCAGAACTGCTTGTTGGCTGAAGTAAAAACAACCCAAGCAAACCCCAAAAGGTTATTTAGTGTGGAATTCCCCTTTTTCTAGGTCAGGTTCTAGGTCACCCTGTGGTCATGCAAACAGCTGTGCCTTGGTATAAAAGCATGAGTGTGAGGAGTGGTGGAAGACAAGGAGGGAAGTACTGCTCCATGTTTCTTCTGTGTATCTCACTTGGTACCTTTTGATTTCCCCCCATTCTTCACCCCAGTCCTCTGCCACCCCGCACCTGCAGCGCGGCGCTGGGGCTGCAGCAGGGCATAGGGCAGCAGCACCTCAGGATGCTTAAGATAAGCGTGAGTGTGTCACGCCCTGCAGCCAGCATAGGGCTGCTGTGCTTCTGTCCAGGGTGTCCCCCCAAAATATGTGTTCACTTAGTGAGCTTAATATGGGGGGAAAATCGTAATTGGGGAAGAATGAGAAGGTAGAGGCCCCGGAGGGCTGGGCCAGGCCACAAAGGATGAGTGTGACTCGAAGCAGGACCCAAGATACTGCAGTAATGTCGGTGTCTAATTCCCTGGGCATCACACAGTTGCTGTTGTATATCTTCAGGATCATAGCTTCAGCGTGTTGCCTGCTTCTGTCATGTTGTGCAGTGCCCACGCAGTAAATCCAGTACTTCCTCTTTGATTCTGTAAGCAGAGATGTTGCTTATGTGTAGCAAATCCCACACTTTTGGGACACTGTGAATTTACTGTGTATTCACCAAGCAACTGCATCCCATCCATAGAATAAGATCAGTGCTTCCTGGTGTGGTTTCCTGCACACAGATTGTACAATAGGTCAGGACAGGTCCTGGGGATATGTCCAGTTTTTCCACATGTGTAGCCTTCCTATCCAAGCTACGGTACAGACAATCCTCAAAAATCTGTGCAGGCAATTTGTCGGGCAGCAAAAGAAAAGACCTAGCAAATGTGGACACAGGATAGCCTCAAGTCAGAGCCTCCAACACAACATGAAACGCTGCACCAAGCTGCCAAGGAGAAATGTGTGGAATCTTTGCGCTGGAGTGTTTAAGACTAGACAAAAATCTGCCATAGTGAAGAGGGACAGCCTAAACTAGATCCTTCCCAGCCTTACATTCTTGTGATTCCCTGTAAGGAAGGACTGGTTTCACTCTCCCCAGCATGAAGAATGGCAAGCATGATCTGTTCTCTGTTCTGCAACCGGCTTGCTCTTTCTCCAGCCTCTCGCTGGGACCAGCACGAAGCCCAGGACAGACACTACTTTCAACCCAACAGGGCTGGGCACTGAGAAAAGGGAGATTTGTATGCAATGAGTCTGTGTAGTCATGCATGAGAGAAATTGTGGTGGCAATGGTGTTCTCTCATAGTAATGCAGAGCAGGACGGAAATGTGATGAAGGTTTTTTTCAGGATTAAAATAAGCAGAACAAGAGTCAGTTGTTGTTTTGGGGAACAGGAAAGCAGTTGCTGTCAAAACGTTTCACCGACTTGGCAAAAATGCCAAGCTGGCCCTGCCTGCAGCGTACATGGACTTCAAAGGGCTTATCTTGAATAAGGATTAGCAGGAGCCAGATCGCTGGTTCCTACACGTATTCAGCTGAGGTTAAATGATATGCAAGGCTATACCCCAAGGGTGTGTTTTCCTTCTGATGCCAGCCAAGTTGCTGACACCTCTGCCTGCAGGTTTGTGGGATCAGTCTTGCTTTAGCTGCTTACACCCAGAGGGAGCTCAGTTCTGACCCAGGACCAGGAAGAGTGGGTCACAGTCTCACAACCGGTTGCTTCAGGAGTGCTGCTCCACAGCGGGAACGCTGTGAAACAAATGGTCAGGCCCCTGCTCCGGTGGTGAGCCGGCCGCTCAGGAGGGGCGTGTGGTTCTCAAACAGGATGCAGGCTGAATAACCCTCCATTCCTGAAGAGGGTGGTCCCTGAAGGTCAGGGCTGCCTTCAATGGTGTGGCAGTGTGAGAGGAAACTGCCTCAGAGGGTGCTTTCATAATGCTCAGACTATGAATAAATTCAGCCTGTTGTACTCTGGGTTCCCAAGTGTTAGTCATCAAAAATGTGAATAGGAGAATAAGGTTAGGAAAAGAACAATTCTCCAGCTGAACTTTCGTTACAGGATGAATAGGGGTCCTCCTCCCCCAACTCCGCTTTGATTTCAGACAAAGGGCTTTGCACCCCGTGCAGGAGTTCTCTTTGCTGCCTGGGATGAACATATGGATGTAGGTGATACAAACCCAGCAGGGCCCAGCTCACAGAACCACAGAATACCTGAGGTTGGAAGGGACCTCTTGAGATGATCCAGTGCAAACCCCTGCTCAAGCAGGGTCAGCTGGAGCAGGTTGCCCAGGACCATGTCCAGTCAGGTTTTGAATATCTCCATGGATGGAGACTCCACAACCTCTCCAGGCAACCTGTTCCAGCTCTGAACGGACAGGCAACGACCAGAGACCTGATGTCAGTATAGATCATTCTGACACTTTTTTGCCTTCATGGTAAATTATTCAGTAAAAGTACAACCTTAATAAATGTATTTGATATTCACTCACTGACTCTGGTTCTGGTGAGGTTGGGTATAATGATGTGGGCCAAGGCTGATCCATGCTTTACCTGGTTGCTTAATTATGAAAAGAAGACAGTCAAAGAGATGTTTGGGTGCTACATGGGATTAGCATCCTGTGGCCCCATGGGAACACTCCTGGTTCAGGACAGAAGCAAGCATTACCCCAGTCAATGCTGTGTTAATTTAGTGGAAGGAGGACCAAGGGCCTTTGAACCTGTCTCAACAATAAATCTGGAAAAACGATGGAGATTTTTCGTCCTTTAAGACACAAAGAGTTTTCTGGGAATATTTGTCCCTTAAGCTCCAGAAGGTAAGGGGACAGGCAGGGTTGTGCTTTCTGTTCCCATGCTTCCGAGCCAGCACTTTGCCCTGACCGTCACTGTTACCAGGGCATCTTCTCAGTTCTGGCAGGAGATCCTATCTGAAATCTTAATTGAGGCACATTTAGGCTATCCAAGACAGTTTTATATTGCTCAAGCTAAAGTCACTGAAATGTTTTAATTAACGAGCAAACACAGTCTGTCGCTTTCCTCTGTGTGACGCACAGAAATCTGTCTGCTTCCTCCCCGAGTACAGTACAGCATGTCTAAGCCACTGGCTACTATAATTACGACGCGGTAAGCATTCATATGGCACTATAAAGGTGAATTGGGTGCTTTGCAAATACAGAACCACTAATCTCATTCCCAAGGAATGCGGAGTCAAACGTGGTCAAGAAAAACCACAAGGCAATTGTCTTGATGGAAAAAATGGATCCTGCAGAGACCAAGAATCACCAGGGCAGGAGGTCTGAAGGACAGAGGTCTGGGGCTGAATGGCTGGATGCCACTCAGAAGCACTGGAGTTTCTTTTCTCCTCTGCCATGGACCTCATAGATGACCTTTAGGAGTCAAGGAATCTGTGCACAAGTTCTCCTCCCTGTAAAATTGATATGACTTCAACTCATGCAGCTACCAAAATAAAGGTGGGCTACAGAAGAGAGGCTGGGAGGAGACAAGAGGTATTGTGGCAGGAGAGCATCGGGAGGCACACAGGAAGCAAGAGAGGGAACAGGGGAAAAGGAAAGAAAACCTCTGAAGAGTGAGCAGGCAGGGAGGCAATGACAAGATTAAGAAGCAAGACGGTATCCTTCAAGTGTCGAGGAGGAGAATGTAGATTAACAGCCTTTTGGTTAGACTAAAGGGAGCACAGAAGAGCCTGAAGATAGCTGTCAGTGAATTACAGTAGCTGAAGCAAGTAAAGGCCACAGCATGGAGAAGAATTGTAGTCATGGTGATAGAAAAGCAAGGGCCACTTCAAGAAGAAGATACTGAGACAGAAACTAAAAGCTTCAGATTAGACCTTTAATAAGAGAGCGGTTATATGAAATAAAATGAAAGAAGAGAAAAAACATCCCCAAACCCAGACAAAATATAGGAAGTACTGAAAGCAGATTTAGAGAGAACTGATACTTTTGTATTGGAAAAAAACAATTTGAGGTAGAATGAATATGTAATAGCAGCAAGGACTTCAGGAGAAGACATTAAAAAACCCACAGGGATATGAAATTGGACAGTCATGGACAGAATAGAAAATAATTTCCCCACTAGAAACGTGCAGGCAGAAATGATCGGGTGCGTTGGGGAGGAGGGTGGCGTGATCAGCAGTGCCATGTGTCAGGGGCCACCAGACAAACAACTCCAACTACACCAGTACCGCTGTTTGGTGTCACCCACTCTGCGCACACACCTCCTCCCATTCAGTGAGATGAGGGTTTACTGTGATGTTTCAAACGGACACGAAGTGATGAACAGCAATAACTGTGAAAGTGGCCAAGAAAACACTCGTTGCACACAAACATGGTCTTTCCTTGCATTTCACAACATTGCACAAGGCTTCTTAAAAAGTAACTTCTAAATTTGCACGCCTGTATTGCTATGCGCACAGGGGATGGTTAAACAGATCTGGAGTGCATAGAAATTCATGGCGGAGCCTGAGTCTGCGCTCTTGCTACATACACACCAAGGGGCTGGTATTGCAGAGAGCGTTAGAGCATCTGGAGTTATATGCAATTATATGAGAACTGGAAAATAGATGGAAGAGCTGATTTTGTTAGGCTAAAGGGAGTACAAAGGAGCGTGGAGAGTAACTGTAAATAAATTACAGTACCTGAAGCAAGAAATGGCCAGCGCACAGAGAAGATTTGTAGTCATGGTGACAGAAAAGCGAGGGCCACTTGAGGTGTTTTGCATGCTGTCATGAGATGCTGCTTTAAAACAATTTGTTGTGACTTCTGTGTCTGTATTCACTTCACAGTATAATAATATCACTATTCATGTGTTTAATCACATTACAGTATAATAATATTACTATTCATGTGTTTATCACATTCCAAGATTTATAGAAGACTTTACTCATTTAAGTTACAGACTCGGAATGGTGATTCTCATTATAACCAAATTCTGTATTTTAACGATTTGCAAATCACGTATTATCCAACCTGCAGTTTTAGTGACTGGTGATGAATAAAAGCTACCCCTGACATTCAGAACCTTTTTTCTTTAATCATGGAGTTGAGATTTTTATGAGCTCTAGCACAGTGTGCAAAGCTAACATACAGCAGAGACTGAAAGAAAATAGCTAAAAATTTAAAGTATGTTTAGGACTGCTGTGGAGCTCTTTAGCCAAACAAGTGTGTATTCCTGAAGTGAGCTAAAAGCAGTGGCTGGTGTGGGAAGAAAGTTCAAAATAGATGTAGGTTGAAAGACTGTGTGGAAGACCAGGAGACACACGGTGATAATGATAGTCATCAAACAGGAACATGTGGTGGTGAAGCATTTTTAGAGCGGAAAGTCTTTCAGTTTGGACGCTGTTTTCATGTTATATTATTCCGTGATGATACTCTAGTAGAGCATTGTGGACAGTTGGGGATTTTTCACAGTCTCCTATGCAGGGGTCTCTCAGAATTTTCCCCCAACAACTTTTTGGGGGCTGTACTCCTGAACCTGATTTCCATAAAACTTTATCTTTAAAATGGATGGGTGGCACATACAGATGACAAGTCCCAACATGCAATTTTCTGTTTCTATTGCAAAGGCCAGGCGATAGTTACCTCCATCCTTCCATCCTGCTTGTGATTATGCCAACTGGTCTGTGGGATTCGGGCCAAGTTATTTTATTCATGCAAGTCACTCACTTCATAGACAATAGTAAATACCTTCTCTCCATTTTCTGGTGTCCTTCTTTGCTGATAAATGTATGTAAACAAGCACAAAGCACACAGGATCTCAGCTCCCAGAGTACACAGAGGTGTGACTGTAGTTTTTCCTCTACTCAGTATCTTTTTGTCTCCCCCAAGAAAATATGCGAGGTTTGTTGACTGGAGCTTCTTTGCTTTGAGATGCCTTGCCAAGTTGTATATTATCGCACTTCCTTCCTGCAGGCAATCCAAACAGGGGAGGCTTCCCCTGGAGCCCTGCCCCTCACAACTGCACCACACAGCTGCTCAGCTCTCAGGACCTCTCTTACAGCGCCAGAAATGCGGCAGCTGAGTGCTGGGCTCAGCAGGAGCTCTGAGAACGTGCCACCGCTGTGGGCAGACCTTGAACAAGATAGTGCTGCAACCCCACTGTGCTCTGAGCTCAGGAGATGCTGTGAGCCAGCGGCTGCCGCCTCGCCCCGCTGCACCATAGGGCTGCTCAGCGCCGTCTTGCAGATGTGACAGGTGTGCCAACGTAAGGCCAGCTCAGTTGGCACAGTCACTATGAAAAGCCTGTTTATTTAGGAAAATGAGACGCAGCAATAGGCTTACAGCACCACTGGAAAATTACTGTGTGTCAGAGAGAGGCTAAGCAGTGAGGATCTGAATTTTTGCAGGCTATCTAGGGCAAGACCTAAGTCTTACAGGTTTCCCCTAGAGCTTTGTGTCCGGGCAATAGCCTGGAGCCAAGAAATTGGACATCCCCTCTGACTCTTCATGTTTTCCATCCTTTTTAATTGTTTGTTTGCTGACAGTATGATCTAGTTGCTGATCATGATTCAGGAGATGAGGATTCTGGTCCTGGCTTTGCCATTGAATTGCTGTGTTCCTTGTGAACATTCATGAAGCCTAGCCATGTTTCTGTGTTCAATTTCTCTGTCCATCTTACCTGTAGAGGTGTAATCTCTGCTCTGAAGAGGTGGTCCTTTATTATGTGTTTTTTTAAGAGCAATTGCAGCCTTCCAAGGCACCATCACATATAGCAAGATTAACTGATACTTGCTCCATGCTCATCTGGAACGTCCTCATTTAGTAGCTGTTCCACACGTGCGATTGCCTTGCGTTAGCATGGTCTTACTTCTGTTTCTTCTTTTAATTTATGGTCACTTCTGTCACCTACATCCCATACTCTAATACAAAAGCAGACTTTTTAAAAACAGAGGTACAAATAGTCTTTTTAAAAGCTCACCGCTTCTGTCTATAGCTGGCATCTCTCCCTGTTTCCACTGTGGTCTCATTCAGTGTATCTAGAATATATGAATGCACACAGTTCAATCTCTTACAGTTCGACTTCCATGTTTTATAGCGGCTCACCCTTTTTATCTTGTGCATTACTGATGTCAATCTGCAATCTGTCTAGTTCTTTTCCTCTGCACTATGTGTCTTTTTCTTATCTGTGGTTGTACTTCCTTGCCCATCTGTACTATTATTTTAATTGTCTTTGAATACACATTAATAGCACTTCTGAACACATGCCAGTGCCCATTTTTCTAACCCATCCCTTCCTTTACTCTGTTCCATGTCCAGTTTTCTCTCAGAATTTAACCAGTTGAAATTTGTTGCCGTTATATTTTTTTTTTCCTTTTGAGCTGATTTAGTCATGATAACAAGGCTTACAGGGAAAGATCCAAGTCTTGTTGAAAGATCTGATCCAAAGCTCATTACCACGGTCACTATTTTTTTGATAATCTTCCAACTACACTTCCCTGCTTTTACAGACTCTGGCAGATCCAACAACATCTCAGAAGAGGAATGGTTTCCTCTGAGTCCCACATCTAGCCCAAACCACACATTATGCTGGGAACCCAAAATGTGTTCAAATGATATCTAATCTGACACTTTCTTGTCCTTTTCTGAAGTATCGCTTTTCCTTGTATTGCTTTTGATAAGGCAGCCTCTTAAAAGTGCTAACTTCTGACTCAGTTCTACCCTTTAGCTGGGAGAGAACCATTTGTATGTTTGTAAGCTGAGGTGGGTATAGCCTGTCTAGTTTTATTTTCCAAGGATACTGGACTGACAGCATCGCTGTTGAAATCCTTTGTTAGTACATTTACTCCCTCTAGCCATACCCTCTTGTCCGTCCTTAGGACAAGAAGGATCTTGATAAGTTTCTAAGATGTGGACACCTTGAGGCTTTCTGAAATGGTGGTCTTGGTTTTTTTTCTCTGAGAAAGGTTAGGAGTAATTGTGGTAAAATGCCTGTGACTCAGTCTGGTTTGCAACCAAATGGACGTGGGTTCCTAACTGAGCCTGAGGATGCGAGTTGTGTGCATCCCCCTGCTGTGACTGCTGCATCTGTGTGACATTTTGTCTCCCTATTGGCAATTAGCTATCGGTTTTCTCTGGCGAGGTGTTTAGTAGGCATGTTTCTAGTGGTGCTGTTGGGGAATGTGACAGTTAGCTTTACTGACTAGGCATTAATCGCAAGCAGGTAACTAACTGAAAGCACCCATTTTCAAGAAAGTTTTGTTCACTGCTAGTTTGGGCTTCATTTGAGTAGATTGCGGTCTCTGTCACATGAGTCATTTTTGCCTCTTCTTCCAGGGTCTTAACTAAAGAATCTCAGATTTCCCCTATGTATGAGCTACTCGATGGACAAAGCATGTGTCATTTTATACGGACATAATAACTTATTTCTATATTCTCAACGAAATGAGACACCTTTTTTTCTGCTTTCTAGATTTCAGATTTTCCATAAACCAAATATATCACAGGAAATAGGAGATTTCTTCTCCTGCACTCAAAGTTGGTAACAGAAAACAACAAAACACTGGATTCAGGTTAACAGTTGAAACATATTAAAGACATCCTTTCCTTGATAAACTCACTTCAAGATATGTGTCATTTATTGTAGAGATGACAATATAAATTCCTTAGCAGCCAAAAGTTTTTAAATTGATAGATCAGTCTAATGCAAAATCAAATTTGATAGGTACTTTAAAAAATATATCATTTTCTCATGGGAAGAGCTACACAGGATTTTAATGCCAGGGCTTCTAAACAGGTACAGTAAATTACCAGAGAAATGAACATAGCTTTCTTTTAAATTAACGCTAAATTATGACACTGGGCTTTGAGGCATGAGTTTAACATGTTGATAGCTCACAGGAGGAACTATTCATCCAGAGATTTCCTAGTCTTTCCAAGATGTGGGGATCATTCCTCTTTCCTTACAGACAGGGAAGCTGAGGTGGAGAAGTGAAATGGTTTGCTGGCAGTCCCAACGTGGGACAGGGAATGGAGGAAAGCTGATCTATGCTGTCTTTGGCTCAACAGACCTGGCTACCACCCCCCCTCCCAAATCAACATGAAATGTTTTAGTAGAGTATCACCCTTCTGAAGCCTCGGATGGTCTCTTATGGTTGCAGGATGCCCTTGCACTGGTGTGTGTATGTGTGCGCAGGGCAGGGGGCAGTTTGTAGTCTCCACAGGCTACACATGTGGCTCATTCCTCCCCACGTGCTCTGGTGCTGCTTTCCCAGCCTGTACTCCTCTAGGAGCTTCCTAGCCCCAAGCCCCCACCTCCCTACCAGTGGCTCCAGGAACTCCTTTGTATTTATTTTCTTTTCCAGAGTACTGGAGAAGAAAAGTGCCTCATTTGTTCCCTCCGGGTAGGGGTTCCTCGCAGCTCCCGCCATTTTTTTCCTCCCCACACAGGCATTTTGGGAAGCTACCCTTGTCCTCGCCAGTTCCAGAGTCCCCCATTTTCTGCACCGAGCCAAGGGCTTTGAATGTGCGCGTGTTCCTCCCACACCTTTTCTTTCTGTCTGGAGGGTGAATCATTCAGGGCGTCTGCGGCAGGAAGGGCAGAGCTGTGGTGGGGGTACTGTTATGCTGGGAGATGCTAACAGCTACTGTGCCAGGGCTTTGATGAAAAGATAATTACAGGCCAGATTGATGGTTGCTGGATGCCCTCACCAGATGCCAGGGCTTCATGTGTCCTGCATTACCCCCTTCTCATTTTCTCCAGGATCAGAAGGGCACTGCCTATGGATGCCTAAACGCTTTTCCTAAAATTTTGGAATCTGTTGGCTGTGATGTCCAAAAGCCATCTGCATGGCACCTGAACAAAGTGATGCCATCAAGCTGATTGCAGGGACTCAAAAATTTGGCCGATTCATTCCCAAACAGAGAGCACAACTGGCTCGCGCTGGTGAAATTCCACACAAAGTCACAACATTCCTGCAGTCCCCTCAGGCGCTGCCTGGGCTCCAGCTGCAGTCAATGATTGATACGAAATGTGGGGCTGGGGGCAGAGTACATAGGAACGTGGGTCCTTGTGAAATTCAGAGTTTTGAACCTTCTGTGTGAGGGTTATAAAGGCAGTCTGAGCATCCAGAATGCCTTACCCAGTTAACGTGAGCCTAGGTTCATGTTTCCTCTGCAAAGCTGAGGCAGTTTCTCAGTCAGATGTGTCCTATTTCACCTACTTTGTGCTGAAATCAAATGTATTTCTGAAGTACCAGCTCTTGTGTTCGCTACACCTTTGCCACCCAAAAAGGATGCTGTGATAGATCTCATAGATGTGCCCTGACACAAAAAGGTATCTAAACCATAGTTAGAATTTGGTTAGAGTTTATTTTTTCACCCACCCAATTATTGAAGCAATGAGCTTAACTTGGACTGCCACAAATGTAATTTTGCATCACTGTTAAACATCCATGCTATATTCACATATAGGTTGTGTTGTCTGTACTGTGCTGGAAGGACTCAGAACTCCTGTCTCTAACTGGTTTTGCATTGGTGATTTGGAAAGAATGATTCCCCAGTACGATTCTGCAAAGAAAAATCAATATATTAAAACAAGAACCTTTCAGTGATGTTTATCTAAGTGTTTTTTCCTTGCACATCATTCATTTTGTGTCACAGTGGTTTGTTCTAGACATGTTGTCCTAGTGAAGGATGTCACTGTCAGCAAATTCTTTGTGTCTGTATGTTCACACACACCTATGTTCACATGTTCATAATCATTTCATGTGTGTGTGTTCCTCTTTTTGAAAAAAGACTAGCAGAGAACTAGACATTGCTGATGATATTCTTGCTTTACCTTGCTTTTTCAAGTTTTCTGAACAAGTTCAAGGTTTTATTGGCTACCAGTACCGTGTAAAGAAAAAGTTCGTCCACCCACATCACAATTCTTTGGTTGCTAGGAGTCTTTTTAGCAGCACGATTTGGTAATTAGTTCCAAATACAATAGTTTAGAGAGAGTCACACTGTGGCCCAGCTAACGGTGAAATGAGTATGGGGAGGGGACAAGGCGACACACAGCATTAGATGCGAGGGGATGGAGCTGCACAGAGCTCCTGCTTCCCTCACCGTCCCAGGTGGGTGGAAGGAGAAAGAATGTGAAATGGTGGAGCCGTGGTCCCTCCCACCGTACCCCACAGAGCAGGGCAGAGAGCTGCTCAGGCAAGTCAGGAGGCGAGTGCTGTAATCACCATAGATCCAGCAGGGTCACTGAAGCGGAGCCATGAGTAAACACACTGACCCTTACTCATGGTAGATTATTATCTCATGGTCTAGTCTGTGAACGGATTTGCTCGTACAGACAAATTGTATTGTTCTTTTTATGTAGCATCTTTCCTTCCGGAGATACCTTACTGTGTAGAAGATAGTTGGGAGGAAAGACTTGACTGATACACAGTAATCTCCAAAAAACTTACAGAGGTCAAATCATGTTTTAACAGAGTTGTATCATGCTACATCCCAACTGATTTCAATTTCCTTGGTATTTTGAGGAATGTGATTTCTAATAGTTTGGGTTTCTAAAGGCTAAAAGCAGAAATAGTCTAGGGAGTCTCCTCACCTGTGGCGGACCAGCTGAATACGGGTACTTTCTAGAGAGCGGATTCAATCCATCTGTCCTGTACCTGCTGCTCTGCTGGTGGGAAATCAAACCCAGCAACTCTGTGCAAATGCATGAAATTCAGAAAGTGCAGCTGGCTGGAACCAGGAGGTGAAATAGTGCAGCTGAGTTTCATTCCTAGATGGATTGGAATGCAAAAGGAAAACAAACAGTTCCAAAGGAGAAAATAAATGAAAAGATTCTGTTTTACCTAGATTTAAGAATGTGGATGACAACCAAATCTTACGAAAGAGCAATTTTTATCTCGATGCTGTTCCTTTAAACCAGCCTGAACTTTGTTGGAAAAAGGTCTCAAGCCATTGAGCAATCTCTGGTTTGGGCAATCATGTTGCTATGCTTCATCGGTTAAGCACAGCAGTAATTCAGAAAATGAAGCCATGCTGCATCTGTCATATCATTTAAAATTTACTTCAGTTTTGCAGGTATCTGAAAATTGCAAAATGAACCACATTACCCTGTAATATTCTCCCGACGTTGGAATCTGCTCTGAACCTAAGGGGTTTCTTTAGCTCCCCAGAGTTGGAGGTTCCCCCCCGCCCCCCGCAATATATTCCAGCCAATGACACTATTGAAATTCCAACAGTAATTTATATACAGTAACTGGCTGCCCTCAGGTGAGATGCTGAACAATTTCTGAACAATTTCTGCATTTTTCTCATGAAATGTAGCACTCCATTGGCAGTCACTTCACATTCATCCCCTTCTCATCCCAATCTGGCATCATTTATAAGGACTATTGACAGTTTGCATGGAAGGCATTTAAAAAAAAAAGGATTATGATAAAAAAGCTCAGAGAAATATCCTTAGATAGGACTGTCCATGAGTAATATTACTTACAAAAATAGTCCCCATGGCTTGGAAAAGGCTGTAAATATAGCTCCCATCCTGGAAAGACAGTTATGCATAGACTTCACTTTACATGTGCCCTCGATCCTGTTGAAGACACTGAGACTAGTCGCATGATTAAAGATAACCATGTGTCTTAAGCATTTGCAGGACTGATATTTTCCCTGCCAGAGTGCCTCTACAATAAGCACCTCCCAGCTTTGCAACAGGACTTTGAGAATTTTGAAGTTTTATTTCAGGACTGCAGGCTTCTTCCATGTTAATGATCTAGACATATGCATATATATAAGCAAGTTTACTTTTTGTTCTTACTCTGTATTAGTATTCCCTGGTTATGGCTTGTGTGGATATCCCTCATGCTGAGGGGTCAGAGGCAGCCTCCCAGACCAAACATTGCTGTATTTGTGTGTGTGTGTATTATTTCTCGTTGATAACTGTCTTTATTAAAGACCATAAAGATATCTAAAACCAGAATATTCCTGCTTTCATGAAAAACAGGCTCATAGCCAGGCAGCTCCATCCATAATGAGGTCAAACACGAGCTTTGCATCCAAAAATCCTTTGCAGCTTGGGTCTGCATTTTTGATCCAGATGTGAATTCCCTGGCTGCCCTCCTCTGGGACCTCATAGCCCCCTTGTCTCCTTACCGTAATGAAAACACATGAAAAATAAGTAAGCCCCCTCAAAAAAAAAAAAAAGGCAAACCAGAAACCAAAAGAAAAGCCCAAACAGGCATTGATAGTCCTGCCACTTTATGCGCACACAAATGGTTTTTAGTTCAGCATGGAAGAAATAACGATAATAAGATTCTCACTACAAAACTCACACTTAAAGTCAGTTTGGGGCGTCCGGCAAGTGGACGGGCACCTCCAAACCGCCGACCTCAGCCCTTTTCACCTCAACAAGCGGAGGCAGCGCCATCCCCTCACCACCTCAGCCACCCCTCTCCCCGACACTCAGCGCGGGGTTGTGGTGAGGTGTGGGGGGGGGTGAGGGGAAAGACGGTCACAAGCTGCCTGTAAACCTAGGGAAGAGCACACCGAGGGGACCGGAGGGCGGAGGGGAGGCCGCCCCCGCGGGGGCGGCCTCCCCTCCGCCCTCCGGTCCCCTCAGGGTGCCACAACCCTTAACGGCCCTTCCCGCCCTGCCGCCCGAGAAGCCCCTCCCCCCGCTGGTATGCGCCGGGAGGGGCGGGGGGGGGGGGAGTAGAATGACGCGGGCGCCGCGGGTCACGTGACGCGAATGGAATGCCAACAATGTAGCGAATGTCCCGACTGCGCCCCGCACTCGGCGCCCGGGACGGCCAAGGGGGAAGATGGAGAGCGGCCCGCGCCGTCGGGGTCGCCGCCGCCGTTGAGCCGTTCCGTGACGGCCCCCGGTAGGCGAGCGACGGCGCTGGGCGCCCCGAGGAGGTGAGCGAAGGGGAGGTGGGGGGGCGCGGCGCTGCGATTTCCCCTCAACCCCGGGGTGTGACCGCTCCCCCCAGCCCCCTAACTGCTGTACCCTGAGGGGAAAGTCGGGTGGAGAAGGGGGGGCGCGAAGGCGGGTCGGTCCTTGAAGCGGGAGTGAGCGTCCCGTGTGTGTGTGTCCCTCCCGGGGGCAGCCTCGGCGCCCTGCCCGCACCCTCCGACATTTTCCGGACACCCGTGTGACAGCCTAGCCCTGTCGGGGGGGGTGGGGGGGTGGTGTGCCGCCCGCCTGCCTGAGGCCTCTGCCCCAGGCCGGGCAGCCCTGCTCCCCCCGCCCCCCGCCGTGGGGACCGGCTCCGCGGGGTGCCCCAGCAGGCCGGAGCTGCTGGTAAATGGCCGGAGTTTATTTTGGGAGCTTTCTGCCTGTGAAAGGTGTGGGTTTGGGGCTGGGGGAGAAGGGGTTGGGGCGCCCGCGTTCCCCGGGGGTACTCCCGGCCGGCACGGGGGTTCGAGGCGACGAGCCTGGGCCAGACCCCGCCGGGGAGGTGTCTCTGGAGGCGAGGGCCGGGGGGAGGCGAGCGGGGGCATCCAGAGCCTGCGAGGTCCCATCTGGCTGCGGCGGGGGCCCTGCTGCTCCCAGTCAGTTGAAGGTCACTGCCAAAATTGAGCACTTCGCCACCCTCTCTCCTACCTCGTGAGTGGTGTGCGTGTTGAAATACCCCCTTCCCCGGCAAAGGCACTCGCGCACATGACGCAAAAAAGGCTTATTTGGAGCGTCCAGGCTCTGCGGTCAATTACTGCTGGTCTGCTGTGGATGGGGAAGGTGAGCTGTTTCCCACAGTGCTGGATTGGGCCGGTGCTTATGGTTGGCAGTGGGATGTGGGCACAGTTACTTTTGGACAGTTTTGTTAGCAGGAGGAAGGAGAGGAGGAATGATTTTGGGGAAAATCCTCACTTCGGTTCTTTTCACTTTCATGGTGTGCCCACTTATAAAGGGGAGCACGGTTTGTATAATAATGAAATTCCTGACCTCCTCCTCCCCCCGACAATCTTAGACTTCCAGTTCAAAGTGGACGGCCCCTGCTTCCATGAATTTGTGATCCAAAAAACCCAAAGTAATACCTGTAAACTGAGAGGGAAGGCAGTTGTAGCAGTTTCTTAAAACTTTACTCCTTCGTTCTGCAGCGATCGCTAGTTCAGCTCACTACAGCGCCTGCACGGTTATAGACTGGGAAACAGCTCACCAGCTCGGGATTTGGGACTTAGCTCTTGAAACACAGCTGAGCTTTAGTTTCTTGCCTGTGTCCCAGCTCCACAGAGCCACTAGCACATGCAGCCTGTTGGTGAGTGAAGAAACAGGAGAGTGAATAGCTAGTGCTGCTGGGACGACAGACATCAGCATATAATTTCAGTGTGGTTGGTTGGTTGCTGCCAGAGCAGCTATTGGTATTTCTCGAATGGAGAAATATAATCAGTTATTCAAAAATTGCTCTAACTTGATGCAATTAAAGTATTGCTGTGCTTATTTGAAATATTATGTCTTCAGGATAATGGACAAGCTTCTAATTAGTGCAGAACATTTTGGAAGAAAAACCTTAGCATTGTTTAGTCAGAATGGCTTGAAGCTCAGAAATAATTCTGAAATCATTTCTTGTGATGGCAGGAAGGCTATTCATACATTCATGCTGTAGGCAAGGTGCAGATTAGAAGGATTTGGAGTTTTCCAAATCCAGATGTACAGTCAGAAATGCTTAGGCAGAATTAGACACACTACATATCTTTTAAAGCATACAACCCTTTTATTTTTTGCTAAAAATGCAAATCACAGGAAGATTTTAAAAAGCAGGCAGCTTGTCTTTCTTTGTAAATCATCTGTAATATTTAATATTCCGATTTCTTGGCTTATCTTGCATATTTAGTTAAAAAACCCTTCTGCAAAATATGAAACACGTTTGCAGTTAGCTCCAGTACTTACTGTTGTTGCTGTTCTCATTCATGCTGTCTAAACGATCAATGTTTCTTTCTGGTTTAGCAGTATTGTAAATGTAAGCTGAGGAAGTTGCCAGCTGGCTTGACCTAGCATTATTAGACTCGAGCTTAGGCTAAAGGTCACAAAAGTTCTTTATGTGAAGCATGTGTGTAAGTGGGAAAGCAGTCCTTTGCTGCAAAAAGGTGGGGGGGTTGCAAGCTTTTTCAGTGTGTCCCAGGCCTGAGGATTGGCACAGGGACTGAAAAAGAAGAACAACCCAGATTCCTAAACCCAGCCATATGGTGCCTGCTGCTGTCAGGAAAAGAAAGACAGTTATAGACCAATTAATTGCTCTGTATCTTTTAAGCACTAGGTAGTTATGATGTAATCCTAAAAAGGCTGCAATACTATTGTTTTGGGGTTTTTGAACAAGGCTATGTATTATCTTTTGCTATATTCTAAGTAGACAAAATTCTGTTCTTGGGATCCTTCAGTTGCTTTTGTCTTCATTGAGAACAATGAAAACTTGGTCTGTTATTGACTAATAGCTGATTTGTTGTTTCTGGAAATACCAACATCTAGATGAACACCTTTAGCATTTCCCTTAAAACAAGTGACAAACCCTGTCCAATGTGCATGTGGGCATTTATGTCATTCTTGGTCCTGTATGAGTTAGGGTTGCAGGATATCCTTAGAGAGTACTGAGTGGAAGAGCTCAAGACCTCGAATACGTTATCGGTGTCTTTTAATTAACTGAGCATTTAAATCTTAGCAAAAGAGGTTGACGTGGGTACCCTTCATTATGTGTTCTCAAGTAGTTTGATCCTAGAGCTTTCAGTGTAGAGCTCTACCACCTTTCAGCTAAGATGTGGATCTGGACTGATGTTAGACTGTACAGAAATTTCCTGTTAGAGGAGTATATGGCATGTGTCGTAAGAACGTAACATGTAGACCATATCTCAAATGATTAATCTATGCTCCTGCATTTCAAACTGGTGCACCACCATAAAGAGTCTGGGGTCTGACTTCACTGTTGCATTTCAGTCCTTGGTTGTAGAGGAAATCTTGAAGTGGACTCTGTAGTAATGAGGAATTGGTGATGGGCTTCAGAGGTGAATGTGTCCAGATTCTCTTGGCCTTCACAATAGTCAGCTGTTTGCTTGGCGGTGAGAAGTGATGGTAAATGTATAGAAATGGTTGTTTTGTTGGGAAATACTATAGCTGTCACAGGAAGGGTTATCGTAATGAGTTGAGTTTTAGTATGAGCATGTGAAAATAAAGAATAATACTTTCTGGAGAAACTCTTTCCAATGATGAATGTGCTATGATCAGAAGTGAAGCGCCTTTTAAAAAAAAAATCCAGTTGACTTCTGAGTGACCGAGAGGAACATACAGTCTGTTACCATCTTCTGTATTTGCGATTTGAAAACAACTGAACAAAATTCTAACCTTCCCAACAAAGTGGCTTGAGCACCATTCAGGAGTCACTTTGCAAGTGTTAATATCAGCAGCAGAATAAAACTTGTGTAAGCAGCATCAAGAGCAAGATGACATTTCTGATTAAGCTGTCTTTTTAATCCTCTTCCAAATGCACAATTATTTAATGTTTCTATTATGGTGATGCTACAAAGGTTAGGATTCTTGTAACTTCATGCTGCACAGAGATGGCAAGTTGCACAGGAGCTCAGCTGTGCTGCATAGTTGTTCTCTGCTGCATGTCAGAAGAGGTGCGTAAAGCTGTCTCAAAGTCTTTTCTTTTTTCTGTGTTGGGATGCTAACTGAGCTGGTTCTGCCTCTTCTGCTGTTACTGAGTAGCTCCATCTACCCCTCTTTCCCCTTTTTTCCCTATAAGGCACAGCTAATGAAATATCACGTACCCCTCCGCCCCCCCTTTTTTTTCCAGTTCTGGGGAGAATTCTTGCCTTCAGGCTTTGCTAAGATATTCATGTGGAAAGGCAAAATATCTTGTCTTTCTGTTATTCACTCTGTTATTGAAATACTAGAAGTTGCTATGGTTAGAGTCATCAATATTTCCATTATAAATCTTTTTCATAAACTTCTGAAACTGAGCTCAGCTAGTGTAAAACAAAATTTTAAGTGGGGGAAAAACATTTCATGAGCATACTCTTCCCTAATTATGAAATAAGATAGGCTTGTCCAGGATTTGGTTATGCAACTGGGTGGGAAACTTGCTGCAGTTAGGTACTGTAAAATTCTTAAAGGTTGTCGTTTTTAAGGGTTTTATTTTCATTTATTTCGAAAATGAAACTTTAAAGAAAAATGGATTATTTCTTGATTACATTGAGAAAGTCTTTTGGAATCCTATTCTTGAAAAGAGATAAAGTGAAAATCATTAAAGGGAATCCAGCTGTGACAGCTTAATAGGTTAAACTGGTTCACTTTCACTTGATTAATTGTCATGCTGTCCCTTCAGAGGCATTTACAGTATCAACTTAATTGCATGTACTTTCTGTTCTCTTTTGTTTCAGACACTGTCAGTCTGCAAAATGATGATTCCAAGGATTTTCATTTTCTGTAGGAAACGTGAAGATCGTGAGCTGAAGTAAAACGTTGGCAGAAATTTCTTGAGAATTTTGCCTTTTCTTTTTCTCTTCGAAGGATTATGTTTACAAGGAATTGACACCATCAAGTGACACTTTTTCGGAATAAAGTAATTTAAAAAACCTAAGAATAAAGCTGTATTTATGCTCAGAGAAAACTGGATTAACAATGAGGCCAAAGACTTTTCCTGCTACGACATATTCTGGAAACAGCAGACAAAGGTTACAAGAGATTCGAGAAGGTTTAAAGCAACCGTCCAAATCTTCAGGTCAGGGACTACCTATTGGACCCGGTAGTGAAACTTCTCTGGACCCTAAGATTTTAATAGGGAAGGATGCTGCAAGGCAGCAGCAGATGAGACAAACGCCTAAGTTTGGACCATATCAGAAAGCTCTGCGAGAAATTAGATATTCCTTGCTGCCTTTTGCTAATGAGTCAAGCACTACAGCAGCTGTTGAAGTAAATAGGCAAATGCTTCAGGAACTGGTGAATGCAGGTTGCGATCAGGTATGTATGAGTTTGGAGGGGGGATTGTCACTGCCTTCAAAACGAGTTTACACTCAGGACTGAGGAAAGGATTTTGGTGGAAGTTATCAAGCTTGCCAGTTGACAAAATGCACCAATTCTTCTGGCAGTTGTGTTGCTGTATGACTAGCAGAGTAGATGGACTTGCTGTTGAGAGACATGCCTAGTATGGGGTTAATTCATGTTAAAGACAGTCATAGTGACCTCTAGGATTCTCTTATGGTTTCTCCAGTTGATGTATAAGGCTGAACAGGGTAGCTTGTCTTTTTTTCTTTTTTTTTTTTTTCTTTTTTTATTCTTTTTTCCCCTCAATACTGGAACAGGCCTTAGCTATGAGTAATAGGGTGGAATTTTGTATAGCACATCTAAGCTCAGTTCACTGTCAGAAGCAACTAGAAGAAATGACAGGGACAGTATATGGTCTTTGAAGAAGCTCACTTGCTGTTTGCCAGAAGCAGGGGGAACTGGCTGGAAGTTCAGCAAAGCAGCAGTGGTTGGATGCACACCTTTTCTTCCTCACCTTCTCCGCTTCTATCAAGAGGCGGTAGCCCTGTCTCAGATAAGGGACTTGGCACAGAGATGCTTGCTTTTGTCATTCCAAGATTGACGCTAGAATGTATTAGTTCAAAGACGATTCACCTGGTGCAGAACATGGTCTTTTTGTGTTGAGCTGCATTCATCTTGCATGTGCTTCCAGTGTTGGTATTGACTTTCACGTCTGTCCAGGAACAGTTCAAAATTTTGCCTTTTAGATATGAAGTGCTGTTTTGGGTTCAGATTCTGATTGTTGTAGAAACAAATTACTTCCTGTGTGATTGAATGGCAGTTGTTGACAAGCTGAAACATTTCCATTTAGTCCTTCATATAAATTGGAGAGATTTAAAACTGAAGTGCTTTCAGTGGCATTTCCTTGATTTTAAAAACTTAACGTCCATTCACTCATGGCAGAGTGTGAGTCTCTTGGCTCTCCTAGACCATATTCTGAATCTGTATAACAACTAACGTCATGCATTATTATAAACAGTCAGCATTTCTCTGGAGCTATATAGACATTAATTAGTGCTGTTTCTATTCCGAAGAGTTTATGCTATGTGAGATAATCAGAGCTAGAGTAGATTGCAGATCCAATGAGAAGTGCTGCAGTAGAACTAAACACTCCCTAGTCCAGTGAACCAAGATGCTGTACTGAATTATTTAACTGGAGAAACCAAGGACTTTCTCTGATCTTAAGCATGCCATGAAAACACAGTGCTTTTTAGAACTCTACCCTCTAAATTTCCCTAGCTGTTTAGGATGAGAACACTCCCTGTGCATATGAGCCAAGGTTAAATGAGCACAGCTGGATTCTGGATTGGAAATGCACATTTGGTAGGTTACATGGACAAATCATTCACACACAGAACAGGCTTGTTGGACTGAAATCTTGGAAGGTACTTTGAGCACACTACAGCACAGAAATGTTAAGCCAATGCATAAAACAGAAGTACCTGAGCACCTGTTAAAATGTCTTGGTATTAAAGGCAGTATAATGCACTATATATGTAAAGTTTTTAATATCTTTAGCTATTTTGACTTCAATGTTCATACAGTGGTATTGCTTCTTACAGAGCACTGAGAATGAGTCCAGTTCTGACTCTGATGTGGAGAGTTTTGCTACCTCCTTAAATCTGGCTGCATGTTTTTGGTTGGTGTGTTGTGGTTTTTCCTTTTTTTTCCCTCACTGGCCATGATCCTTCCATCCTCACATTTAGCTTTTCTCCCTAGCTGTGATTTGTTGCCTGGAGACAGCATTATTGGGCCTATCCTTTAGGTGTGTTTGGCATTCAAACCTACACATAAGCAGGATCACATTTGGCTAGAGTCCACATAGGGGTTCCAAAACTGGAGTCTTGTGGCTGAAAGTGCTGGGTTTCCTAATGTGGGTCCAGGCTATATGAAGGTTGACTGTCCTGGAGGGTTGTGAATGAATGGAGCTTCTTGAGATGGTGTGAATGGTATCTGGCCCTGGGGATGGCATGGTTAGGCTGACAGACTTGATTACTACCTCTAGATTCTTCCTTTCCTCCTGGTGCCTTAGCCATTTTGAATCAAATGCTGAACTGTTTCAGAGCATGATGTGTAGTAAATCAGCCATCCCAAGCTACCCTGTCCCTGCTTGTGAGCCAAAGCCTTTAAATGCCTACCACATGGACATCTTCTGTAGTCCTGTAGGCAGCTAACATCTCTGATTGAACAGAGAAGTGAAGTCAACTTCAGTTTCTTTGGGAATGGTTTTATTTACCTCTGGACCCAATGCTGTGAGGCTGGTAAATGGGCATTGAAGCCCCTCCTCCCCCCATCTCAAATGCCAGGAGCAAATGTTTAGACCTTAAGGATTTAAGTCCATGAATAGCTAATGGTCTACTTGAGCCTTCCCCTACAGCAAGCCTGCAGAGTGCAAGATCTTACACCTCCTGGTCCTGCTTCATGGTACGCTAACCAGCTGTTTAATGGCTGCAAGTGTCCTGAATTTGGCTATTTGTCATAAGAAGCTCTAATCACGGGCGTTCTAGGAAGTTGCGAAGAGTGGCTACGGCACTGGACTTCATCTGGATCTTTGGATAACTGCTCATTGTTCAGGTCACCATAAGCCACCTCCAGCACCGCTAATTCCCTCAGGTACTGGATACCTCTCTCCATGGTGGTCCACTTGCCTGGGCAATATGTAACATCTTCCTTGAAGGGATATCTTTCCTTCATACCTGACAGGGGCTGCCTCCAGAGGCTGAGAGCATGTGCCCCTTTTCCAGCCAGGTCAGCTGTCCTGGTTGTGCTGCTTCCCAGCTGCTTGTGCACCTGGCAGAGCACGGGAAGCTGAAAAGTCCTTGACCAGTGTAAACATTACTTAGCAACGACTAAAACATCAGTGTGTTACCAACATTATTCTCATATTAAATCCCAAACACAACACTATACTGGCTACTAGGAAGAAAATTAACTCTATGCCAGCTGAAACCAGGAGAGATGGCTTTAACATTATTCAGTTTGATCTTATGTGAACTCCATTTTCAAGCTGGATTTGCACCAACACTTTCTGGTGTTCTAGATGGAACACTGGAAAGTAATCCTACCCTTGTGGGTCATCTGTTCTGGTGCACACCATGCAAGGATCGTGATTCTCCTTCAGTCTGTTTATTGGGCCACAATAAGGATTTTTGGAGGGGTGAAGGGAAGCAGTGACAATTAAGAAGGAAGGAGTATAAATTTTAGAGGCTGGGGAAAGGATACTTCTATTTATTACTCTTATTAGCTCCACTCATCTAGCATATCTGTAGCATGGTTAGATTTTAACAACAACCATTTTACATACTACAAGAGATGTTGCCTGTTAGGTAACATAAAGGTAGGGTTTGTAGCTCCCTGTTCTGCCTAACTGACTCTAAGATGAAATTGAAATTGCTTTAATTAAATAAAAAGGAAACATCATAACATTTTATTACTTTATTCTTGCTCTATGAAAGCCCCACACAGACAGGAAATTGGTTATAAGCTGGTTGGTAAACTTAAAGTATATAAAACGCAGTGTAATTCATGAACTAAATACAAAATTCTTGTGTCTTTCAGTTACAGTCATCATAGATGATGTGTGTGAAAACTTTTTTTTTTTGATTGATTAGGAAGCTGCCAGTGTCCTTTTAAATGTTCTTTCACTTCAGCCATTGTGTAGCTTATGATTTTGTAGTGAAATCTGGCCCCCCAAACTTAATGGGGACTTTGCTGTTGACCTGAAAGAAGCCAGGATTACACACTTTTTTTTTAAGAGATACAAAACAAAATTACACACGTAATTAGTCATAGTTCTTCTCAACCAAATGGATTAACTTGTCTGTTGTTTGCTTAAGTCATCTTTTCAACAGTAATTATTTAGCAAGTCTCAATCAAAAATAATTAGTGCAGCATAAATCGTTTTGAAACTTGTAGAACATGACTGCAAAAGGCCGGACCCTTTCTGTTGCAAAAGCTTGAAGCCAAAAGCACTGCTAATAGACTGTTCTTTAGTAAATAAAACTCCTTGGGCTTGGAAGTGTAATGTGCAGTCACTGCAGAGGGACAAGAGCGTGGAGCGTCTGTCCTGCAGGCTGGTAAGCCGCTGGAATCACCTGGGGCAACTGGATGGCATGGCATTTGGGGTGTGGTGGTAAATGCAGCTGCTGTTGTGGATTGAATTTTTCTAATGAATAGATGCAATTGAGCATATGATCAGTGACATTCCAGCAACCTGAATGGGCTGTACTGTACTTCCTGTACTTCCTTAGAGCATAAACAGCCACTGACATTGTAATGTAGAGTGGGCTGCAGCAGTTCTAGATGAAATGTGGAACGTTACACACTTGTCACTTCCCCCCCCTCCCCCCACAAGCAAACTTCTTTTCTTTGAGCAAGGGTGAAGATTACTAGACATAGCTTGTTTGGGCAGCTGTTTCTAAGAAAAAGTTAAGTTTTAGGATTTTTTACAGGCTGTGTACCTCCAATAACATGCATCATGTACTATACACTGAATAACTATGTGAATCTGAGAAGCAGGGAAGTCCTTATGCTTCACTTTTTCCAGAGGCTTTTATAAATCTCTCTGTAATAAAACATGTACACCCCACCTGTGCCAATATCAGAACATTCCGAAGGGGAAGATCTGTCCTTTGGACACTAATTATAGTGTCTTTCAAGGAACTGGAATGGTGTTTGTGGGTACTGTAATGTGTCTAAGAATATCAAGCTGACCATCCTGTCATCTGTGTTACGCTGCGTTCATGGAATTCACTTTGTAGAAGTGGGGTGGTTTTGGGTTTGGTTTCTTTTTTAATTCTCCTTCTTGCATTCCAGGATTCTTTTGATCTCTTCATGATGGATTACATCCTTTTTGTTTAACCCATTTGGCAAAGATTCTACCCTGATTTGGGAACTGCTGCTTGATTTTGGGAAACTTTGAGAATGGGGAATACAGTATTTATCTCAATTTGAACAAATATTTGCACTTCTTTAAGCGAGGGAAATTCTGCTATGCCAAATAGAGCTCGGGCAGAAAGTCATTTTTATGTTTTGCATGTGGAATTAGTATTCTGTTTTTTCTTTTCTCTACAGGGTTTTAGGTCGTGCTTGTTCATGTATAATCCATGTGCCACCTAGCAGTGTGTACTGAGCAGTATGACTTTTCATCCTATTGTTGGAGTGATGAGAAGAAGCAGATACAATGCAAAGTTTTGTTTTGGTAACAGGCAATGCATGGCTGGAGTTCTGCTTGTAGTAAAATATCTGTTGCGATGTATTTGCTAAGAGGACAAGTCTAAAAATACAGTTTGCCTTCGAGGTGAACGGCAGCAAATTTTGTAATAGCCCTGAGCAAATGAGGGAATTAATTTCATAATATTGGCCTGTCTTGTAACAAAATTTTGTCTTCTGCTTGGGTAAACTTTACCTGTGTTAAGGGTTCTGCTTGCCCAGCTATTTACCAAAACCTCCAGGATGAGCATCTTAGTCATCTTCTGGGTGGTTGGGGTCCAGATTGTTTTGATAATGAAAAATGAAGAATGAGCTGTTACAAAATTGCCCAGGTTATTCTGTGGGATGTATGTTAAAGGTGGCAAGAGTCATTATAAGCTATGTTGTAGGTCAGGAGGAAATCAGTATTCTTGGGTTACAAGGAGAAAAAAGAGGCCTTCAAATGAGGGCACTCACTGCTGAATGTAAGAGAAGGGGTTTATTTTAGCAGCCGAAGTAGATTTGATAATTCAGGCCAACAGTCTCTTGTGTGTTCGTTTGCCTCCCTCATTTGAAGGTGAGTTGTTCACTCTGTCTTCTCTTTGCTAGATGTGTTCAGAGCTTGTTTTGTAACCTTTTTCTATACTTCTCTTTTCTTTCTAACCTCCCTTTTTGGTTTCAACCTTTTTCTAATTTCTGAGAAGTTTCCAGTGTCATCCAGTGTTCTTCCATCAAAGCATGTAAAGGAATGTGTTTTCCCACCAGTACGCCTGAAGTTAGCCCCTTAAGTCATTTCAGTTTTTAGCTGCTTCAGAACAAGTCAGTCATAGCTTTCCAGGGGCTGAAAGCAAGAGGTGAGGATTGCTCTTAGCTGATACCTGCTGACACCTCTCTCTTCTATCCCATTTCTCATCTCCAGTCTTCCTGTGTTGCTGTCACTTCTTCATGACACTGTCTTAGTAAATATACTTAAATCCTCCGTGTCGTGACGCAGTTCCTGCAATATATTTGGGAAGGTGCTCTTGGCTTTGTTGTGTGTGACTGCAGCTTAGAGTATGCTTTTGTCCTGCAAAAGGGAGAAAAAGAATTTTGTCTTTTCCCTTGCATTTTTGCAGTGGTGGAAATACTCCTTGGCAGTAGTAGGTGATTGCATGTGCTCCTTTACATGACAAGATGTGGCTTCTTGGCAGCTGGGCAGTAATATGGCAGTGAACAAGACTACAGTATGTTTTAAACTTTGCCCTTTATTTTTGTTAGTCTGCTTTCTTCTTTGGCAAACTATAGAATAAATTGCAACTTGGTAGTAGGATTATGTTTGAAATGACAGAACAGGAATCAGATGCCAGACTTCAGCTGCAGATAAGTGTGAATCTTGAGTTATGTTAAACTAATGTTTCCCTATTCCTCATGTCAGATAATCATTCTAGAAACTTGGGAGTTAATATAAAGGTCTAAAATTACATATTGCTGCAACAGGGTGCAGGATTAACTTGCGTTGGATATTTAAATTATATTTATCAAAATGTAATTGCCAGAAGAAGGTTGAGCTATGCCTTTTTTTTTTTTTTATAAAAAAGGAAATGGCTTCATCACAGTCACTAAAAATTCTGTGTAAGCATTAACTTCAGTCTCTGAATAAAAAAAGCCCTTGTGACCAAAAGTAAAGATTGCCATTATTATAACAGGAAGTTGATATCACAATAGTAGTAGGGTGTAACTGTTCCTTTTGCATTTTTTAGTTGTTCTCGGCCTAAATCTCTGCTGTTCTTTTCAGCTTGTATCTGAGAGGAACCAGTGTGATTTTATGCTGAGACTGAAAAATAGCATCTTTGCATGGGGGGATGGGTTTTTGTTTGTTTGTGTTTGTGGTTGTTTGTTTTTTTTCTTTCTCAAAAAAATGGAATGATGCTTTTAAACTTAGATTTCAGTAGAAGGACTGGATGCAAGGCTTTTGTATGCTACAGTCCTTAGAGATAATCCAAGATGTGCATTTGGAACTAATTTAATTCAACCTAGTTAGTTCAAACTATCAGAATGCTTTTCTGATAGTTGCTAAACTAAATAAAGGCTTATGTTAAAGCTGCTAATTGAATATCAGTAGAATGCAAATAAAAGTCCATTTCCACTTCTCATGTGATATACAGGTATGTGCCATACTTGTGTGGAGCGAGGGGTATTTTTTATATTTTCTTTTTCTTTTTTTTTTTTCCTAAAGCATGACCGAATATACAGAGTAACTTACAGTGGCAGTCCTTTTTCATCACTTTTTTTCGTGCTGTACCCACAGGAAAAAATATTTTGCAGACATTTTGAAATTAGTTGATCAGCAGAACTGAAACTAAGTTAACAGCAAGAAAAAAAATGGGGAATTTCATCTGTACCCTCTGTAGAAATACTAATACTGTCACCAGGTACATGAGCTTATAGTAATTTAAATTACAAGAGTGTAGCCAGGCATTCAATTGCATAATATGATCTGATAAACTGAAGGGAACTAAACTACTTTTTCTTCCATTTTATTTATAAAATATCATTGCCAGATACTGTCATATTTGCCCAAGGACAGAATGAAGTTACTGTGACTGTATTTTCTGAAAGTATGGTAGTATTACAACCATGTGTCTGTTTTCTGGAAATATTCAAGATGCTGGCTGAATTCTTACCAGACCACTGTTGGAAGGAGAAACAGTGACCAGCACGATCATGCCCAGGAGGTAGGGACTGAGGATTACACCGCTGTTGCTCTGAAGGTGAATGGGTATGTGCTACAAAACAGCAGAAGTGCTTTTTGGTTGTGAGGTTGATCATGTCACCCTCGAGCAGACCACAGCTTGTTGGTACTCCTTTGGGCACAGCATTCAAATCCTGCTCGGCAGCTGCTTGTGGTGGTGGTGACTCCTATATAATGTCCATGTCCCATGTGTGTTGCCTGTGTATCCCCCAACCTACCATAAATCAGGCTCCAGTACGTATATTCTTTGTTCCTTGGGCATTGGCTGTCTCTGTGACTTGCAAACGCATGTAAGCAATGCTATCTAAAATAGGCAAGGAGACATGAAAGAGACCTTCAAGTTGAGTTTTCTTGGCGATGGCAGCTGCTATTTTTCTCATTTGTTGGGTATATTCATTAATTCCCAACCATTGCCTCTTTTTTCTTCTTTTTCTTTTTAAATCTCTCTTAACGAACAGCTGGGCAGGCCCAGGTTTTTCTTTATTTGACTTATGAAGGAATTCTGGCTGGATTGCAAGCTGCCTCACTATGGATATAGCTACTCTAGAGTAGATGTTTTACAATCAAGTACTGCTGGAACAAATGCAGTTTGCACTAGTAAATTCTAGGAGGGACAGACACCCTGTCTGTTTGCTTAAACCTACAGATGTTTGTGTTAATTTGGTCCTTATCCTTACATAAGTCATGTGTACAGCATGTGAAATACATTCCACTTTTTTCACTCTTTCTGCTTATGTTCATAACGTAATTGTGAGTGTAGCCTAGATGTGGCATTTTTATGTGGCTTGGAGTTGAGACTTAGAGTGGGAAATGCTGGTCTTTATTTCTGGGTTTTCATGATTCCATAGCTTTTTGGAAAAAAATAAATTTAAAAATGCCTCTGATTACCAAAATAGAGGCTGAAGTTGCTGTGGCATTGTGGTCTTTGGTGTTATCCTACCATAGCAGTAGCAGGCTCGTATTGTCCAGACTTGAGAGGGATCCCAATTTCCCATCTTCAGAAGATGCTTAAATAAAAGCCTGGTGAAAGTCAACCAGTCAACCTCTTGCTGTCTGCCTGCTCTACACATCTGCTGCTGGTCACCCAAAATACTGTTGCTACTGGAATATTTTTGACTTCATGTTACTTGGCAGCTGATGTGTCTTCCTTGGTACCATGTGGCTTCTGCTGAGGTGGTTCTGTCAGCTCTGATCCTGATGGGGTCACCCAGCTATGGTTGCAGCACAGTAAAACTGGTTTTGTTCTAATGGTCTTGTCCTGCCATCTGGACTGTCACTGGCAATTCACAAGAAACTTCTCGTGTACAAATTGACACGTAGAAATTAGGTTTCACCCAAGAGATGCATGTGTGCATATATCTATTATGATGACTGCAGTGTTTGCATGGTACCAGCTGTTTATGAAGAACTTCATCCATAGGATTTGGTACTGCACTGAAGATTTCTCTTTCAGTCTAAGTAAACAAAATTCTAATGTTTGAGGCTGTGTTCTGCTTCCCTGCAGTGCAAGAGATGGATTTTTCCTGATGAGAAACTTGTGCTCTTCATTTTAACTGAATCCAAGCAATTAAAAATATTTCCCCAGGAGGTGAAGGATGAAGAGAACAGGAGAGGATATGAAAATACTTTAAAAAAAAAAAAAATTATTTCTGGGTCAGTTAATTTTCAGAAGGCCGAAGCCAAAGAACACTGTGTACTAGTAACTTTGTGAATCAGGTAACAGCTATGGCAGGGACAGCCTGTGAAAATAACTATTTTCTGTATGCTTTGTCTTTAATTGTTATCAGTGTATATGTGCGTGTGAAACTTACTGCGACACATATTGTCTTCTACGCATTTAGAGAAATATAAACACAATGTAAATGCAAAAATGTTGAGATTTAAATGTAGATTGCTTCAATGACCAAGCATTTTGCAACTGTTTTCTATATCCTTCATTACTCTAATGCATGATTTGTAAATTACTCATTTCAGCTAAAGCGTGCAAAGATGCAGTGTATTACTCCTCACGTACATAAAATGCTAGAAAGAAGACTGCTGATACTAGGGGATAATATTAGTTAAGTTCTTGCTCTTCAGAGAGATTGACTTCAGTAGGACAAGTAGCAGTGTAATATTATTCCTATATAAGTCTTTACATGGTTAGGTTTGGATTTTAGCCACCATTTATGAATCTGTTGGATGTGGGTTATTTCAAAACAGAAGAAAATGTCAGCACAGACTTGGAGATCATCATTGCTGCTCTGCAGCTTCCTTCTCTCCTTGTTTGTTTTGTTCTTCCACTGTATCACCTCTTAAATATCTTCAAGCTATTCAAGTTTATATTATACCTTCCTTTACCTGTTGTCCTATTGCATTGTTTTTTCTGCTTTGTTGGTTTGAATGACTTACATTTAACACCTCCTACATGCTTTTCTCCATGTACCTCTGAATACCCTAAATTACTTAATTTTTTTTTAATAATTGCAAACTATTAAGAAAGAACTCTTCTATAACTTCAACCTTATTTTTTTAGATTTGATGTAACAACCTAAAGAATTACAGATGCAACTGTAATGTGACTTTGACAGCATACCCCATATATTTTCATTTCTGCATCTTTCTTCCATTCAGTGTCAGGACTCCATAGTCTGTGCTTAAACTAGCCACCTGTCCCATTTGTGGTTTTCTTCCAGCTTTGCCACAGTCACTGTGTTCATTCCACGTTCCTGCCAGATGTCAGCCTGATTAAGGTGCATAAAATCTAATTTAATCAATGTAACTGGAACTTTGGAAATATTAATATGTGCAGGATATCCTGGTTTACAAAACCAGAAAAAAATCTCTGTCTGTCTCAATTAAAAATATAAAAAGTTGTGGCCATATGACAAAGGTCTTTGAACCAAGACAAATCCACTCCATATTGGGCTCTTTTTGTCCTGGCTTCAAATGAGCACTGCATAATTTTCTCCATAGATGTGCACTCCACCTTGGTGGAGCCTGTTTTTTCTGATTGTCCAGCACAGTATCTCACTTGTGCTTTTAGATGATCCCCTGATTGCCTGTGTAATGTGTGCTGCACAGACATGGTAGTGACCAACTGGCTGTGTGCTGGAGCAGGGTGGAATTCCTCTTTTTTTTTTTTCAAGTGCTCCAGCAGTTGCTGTGCTGAAAACTCACTTCCATCTCCTTCCTGTGATCATTTCTTGCACCTTGGCCATCCCTTGCATTCTGAAAATCTCTTTTTATTATGTTCTCTAATGCAAGCACTAAGTTCATTGAGTGCTTTCTTGAATGTGCGTTATGAAGAACCTGTGAAACATATGTGTGGTGTAGCAGTCATGCAAATGGTGGAAAGAAGATGTTGATGCAGTGCTCAACAGTGCAAATCAAAGACCTAGAGCCTAGAAGGAGTTTACAAATGGGCAAAAGTCATCAGTCTCTGCCAGGGCACGTGGTGAGCCAGCTCCCCCATAGTACAAAAGCAGGACCTCACTGGGAAGTGCCAGCAAATTCAAAAGCAAGCCACAAGAATTTTCATTTGCGTTGGTGTGCCTCCCCCCACCCCCATCTCTCTGTTTACTGAGAAGTGAACCTTCAGGGTTTTTAGCCACATGAAAGTAACCTAGAAAAAGTATTTTTCAGTACTACTTTGGTGCTGTAAAACCTTCTGTAGCAAATCAGTTCCACTTTTCCAGGAACTTCCCTGTGGCTCATAAGCGTTAGAAATTGCTGGAGGTTGAGAACTTGCTGTTGCAGGCCCTGCTCTACCCTTACGCAGAAATGGGTGCTCAGATTTACTGCCAGGGAGAAGCTGTTGCCTCCTGAGCCTGGAACACCTCTGCTCAGGAGGCAGAGGAGAGTCTGAGCTGCAGCATGGTCTGTGGCAGAGCTCCGGTGTTGGAGGTAGAGCTGCCTTCTCCCAGATTCCTGGGAAGGTCAGAACGTCCTGCTATGTGTTCAGCATCTCCAGGAACACTATTTTGGGCAAATAGCAGTGCTACGTGTTTAATAGGATTCCTTGATTTTGCAGAGGGCCATTTTCATCCTCTTGCCTCGTGGAGGAGGTTTTGTGCTCCCAAGCTCTCCACTGTCTACTGGAGTTTGAACTCAGTCATTACCCTGCCCTATGTGGGCCAGACAACAGCAGCTGTAGCATTAGCACAGCATGTCGGGGAGGCTAGTTATCTTACTTTCAGCTATGTATAAAACTTCCTTCTCTTCCTCTCTCCCATTACCTTGAAATAGGACCATTGCCCAGCACTAGGCAAAACCCTGAGTCAAACTAGCAGGGCACCATCAACCCTCCTTGCACACGAAGTTTTGAGGCCATGAAGTTGGGGAAAACCCTGCCACTAGACCACAGATCTGGTTTGTTTTGCCACTTTCACATAGTAGTTTTGTGGTTTCCCAGTCTGGGAAGAGGCTCAATGGAACTAATTTTTTACTTCCCCCCTCCCCCCTTTTAAATTTTTTTTTTTTCACTCTCAGATCGTGGCAGCTAATGGATAGAGGAGGTATTACTGCTGAGGTTTAAACTCTGACAGGAAAGTGATAACTGACAATCATGAGGGCAAATGGGAAGCATAACAAGGATGAAGCCCCTGCTAAAAAGCAGGAACTGGATGTGTGAGCAGAGAGGATGATGTTTGGCATTTACTTGGGGAGGAGGGCAATCAGGTCACAGAGCCGGTAGTGCTGAGTTCAGCCATTAGTAGCAAACTGGTTGTTTTAATTGGAGGAACATTAGTGCTAATGAAGTATCTGCCTTGAAAATTGGATGTAGTTTTTGAGGATGAAAATCCTAATCATGCACACCGAAGTCCTGTTTTGGTCTCTCAGCCCCCAAGCTGCCTGTACGACTGAAGCCAGTGTGTGGTCAGCAAGGGCTTGTGCTTGGATATGAGGAAAGTCCTTTTCTTCAGCTCTGCAGTGTGGAAGGAACAGCGGCCTGAGCCAGAGCTGCTCCCTGCACACCAGGGAAAGCAGCGTAGGGTTCCCAGCAGTGCCCCCCAACAGTGAGTGACTGCTGCTTGCTCTAGCTGGCAGGCACTGCAGAGGAGGAGAGGCGTCTTCCCCACCTTCCTAGCCTATTGAATTTAAAAGCTCCAGGTTGCCTTGCTTTCCTCCTCCCCACTTCCCTCTTTTCAGTGTTTTTTGTGTGCTTGCTGTCATGCTTAAGTCTTGCTTAACCCCTCATCCTGCCCACATGCTCTGCTCACAAGGCTTAATTGCTTTTGTACTTGTAGGTAACACCCTCCTCTGTTCTAAATGCCTGGCTTCTATGCGTGTTGCAATGGCTGTTCTTGCTTTTGGGAAAATAAAGGATTTGCTTTTCATGTAAAAATAGCTTTATTATTTCCATACGCGAGTAGCAATCGGGGCAGGCATGTTTCCAGGTCAGCCTGGAGATGGGGTTGGATAGTGAAACCCTCTGTTCCAAAAATGGGCTGGAACCGGCAACGGGTCTTGATGTACTGAGCAAAGCTAACTGGCTTGGAGAGAAGTGGGATCCTTTTTTGGGTGCACATGTAACATGCTGGTATTCTCTGCTATGGAAGGGAGCCAAGCATTGACATAATGAGCACTTTACTCTGTTAAGTACTTACATTAGTTTTACAGTTTTCTCATAATCATGTTCTTTTGGTAATTGTAGGCATGGGTTTTGAATAAAAGATTGCAAAGGAAAGTTTCTTAGGGCATAGTCTGTAACTACAAGTGCATAGACTGAGCAGAAGGGATGTTTGCAGGAGCAGTCTGTATTATTCCACAAGATTGTGCTCAGTTGGGTACTGAGTAAATAAACAGTAAATGTGCAAATCTTGGATACATGTTGCTCTATGCTTGTTTAGATAGTCCAGCTGTACTTCGGATTTTATTCTCTATGGTAGCTGTCTTGTGAATCTTCTGGCTCGTTGCCATGTATTTCTAGATTTATATGAACATGATGTGGATCTTTTTCATCTCTGTGTTTTGCTAATTCATATTTTTACTTCCTTCAAGCATATTTTAGAGGTCTCTTTAAGGCTTTTAAAAACTAGTCAGCTTGAATTTTCCCTTTATCTTCACAAAAGTCACTACAGAAGTAAGGAAAAAAGCACAGAAGGGGAATTACAGGCAGCATTAAAAATGTTCCTTCAGAACAGAAAAGCAGATTTAACATGAATTAAAAACTCAGCTCTGTTTCAGAGTTGCAAAAGCTCTTTTATTCACCAGAGAACTGTTAAAGCTAGTAATTTTTGGCATAGTATCGGTCAGGGAAGCGTGACAAAGTGCAGTGGAATGCACTGAGCTGCGATCCAGCTTGTAGTGGTATATGACTTTAGTGTATGGAGCATTGCAGGAAGTGCTGGGGGGGTGGGGTGGGGAGGCCTTTTCATTTCATCAGCTACTGAGTAACAGTGTTCTCCTTCCGTAGACCCCACCTGCAACAACAGAGGGTCCCTTGGATGCTTGGGTCAGACGACAAAATGTGAAGAGCCTGCACAATCTCAGTTTCTGGTAGAACTTGGCTCTGTTCTCTGAGCACTGCTGTGCAGAATGCAGTGAGATGAGAAAGCTGGGAAGAGTAGTGTGTGTGGGATTGCAGATCAACTGTGCATATGTCTAGACTGGGACCATATCCCCAGCCCCACCATGCTGGAAGATGAAGATTCTTGGGCTGAAATTCTGTCCTCATTGAAATCAGCAGTAAAATTCCTATTGACTTCATCAGGCCAGAGCTTCGCTGCTTATTTTGAGCAGTAAAAGGGTCCTCCTCTTCCACCAGTACACACACATGCTAAGTTCATTTACTTAGACCTAGGTTTTGGCAAGATTTTGGCCTTAAATGGAAATCTGCTCAAATCCATTTAATATCAGTAGCTTGGATTTCAGATTACATAGACGATTAAACCCAGCTATGTGTGATAATTAATAACCAGTTAAGATATTCCTGTAATTTGAAGCATACCTGGTATTTTCCTTCTTTCTTCTCTAAATTATGGTGCTGGTGTCCACAGAGTTTTCCAAGCATTTGCAATGACATTCTAAGAAAACATGATGGTACCTTTCCTGGCAGAACAGGATCTTTGGTCTATGACCTGCGTGTTAGAAATTGGGAAAAGCTTGGTGTGGTATGCATCATGTTACCAGTATAAATTGCTAACAAGAGTTTTACTGTTCACCTTGGGTTTCACATTTGCATTGCTCTGTTACAGCGATAATCAAATACAAAGCCACGGTTATATTGGCATTGCAGTAAAGCTGTGTGGTGCAACATCATTGCAAAAAATGAGGTCTCTATGCAGAAGACATTACAACCTGAATTGATGTTCCAAAGGTAGGGGTGTAGAAAGGTTGCGGCACATAGAAGATGAAAGGGTAATGATACTCAGTGTTTTTATTGTTCGCATACCTGTATCATTCTTACTGTCTGCTTACTTAATGTTCTTCAAGAGGAGAGCTTGAAGTTGTATTGAAAATGTGGGTAAATGTTCAGAGCAGGAGTAAACGAGTAGTCAGCTGGTGGGATGTTCCAGCCTGTATGCTTCACATTAGAAAGAACGCAGAAGTTGCTTGGCCAATAGATCACTTAGATGGGAGCATTGTAATACTCATTGAAAGCTCATTTGGCATTTAGGATATAGATCCTATTTAAGATGTAGGCTGTCAGGTTATTACAGGTTAGGGTACTTCTACTCTAGATTGTTAGCTCTACCCTTTTGCAGAGACAAGCTGAAAGTTGAAAACTATTAAAATTGATATACAAGAATCATTATAGTCATTCAAGTAATGGGCTGCCTGTGGAACTACTATGATTATATTACTGTTTTCTTTGCATGGCAGTACTTCAGATAGTTCCAACATGTCAGATATTGCATGTTCTGGAACATAAATCCTACAAATTTCAGTTGTGGAAAAAAAAATGCCTAAATTCAGGTTTTCACACATACTTCTACATGTGTTATATATATACACATACTTCTAAGCTTGCTTATCATTGGCCTCTGGTTAGTCTCTGAAGGTGGTGGCAGATACTGGAAAGCTTGGTTAAAAATAATTAATCATAATGTCGACAATTTTAAGAGCTGATGGATGCCTTGGAGAAAAGGAATAGAGAGTTGCAATGCTTGTTACAGGAAGTGAATATTGACCTTGGAAGCAGAGTGTCTTCTTGAACGCTGCTGTTCAGGAATCATTGCCTCTCTAATGCTGTGTCTCACAGCATTATCCAAGGCAGTGTGCACACAGACAGGAGCCCAAGTAAGATGCACACACAGTAGAAGTGAGGAAAGAGCGTTTCTCTGGAGTTACAGAAATTACTCCAAGTCGACCTCTTGGAATTTACTGGTGTAGTGTGAACTCAATCATCAAAATACAGAGACTGTCTCCATGTATCATTACCATGGAGGCTTAGCTTTGTTTTGGGCTTGGCATGCTCAAAGAGTATGAACACAGATCTTCTCATGAACCTGCAGTGCAGTGTGATGCAATGACATCTGTTTAACAGTACTTGGCAACATGCACACAGGTTAGAAACCAGTAGGAGTACTGTCTCCACCCAAGTCTCATAGGGGAAATTTAGGAACTTGGAAGTTGATTGCCTAACCAGACACATATCCTTACCTTTGGCAGCTTTGTTGAACAGGTGCGTAGAGACTATTTTTTTTTTACTTCATCCAGAAACCAAGACGTTCACCAGTGCACTACTGCTCATTGTTGAGTCTTAGTTTCTGGGACTCTATATTATGAAGCCTCCCTTCCATGCGATGTAGTGTTGTGCTTGTTACTGCTGGTGTTATCCTGTCAAAGCACTGGCCAGGTTTCCTTCTGCATCTGAAATATTGGAGAAGAATTTTGCCTAGCGTGATTTTGCTGTAGAACTCACTTTTAAGAATATGTTTTCTCAAGGCAGAAAAGTGATTATTTGTCTCTGGTTTCTTAATATTTTGCACCCTTAAAGATGTCAGAAGAAACGTTGCTGTCTCTGAATATTATTCATGCAACTGAGCATGTGCTGTAATAATAATGAAGCCTGAAGAACAATTGCCATTTTTTCTATCAAGTGACATGGGTTGAGAGCATTGGAAAACAACAGTCTCCTAAAAGTTTGAGTAAAGACTTGAAGGAGGGAGGTGAGGAACATTGATCCACTGCCAGGATTACTGGGAACTAGTAAGCAAATATGTCAACACTGTGTGACTTGGTCAAGGGAACGGTTTCTTGATCTGCTTGAGAAGCCTCAAGCTTCCTCCTCAAACTTCAGCTGTGGAAAAAGGATGAGGGGAATTTTGTCCTCTGCTCCATTTTCCTCTCTCTCCTTTGCTTCAGTCTAATCAAGTTCAGACTTCTTTAGAGTTCAAAATACTGTATTTTCCTAAGAAATATAGTTGTTATGGAATAGGTCCAATATCTTCTAGAGTCAGTGTTACAGGGTTTTTGTTGGCTTGATAGTGAGATTTTTTTTTCTTCCTCCTGTGGTTTAAAATTACTTGTCTAACATGTTGATTTATAGCCTGTCATGTAAGACTGTTTCCCCTTGGCTGTATCTTTTTAAGATGATCAAATGTATTTCTGAAAAATGTCCTGTTGTTGCCTTGAAATATTAGGTGATAATTGCACAAGTAAGAGAGGGATTAGCTTGTTAAACCTAATATGACACCAACACACAAAATACTGCAATTAAAAACTTTCTTAAGGCAGAAGGGGGGGGGGGGGGGGGAGAAAAACCTTATGGTCTGGGATATCACAACCATATTCCATTCACCTGGGAAGTTTGTAGGTTGGTGTGAAGGAAGGAGAGGAGACTCCTGGGCTGGGGCTCCAGGAGAGCAGCTTTCGGTGGTGCTGCCAGAGCTGACCATCTTCCTGCTCGTTCCTTCCCCCAAGCTGTGCCAGCACACTATTTGTGGAGCTGAGCGGTGACTGATCAGGGAACTGATCCAGGTCAAAAATAAATTTTTGGGGATGGTGGGAGGTACACGAGCACAATTGGGGGGTATGGCAGGGGGCACAGAAAGGAGCAGAGAAGTTGAGAGTGGTGGCAGCTGCCTTGGCTGTCAACCACCATCAGAGGAAATGCCAAGAGAAAGCTCAGCCTGCACTTACATGCTCTCCTCCTTCCAGCTGTGCTCCAGAGACAGCCATCTGCTCAGTGCTGTCTCTTCTTACTCTTCCTCTCACCCAGGTCTTACTGCCCCAGTGAGCTGCTGTTGGAGTTAACCCTAGCTCACTTGGGTCAAAATGAGCTTAGTTAGCTTCAACAGCTAAATCATAGGTCTGTGCTAACTCAGTGGTCTCTGATGGTGAGCAGACCGCAGCATGGTCAGGCAAGAGGGAACCAGGTGATACCTCGGGCACAGGGAGCAGTGACAGGCAGCCAGGAACAAGGTGGGAGTAGGTTTCTGCTGACACACTTGCAGCTGGAAGATAATATGTGTATACTAAGTTATGAATGCTGAAAGCAGTGATATGGTCATTTTTCATGTTGCTGCGGCTGACTTCATTGATGGCTAATGGCAGGTTCATGGGGAGATATTAATGTTAAGGGGATGGCATTGAGGAGGATCTTCCAAAAGGATTTCTTTTCTTACAACAACCTAAAATATATATCACAGCCTTTGCACGTAAATGGAGCGGAGCGAGAAAGATGCTTCTTCAGTACTCTGTGTCTTGACTATTAAAGTGTGCCACTTGGCTGGTAGCCAACAGAAATAATGTCGAGGTGAACTGAGTAAAGATGCTGCTAAGGAAATACTAGACAAAAAGAGGACAATTTAAGAGAGATATTGTGGAAACCTAGAAATAAATGGTTTTATATTTTCAAAAGATACTTCTGAAAATAATTATGCAATAAAAGCAAAGCCAGATGACTGTATTCCTTTCAGTTGTTCTGTTCAATATTATCTAATATTTCCTACCCCTACTCTTCTATGTTTAACTGGACTTGGGTGTCTGCTTGTAAGGTTCTTCTAGGACATCGATCAAAGTGTGTGTTACCAACTGGCTTTTTATTTATTTATTTATTTATTTATTTATTTATTTATTTTTACACTTCTCTGTTCTCACTGAGCACAGAAGAGGAGCGGTCGTGTGAAGCATTACCATGGAGCAGAAGCAGTCTTTCATTTTCTTCCTGCTCTTGGTCAGTTTTGGGGACACCAGTGGGCATTTTTCCCTCCCCCTAGTAGCTCCTGAGCTGAGGAAGATGCAGCTGCTCTCTTGGGGGAATTGTTTGCCTCTCCATGGAATCTTGTCCCGGTCAGCTATGTGCTAAGAATGTGAATAATTTTGCTGCGGCTGCTTTACATGTAAAAAGCCTGACCTTAAGATATTTTATCCAGCTGGGTTTTTTTCTTTCTCTTTTTTCTTTTTTGCCTCTAGCACTGGTAGAGTTGAGAGTTTTATCTTGCAACTGCAGAAAGCTGCAGTAACTAGCAGTCGTATAAAGCGTTTAGTACAAAGGAGTATTTTTGTAGTCTTAAAAATCATTAAGTGGCAGTCAGTGGTGTTTAGCAATTCTTACTTTTGGACCTGTAGTTATACATGTGTATTTGATAGAGTTAATGAAACTAAGCACTGCATGGAGACTTCTGGAAAATGTCTAATGAGATCCCTAGTGCTGCAGAGTTTGAGTATATTGTATTACAAGCTTGAGCATATTGATTTTAAAATGTTAAAAGCTGAATGCCTTTTTTTATATTTTTGAAAGATAACTTTTAAAAAATATAGCATTACAATTAATAAAATTCAAAAATGCCAACAAATTTTTACAAAATAATATTGTATGTAAGAGTTCTACATCTTCCTACTCTTTGAACAATAAATATGCCAAGTTGTCTTGCCCAGCACACTTACATTCTGTGTGTGTGTGTATGTGTCTGTACTGAAAAATATTAGGAATCTCAAGATAAAACCCAGATGTTTCTTCAGTCACGTGAGACATGCTGCATTGGACTGCGAGGCTGAGAGAGAAGTAGCCTTCATTTGTCTCACAATGGAGCTATATTTCTTGGATTTATTTTTTTTTCTTTTTGACTGTGCATTACTGCTTGATGTCAGTTGGGGTCCCATTGTGGTATAAATCCTCAAAGGAGAGAACAGTTCAGTGGTAATGCATTCCAACCAGATATCCTGGAGGTTTTATAGTTCTGTTAAAGTACTCCCCAAAGAAAAACTGAGGGGACCAAAACTCTCCTAAACCTCTAAAGGCCATATCGGGAATATGCTTGAACCATGTCTGGAAAATTATGTTAGTATTTGACCTTGAATATGAATGGGTGACTTAATTTTACTGTCTTTACTTGAATTTTTTTGTGCCTTGGAGAAGAGGCTTTAAAACAACACTTGAAAGTTCTAGTGGCTTAAAACCAAAAAAAAAACCCCATATAAAGTTACAAGAAAAGGAGGAGAGAGGAGTATCACTCTTTAAATGTTAAAGTTTTATGAAATATAAGGAAACTTCTAATGCCTTAAGTAGGCAGCACTCAGTAAAAATGACAGAGGCACCATTAACCAGGGATAGATGCAAAATTCAATTTGTAGAGTTTGGGTATGGACAAATGCAATAAACAGTACTAAAGCACTGCAGATCTGCAGCACCGTGTGACTTTCTGGGGAACAGCTGCCTTTGGCAGCGCAAAAAGCTCTTCTAGTCTTTGACACAATTTTTTTCTGTGCTTTGGGGCTGCATTCCTGGACAACAAACCTCATAACTTGTCTTGCTGAATCTGAATACCCAGTTTACAAGTCCCTCTTACCCAGTTTGGCTAAGAAATCATTTGCAAGCTCTGTGAATATTTGTAAAAATCCTCTTTTATACATAACTCAATGTGTATGTATCTTCATAGTAGAAGGAAGAGCAATGGGAAGCACTCATCTGAGCGTCTGTGGCCACTGAAAATAAATGCTTTGATACACAAATAGCATTATTGTAAATGTAATGCCAGCCAACTGCATTTTTGGCTAACGCCTGAGCAATAAAATTAGCAAACACATCACTTGCTGCTAATGAAGAGGAATAAGCTCATCATGAAACAGTCACTGAACTGCTATTCTATACAGTTTGATTTACTTGCCCTGATCGAGTAAGAAACTGCTGTCTCAAAAAAAAAAAAGGGGGGGGGGGGAGATGTGGGTGCTAGTAGGAAGGAGTTATGCTATCATTCTGACAGCTCAGTATGTGAAAAGCGGGTTTGGAGGAGAGCAGGGATGGCCTGCTGCTCTTGCAGCAAATGTGCCCTGCTTACTAATAAGTGTAAAATACTAAGACTGCAAAACAACCCACCTGAAAGAAAGAACGTGAAAGAACACGATTCCAAGAGATTACTTAAAAGAGTTTATATAGTGCTTTTTAAATGGCAGCTGGCCTTTGCACAGCAAGGTGCTGCTTTTGCTGGAAGTGCCATCTTAATATATTTAGTCATTTAAGATGCATTACGTCAGGAGTAGGTTGTTTTTTGGTTTTGTTTTTTAAGATTGCACGCCTTGAGTGTAGGGACACTCACTTGGACCCCCAGAGAACAGAGTAGTGTTTAAATATTAAAACAGTGCCATTTTTTATTCATGGCTGGATTTCATGCATGAGGATCCCGGTACACAACTGGAAATGAAGCTATACTGGAGTGCCTTTCTGAAAACAACAGTGCTGTTCTGCAGTGTGGTGCACCTTTCCTTCAAGGTTGAGTCCAGTTCTACCTCAACTTTGAAGATGCCTTCTGTGCAAGGAACTTTGCAGTGTTCTATGTGTGTTGACACTGTGTGAGATTTTAGTGGAATCAATAAATTCCTGAAGCCAACTTGCTAAGATTTTTTTCCCCAGGAACTTGTATTGGTTCTTTGCTGGGTGCTGCAGTGTTTATTAATATTCTCAAATTGGCCTTTAATACTTATATTGGTATTAATGTCAGCACTGTTGGCCAAATTTGCATGTTTCATTAGGCTGAGTCAGACAAGGGCAGAAACGGAGTAAGGAGGAATTAGTCTGGCTGAAGTCTGCCTGTTCTCTTGGGTGGGAAAACTTTCTGATTGCATTGGTGAAATGCACAGCACCTGTCCTGCTCTCCTGATGGTTTCAGTAAACCTTATGAAGGAGTGATAGGAAAATGCTTCCTGTTCTTCTTGTCTTTTCAAGCTGAATTCTGTCTTTAAATTGAGTTTCTGGATCCATTATTGCTTTCTGGATGTAAATCATACTAATCCAGAAGAAGGTTTCAAACCAAATAGTGACTAAGTATTTGAAGATTCTTGCCCTGTGTGTATCTTCCTCTTAGTTATAAAGGCTGTAACACCTGATACTGTCTGCTACTAGCTTTTGGCAAACCCTGCTACTTAGTGCTGTTGCTGAAAGGATTCTCTGCTCTTTGCATCAACTCAACTGTGTTACTGTTAGGGTAAAGAAAGTAGAAGACAGGGAGATGGGAGGTATTGCATTCAAGACTTCAGCAACTTGAATCAAAACACAGAGGTTTGGTAATAAGCTCTCCACTGGCTTGGACTTCTCTGCCCTGTACAAAGGATTGATTTGGAGTACCCAATGGACAACTCATGTTCTTTGAGTCACAGTTGTAAGCCTCGGAGCTGGCCCGGTGTTGGCTTGCTATGAAAAGTGGATGGCATGTTTGGTAACACCTCTAGTTATTAAAAAATCTGAACAGGAACCTGGAAGGGATTCTCAGTGAACATTACAGGAAGATGATGATACTTCTTGGTTTGGGACAACTCATTTACTTATATTTGAATTTGTTTTCTAATTGACCTCTATTTCCTTTTCTTCAGAGTTCAAAAGCTATTGTAGGATGGTATGTTACCTTTGTAATATTAAAAGTATTGATGAATAGTGCTGTGGCTTGGCTTGGCTTGACTTGTGGGAACAGGAGGAACTCTTAAGCTGCACTGGTTAATGCAAGGCATATGGCTGAGGCACTGTGTGACAGAGTACGGGTCACCACAGTGGCTGCCAGTCAGGAGGGACAGGAGTGAGCTGGAGCCGAGGTTGAACCTGCTACGGACTGTGTTCAGAGGGTGGGAAGTTCTCTGTTCCTGTCACCAAAGTGAGGGGATTTCCGGGAAGTAAAATAGCACCTTTGGAAAGGAGTGATGTACACACTTGCATGTGTGTGCATGTGCATTCACACATGCATGAAGTAAGCAAAGCTATTCTGTGCTGCTCTGTAACATAAACCTGCCAATGCAGTGATTTATAAATGCTGTTTATATAACATGATTTGGCCTCAGTATAAGATTTCTGAATTAGCACATAATAGTGCTCCTGGTTTGAGTTCCCTCTGCTGCAGTGCTGAGGAAAAATTAGGAGAGATTTGTACAACTTTCTGTCTGTTGATGCACCCGCCATGGGTCATTTGGTTAGACTGAACTCTAAATAGTTTAAATAGCTCTTCAATGAGCAGACTTAGAGAGTAATGAGGAATAGTTATGGCTATATATACAATTGTTTGTTCTGTTTTAAATTAGAAATCCTTTTGTAGAACAGGATTCTTCCCTTGTGTTTGTGTAGAGCTCAGTGCAGTGCAGGAGGCTTCAGGTGCCATCACAGTAGAAAGGATTTTGTGCAGCTAGGAGATGCCTCGAGCAGTGAAGATGTACAAATACACACTTTCCTCTCTCCTTTATTTTACCATAAATGCAAACCTGGCCTGTGAATTGTGGTAGGTGGATAGTCCTGTAGTACTACATGTGTTCAAAACTGAATGCTCTGTGTGCTCATTTCTTACACAGCTCTGTTCTGATGCGAGATCTGAAGCAAAGTGTGTGTTTTCCAGATTGGGGACTTTCTGTACTCAGGGAGATATTACTGCTGCCTATTACTGTTGGCCAAGTTTGACTGCTAAATCAGGAGCCTGTGCTCCTTCAAAAGTTGGGGGAAAGAGTGGGTGCCTTCAGAAGGGGGTGCTAGAGCCTCTGAGGTAGGCAGCAAGTCACCACATATCTTGGGTGCTAACAGTGTCACACTCTCCACCAAATATCTAGGGAAACTAGGCTTCTACCACCAGCTCTTCAGCCACAGATCTGCTTTTTCCAAGGCCAGGGGTGACAGGGAGAACAGGCTTTTTGTCATTGCTCCTCAGGTCTATCCATTAAGCTGCCTCTGTGATGGGGCTCTCTGCCCCCCTTCTTCTTATGCCTGTGTCCTGGTTGGGACAGAGCAGCTCAGGGTCTGTTCTTGCTTCCCAGCTGGCTTGGAAGAAAGGAGAAAAAAAAGTGGTATTCATGATGGCTTTTGATTATTCTCACTCCCTTTCCGTTATTGTTGTTAATGCCACTCTTTCCTTGCCTGTTTGTAATTGTTCTTTCATTGACACTTGAGTTTCATGCAAAGTGCATGTTTGTGGCCTGGGGCAGGACCTCTTCCAGCTTCCTGCAGGCCTTCCCTTTCCAAAGCCTTTCCAGAGTGCCTGACGTGTTTCCAGAAATGCTATAGTAAATGTGTGTGTGTGTATGTATAATGAAATTACTTGTCTTGTCTGACTGGTGACACAAATAAGAGTCTTATTTCTTCATGAAAGAAGGTGTTGTGTCTTTTTTAATACCTTGTTTTCAAAGGGATCACAGGCTTACTTGAAATTACATTAATGTCAACAAAATCACATACACAGACATGCACACATTATATAATATCTACATGCATGTCTGTATGTATACACACATACTCTCTGGAACATCAACAGGAGTTGTCTGATCAAATGTTCTGATTGGATTTGCAAATTGACATTGCAGTGTATATGCATTTTTTCTTTAAACAGTTTGCATCTCTTGAATAGTTCAGCAGAGCTTCTTGAAGTGTTTACATATGCACTCTTTGTCTGGAGATGCCTTGTTATAAATACTCCCTTCATTTTACAAGCATTTGATTGGAAATATGTTGAGCAGCCATGCTTGGTTTATTTCCAAATGTCTTAACTTTGGGACCTTGGATTGGCTTATAGCCTGAAGTTCGTATGTCTCCTTTTCATGCAAAGAGCCATATTTGAACAACTTGTGGAACACAGGACTGTAGTGTAAAATGGCAGGTGTCCTCCGTGAAACACCTGTGGCCAAACACAGTGTGTCTTACAAGGAGCTGCAGTGGGGGAATGTACTATATGAGTTCAGCTAAAAGAACAAAAAAAAGCAAAGTTATATGCTGCTACTTGCATAGCGTTGAAAAAGTATTTTGGTGTAACTAGTGCCTTTTGAGACACCTGCTAAGGAGCTATGTCATATTTTCAGTTACTGTTCTCAGCTCTTGGTTTTTTCTCCCTTGCCCTTTCCAAGTTGGTAAAGATGTTATGGTGGTTGTTCTTTATAAGTACCCTGCTGCTAAGTCTATAGTGTATTTTTTTTTTCTCTTGGAGGAACTTAAATAGCTTTGATTAGTCATGAGCTTACAGAAAAGCAGCTGGGAAAAAAACAGTAGAGAAGTGTCATGATGGCCCTTTTATTTTGATTTTTTTGTGATACTTGTGAAAGAACTTTGTATTAGCTGTAGGGCTAGTAAAATACAAAAACTAACGCAATAAATTTCAAATGTTGGTTTAATTTGTCTGGTTCATTTGTTTGCTTTTTAATCTTCCAGAGCTGTTTTAAATCTGAAAAGATACCGGAAATATTTTGAACAGCTACAATCTTGATCATCAAAAGATGCTTCTCAATCTCTAGTTACTTTTGTTTTATTTTGCCTCATTTCTTCCATAGCTACAGGTACTGTGCCATGTCCTGTGGCTTAGAGGATTAAGGTAATCTTATTTCAGCATTGGTTGCTGGTGGTAGCGATATGAGGGTTTCTATCCTGGGACCTGGGAGAATTGACACTTTAGCCCTCCAACATCTTTTTGCCTACTACTCCAAATTGATTATTTTGTGCTGGACTTAATTTATTTAAATAAGTTGTCGTACTTCCATAAACACAACAATAGCAGGACCCCATTGTATTGGATGCTGTGCAAACATAGAATAGTAAAGATGCCTACCCTCTGTAGGTGACTGTCTAAATCAAGACTAAAAGAGTTGGAAGGCAAGCAGAATGAGCAGTGGCATAGCAGTGAATGTCATGTTAGTTTTATTTTTATTTGTTTTTCTTCTGATAGGACATTTACCAGAGCATTGTATAATTTCCAAAATCCTCCCTCTATCTTTTGGGCATTCTCCCTTTGTTTGTTCTTCAGATATCCCTTGGAAATGTTACATAAAAATCTTCTGGTTAAAGTTGTTCCTTACCTGTTATTCCCCATTCCTAATTTACAGTTCAGTTATTTTTTTCATATGTTGATGTGATTTAACTTAGTGAGTCTTGTATTTCATCACCTATCCATATTCTTTTTCTGTCTGCCCCAACTTTATGTACTACAGGGTGTCCCTTCTGCATAGTTTTTCCATTAATGAGTCTGGTATTTAAGAAAAAGGAAAGGAAGCACTGACAATGTGAAGTGGGAAGGCACAGTCAGTGTGAAGCAGGGCTGGAGCATCCGACCAAAATAATGGATGACTGTAAGGGCTGGAGTGCTACCAGAACTGAAAATAAATTCAGGAGCACAAAGGGTAGAAATGCTGCAAGCAAGGACTAAAAGCCACTGTTAAAGCCCTAAACTCAAACTTCCTCTGCTGAAATCAACAAAGAAAAGGAATGACTTTACCACAAGGATAGCTTTTCCACCACTGTTTGCATGTCATCAAGAATGGTGTGTGCAGCTCTTATCAAAACCATGTCCCAGTCTGATCTTTCTTGATACAGGCATGGGCTACTACAGCGGTAAAGAGATTTAAGAACCTGTTTTACAAGAGAAAACTAAAAGATGTGGTTTGTTTAGCCTAGGAGGCCAAGCTGCAAGCATCCCTTAGGATGAAGAGGGCTCACTCTCTGTAGATAACAGCAGAGCTGCTGAAGTTAAAAGACAATCAAAACTAAAGGCAGAGGGAATAAACTGACGCTGCGTAAATTAGGGTGAAAGTAAGAGGAAGGTTTATCACTGCCAAAGCAGTATAGCTCTGGAGGAGCTTTGTAACAGAAGCAGTGGGGGCAGAAAACACATAACTAGCCTTGGGGTAGATCTCCGTTAGTTTCTGAATGGGTTATGTGGTTTATGAATGGACTAAGTGATCCTGTGGCAAACAAGCGGGCACTCAGTAGGTCTCTGCCAGTGCTGATTTCCTCCTGCTTTTTTGATACACTAAAACGGAAGAGCACTAATGATTCTCAGGATAGCTTCTTAATTATGTGGCTAGAATATTTTAATCAGGGTTATAGATAGGCATGGGAATTTGTGGGCAAAATTTAGCCCCTGGTGTTACCAACCTGAAAACAGGCAAAACAAAAGTAGAGTACAAAATTGGATGAAGTGTCCAACTAGAGAATAACTACAGATAGAGAATATTACAAAATAAGGTTCTCTGTTCCGTGAGGCTGCAGCAATCCTGACAGATCATATTCTACATGTTGTTTCCTGAATTTCTTAGGTTTTGCATGTTTAAAATCATGAATGAAAATTCCCACAATGGTGGGTTATTGCAGAAGGGTTGGTAATCAATTCTGGATCATCTGTTCTGGCATGAGCCTTAGTTTTTTCCCTTCCGCAGGGAACCTGTATCTGTTTCCTGCATCTGTCGCCCATCCTTCTTTGTGAATGGAAAGCAAGTAATTAATTTTTGTTGTTGTTAGCAATTAATTACCCTTGCCAAATCTTGGAGGACCTATTGTCTCCTTCAGACACAATGTTCTTGGGAAAAAGTCTTACTTATTGTAACCTTGTGCAATCTTCATTTGGATGATAAATACATCTTGGCAACGAGGAGCTTTCTGAATGAAAAATGTTGCTGGACAACCCTGTAGTACAGCAAGAACGCAAGCCTCTGCCAATGCTGGTGGAGTACAGCCAGGCGGGAGGGTAAAATGGGGAAAGCCTTTCACATTGCCTACAGAGCACAGAGATGAAGTCTGTATATGCACACATCCAAATATCTGTTTACCATCAAACAAGGATTTTCCCTGTTGAGCATCTGAGCTCAAAGGTGGCCTTCCTTCTAGCAAAATCTTGAAATCTCTTGGAAAGCTGCCTTCTACCAGTGTGAGACTGGGGAAATAACGGAGAGCATGTTGACCGTGCAGCTGTCTGGTTTGGGTAGCCCACTGTAGGAATTAGCTGGGAAATGCCCCCCCTCCCCATTTTTCTCTATGAACCCACAAGTTTGGGATCCTGCAGAGTTGCCTCAATCTGCTTCGTGGTTCGTGGCCTGACTTCAGTTTTCCATTAGAAAACTGTCCAGAACCACAGCTGACCACTGAAACCTCATTTTAATATTGCAGCTGTAACATTAATTACAAAATTATTAGCATTACATTTTCCGTTGCAGCTTTTCACCTTTACTTTCTCTGGTTTATTTTTTCACCAGTAGCTAGTGATGTCTGGAAGCAAAAAGGTGCATAAACGCCCTTCATGGAGAGATGTTTGAATCCTCCGAAGGGAATACACAGAATGCAAAGAATGAGTTGGGGCCGGGACCGCTCTGTTCCCTTGTGGTTTATGCGCGCGCTGTCAGTGGCTTGTGTTTCTCCTTGCAGCCTGACAGCTGGCTGTGGGGTTAGCAGAACACAGCCAGCAGCCAGGTTTCTCAAACCATACTGTGGCTGACAGCATTTGGCCTGGTGAAAAGGAAACAATCTGAAGCAGAGGCCTGATGCAGCGTACCTGGCACTTAATGGAAATCTTTGTTGACCTCAGTGGGAGCTGGATTTGATCCTGTGCCTACTTGAATGTTTTGGCATTGGATACGGCTCTGAGCAGATTTTTTTTTTTCATGTCTCATTTCTGGTCTTTTTTTCCTTCTCTTTCTAAAACGTACTTACCTTAGAGTGGCGTAAAATCAAGACAGCTCTGTCTGTGTCAATGTAGCTGTGCACTTTTATCCTTGCCCAGTGTCTGTCCTCTTGTTTCCTCAGCCCTTCTACTGTCTGCAGTATCAGTTTGCAAGATTTTGGCACTGATTTCTCTCCTTCTTCTTGAGCCATTCTGCTGCTTCTCACAAACACCCTCCATCTCATTTAAGCCTCTGCTCTCCCAACAGGTGTAACTACTGACACTGCTTAATCCATCTTCTGCCCTTCTTCCCATCCTTCAAAACAGTCCTTATATCGATTTCCAGCAAATGCAGCCCAGGCTCTGACCCCTGCCACCAGCAGGGAGCCAGCTTCCCCTTCAGCAGGCTCCTGGAGGCCAGCCCTTTGCTGCCTTGTCCCAGTCACGCTCCCTTGCTCAGCAGAGCTCATCGCTGCGTTGCATATAGGAAGGCGAGGGCCACCGTGCCCCATTAGCCAGTGGCTGCCTCGGGCACAGAGCACACCCTGCATGAGCCTCAGCCATGCATCAGCTTGTTCCCCCATCCCTAATGAAAAGGTGCTGGAATGAGCGGAGCCCTCTTCATGTTGCTGCCAGAGAGGAGAGAGCTGTGGGCATGGAGGATGGCGATGGGAAAACGATGCAGAGGAGACCAAAGGCCAGCTGTAACAGTGCTGGAGCTTCTTGTTGCCCTCTACTCTCCTGGAGTATCATATGCCCCCAAAGGGATTTGTCTCTTGGGTGGAGAATTATGATTATATGCGATCTGCCTCTGAGAATAAACTCTTTCCTTTTGCATGTGGAATGCTTATTTTTTGTTGGTCACTCTCCATTTGCTTGGAGGCTTTTGTGAACCAGCATCAGAAGCTGGGGCTATTTGTGTCTCATGATAGCTACGGGGAAAAGGGCCAAAGCTATGGGATGATGTACAGGGGAATCACAGGTGTTCTTTTGAACCACAAAAAAAATTACTTCATTTTTTCCAGCAGTACTGTAAATGCTAAGCAAACAGGGTATGTAATGAGGAAACCCTTTGGTGGGAGCTGACCTAATGAAAGATAAGAGGCGGTGAGCTGGAGCACAGGGCGGCTGCTACACTGGGGCCTTGCAGGGGTGAGATTGCCAGCAACACATCTGCCAGTCCCAAGCTCTTGCTGGCCCTCTTAGGCTGTCATACAGTCCACAGTGAAATGTATTGGGCTTTTCCCCTCCCATTATTCCCACTGAAGTTTAAATATGAATCCCCTAACACATCTGCTGAAGGTAGAACATGCAGCTTCAAATAGACCAGTGTCATTTTTACTCTGCTTTTCTGATATAAGCAATGGCAAAAGAGGAGGAAGTAGTGCCACAGTATGGGGGGGGGAGGGGGGGGGAATGACGATATGACTATGCTGGTGATAAAAAACTAACCTATTTTAGCCCCTTTGAATTGTATACAGCCAACACAGCTAAGAGAGGGAGAAGTGGATTATATGGACTGTTGTATTAATCATTAAGATAATTGCTTACCAAGCATTTATTCTCTTGGTATTCCATTACAGACAAAATAAAAAAAAAAAACCAACATCCAAGCCAGCCCAAAGATCTTTCAGTCTTGCATATTGAGCACATTTGATTTAGGAAACTTTAAGACTTGTGATCTAAGGCTAGATCCAGCTGGTGTAAATGGGCAGAGTGTGTTAGCAGCCCTGTGGAACTGGGCTGTAAAGCCCAGAGTCCCTGGATGATGAGAATGCTGAGCACTAGGATGCGAATTTGCTAATACTTTAGAAATGTATCCAGAAGAAGAAAAAAGAAAGAAAGGGAGGAAAAAAACATTGTGGGAAATTCTTTCCTTCATACATAATAGTTTTCTGTTGATTTAAAATTGCCCTTAGTAATGTGTTGATGCCAGTGAAATATTTCAGCTATAGGAAATGTGAAACCAACTACTGCCTTTCTATGAATTATGAGTCATAAATTGTATGAAAAATATTCAGACTTGCTATAGCTATTCCCCAAGCAGAACCTCTGAGTAATGGAGAAAATGCTGCCATTTTGGGGGGAGTAGGAGGGGACTGAGCTAAGAGAAGCAAAATGCCAAGTGCCAGCGTGTGGCTCTGTGCTAAGTGTGAATTAGTGTCATCTGAGATGATCCTCCCTTGCTAAGTAAACAATTAGTGAGTATGTTACAGGTACTTGCAGTTCAGTCGAGCAAAGTTGCTCTTTGCTCCAGATAATACAGGAAAGGGGCATACATGTTGAGGCTACCTGACTACTAGCCAGTGCACAGAACTGCCCTGTGGGAGAGTGGTGCGCTTGTGCCAACCCAGGCATTGCATCTGCAGTCGGTAAGCTAAGCCAAGAAGGCACAAACTTGATCTGATTCAGTGCTCAGTGGGCAGGTTGTGATGACAGAATTCCTCTAAAAATGGCACTACAGTGGCAAGATAATAGGACACTGACACTTGCAGGCAAGTCCTTCATGGTGACATTCATTTCATCCAACTTCAGCCATCTAAGAGCTAGGAGTCCAGTTCAAGTTAGTCCTCTAATATTCTGTCACCAAAGGTCAGCTTACCTCCTGTTATATCTGTTTTATGAATTGCCTTTTGGAGGTGATTATAGAAAAGTTCTCAGCAACTACTTTCAACTAAGTATTAACTTCTTGATGGCTGAAGTTCAGTGATGCAAATTCAACATTAAAGCTCTGGATTTCAGTCTCCATCATTTCAGAAAAGACCACCCAGCCTTGCAAAGATTTGTGAATTTTGCTTTGCAGCCAGAGGCTAGAGTAATTGTTGAAAGGCATTCTATATACCTGAGCTATAAGTAAATGTATAAACAAACTCTGGAAGACTGTGACTTGCTGGCTGTAGAGCAGGGGACACTGACCATGGTTGTGTTGGAGTAGTTTTAACTACAGTCTTCATATTTACCCCAGTTTTAGTTTTCAGGTTGTGTGTCTGGCATCCATATTAACTGCTCAGTGATGGATGTGTGCCCAATAAAATACTCCTAAAAGGACTAATAATGTGAAATGCAGTTTGGTGTGCTAGTCATTTTCCAAACAGATAGTGAATGATGTCCCAGCTGTAGTGAAAACAGCAATCTTTCTTTCCCATTGATTCTAGTGGGGCCAAGATTTGCTTAGCAGAAATCAGTCCCTGCCTAATTAGCTTCTTGTGGCATCTGTGAAACCTTAAAGCTTTTACTGTGTTCAGGTGTGACTAAGAGACATGCTCTCAAACACCAAAAGCTAAATATTTCATTCTATTTCATCCTATGTCAAACTATGCTGCCTTTTCCGGGTTTGACTCAAAGTTTATTTTAAGGAATCTTAAAGTACACATTTCAATTTGATGCTTCTTTAATTGCCAGAGTTTGGGTAGGTTGTGGGTTTTTTTATTTTCTTCTTTTAATTTTTGAGTTGTATAAGGCATGCAAGTGTTTTCAAAATATGAGTCCATTTGGCTTCAGGCAGCTGTGATCTGGTGTGAATTATGAAATGCTTCTATAAATGTAAGAACGCTTACTGCTTTCTAGCCTGCAGTACAGTGCTTGGGTTTTGTCTCAATGTGATTCAAGTCTTATTTGCTTCATACAGGAGATGGCTGTCCGAGCACTGAAGCAGACGGGTAGCAGAAGTATTGAAGCTGCTCTGGAGTATATCAGTAAGATGAGCTACTTGGATCCTAGAAATGAACAGATAGTACGTGTAATTAAGCAGACCTCACCAGGTAAGCATGAACTTTTTAAAAAATTGTGTTCTTCTTTCTTGCAATAAGCTATTTTTTAAAGTAGAGTCATTGCTGGTGAGAAGTAGTGGATTGGCAGTATTCAGTAGTACTCCTGTAGGAGACAGTGATGTGAACATGGCACTGCAAGGTGAGCTGGACTGGAAGCTGAACACAACTCACCTGCTTTGCAAGAGCACATTATAGTCCACCTTCTTAAACACAAAGCTATTTATCCTTCAGTGCAAATCACTGCAATCATCTCAAGTTTACCGCAAAGTAAAAGCTTGCACCTAAGTAATTGCTATGGAGTTGTGAGATAGCTCACTTCCCAGGAATTCATTCACGTTAACATCCTTGTAAGTACACTGAAGAAATAGCTTGGGCCAAGATAACAGCAGCTTTTCCACTCATCCCTGCTAGTCTGCTTCAGGTGTTTCATGTAAATTAGCAAATGGGAGTATATGGGCCCTGCATATGCCTCATTAGCAAACATCATATTACAACTGACAAAAGACCTTGCAAGAGTTGTTGCTATTCAGGTATTAGGATTTACAGCACTGCAGAATGCTTTTGATCTGTGATCAGGATACACTCTGGTTTGGATAGAGTTTGTTACTTTTATCTTCTTTTGGTTTCAAAAATTGGCCAAGCAGACAAATAACCATCCTCTGACTGGCTGAACCTGTGTGATCACACAGTGTTACATGCTGCAGAGGGGTTAGTGGACAAAGGGTTGAGTGGATTGGAGAGCTGTTGTCAGGGGCCTGTTTCATTGAACAAGGAACTTCTCTTGTGTCAGTGGCAACAGTGAGACTTAAAAGGTCTTGTCTGTGTTGGACTAGTTGAAGCTAACATCCATTCAATCAATCTGGTTACAGTAGTACAGACCTCTAAGTGTGGTCATGAGTTTACTGCATGCAAGTGATTTCCACATGACAAATTTCTCTTCTTGGCCACCTCAGCAGCACCTTCCTTCTTGCCTCTTGGTCAAATTGAAGACCTTTGTTGGGAAGGGTGTTAAATTTGGTGTAGTTGATAGAGAAGCATGTCCAGAGATGAGGAAAGCTGAGGAAGAGAAAGCCCATTCAGTTTACAAAGAGAAATCCCTGGACAGGAAAGAGGTCTTCAGTAAAGCCACTTCTTTCCTGGGGGACCCTGAGAGTAGCCACATATAAGGAAGACGGAAATGGGGAAGGACCTCATTTTCCAGGTGGTCACTCTCAGGAATGGAGCTTCAGATGTGGTGGGAAAGGGTGGTGGTTCTGTGTAAGGAGCAGCTCAGCTGCCCTTTCTACCAGTCTTGGACTTCGTGTTTTATTATTTGGAGAAATTCTGGAAAACACTAAAAAAACATTTCCGAGAGTGTTACCCTGCAGCGTGACCACCTGACAAAGTAGTACAGGCCAGTTTGCTATTTGGAGAGCTTTGTCCTCATACATGCACAAATGTGGCCTCAACTGGGCCTTAAGAGAATTTAAAATAACTTTGACAGAATTACTGAACTATATCTTGCTTTATATTACAAAGGCTTTATTCCTTAAAGTGAGAGAACACACCCAGTCCTAAAGAGCATACATTTCCTCTGAAAGAGCTGAAAAATCTTTCTAGGCTAACATTTTAATTACTCAGTTGTCTTTCATTTGCATTTGGTTTTGCTTTCTTAACATTCTAATGCACGCAGCTGTTTTGAATACTTAACCTTTCGAGCTGAAGATCCACCTTTGCTTTTAGGATACACAGAATGCAAAACTTAAATATCATGCAATTGATGTTTGCCTGCCTGAGGTGCCACAAAATCATATGGATTTGTTTGGTACGGTATTGTTTGTGCTAGGATAGCATAGGTCTTCTCTAGTTCATTAGGAAGCATGTAATGCTACTTGGGAACTTTTGCTTTGCAGTTTGAGAATTTAAATCTTCTGGTTTTTAATTCTGAATATTGATGTATGGAAGTAGATCTTCAAATTATTCATTTTTGTCCTGTTTTAACTTCAGTAGTAAAGCTAACAAGAGTTTCAGCATACTGGCAAGACTCAAAACTTACCAGATATTACTGTGCAACAGAGAGTTATGTATAAAAGCAGATGATCCCATGAGTATAGTTGATTAATCTTAAGAGTACACTCTGATCTAAAACGTTCACAGGCAAGAGAGAGTCATAACAGTTACCGTGTTGGATAGGCATGTGTGATAAAAAAAATCATCTGCAACTACCGCATTTGGTATATTCACAAATCCAAATATTCCTCCGTCAGACCAGAACAGACTTACTGATATACAAATTGAGGTGGACATCATATCTCTCTTGACATCAGCAAGATTCCTTGCACAGCTGAAGTATGTGTCCCAAAGGAGGACGATTATTGCTGCTATTTTCCTTCATGGCTTCTGATAGGGAAAACCAAAGTCAGTTTGCCCCTGAGGCTCAGCATGAATCCTACTGACAGAGATGACAAATGGGTCTTACGGCTGCCTCCCACCTCCAGGCCAGAGTAGCCACTTCTTAGGATGCTTTGGATTGCTACAGCCTCATCCGTGCATCTCACTGAGTCCCAACAGATGAACTATCAGGGAGTGCTATTATAAGTACAACCTCGGTAAACATGGCCTTGTGTTATCACAGGAAAAAGAGCTGTTAATTAGAGATTTCACTTTAAAGAACACTGATTATTTGTCCAACTTGATTCTGTTTCAAAGCATTGTGTTGTTTATGAAAGTGTCATTTAGTGTGGGGGCAGCCTCTTCAGTGTGCAGAGATGGTGCATCAACCTATTTTAATAACGTGCACGTCCTTGTGTGTCTGTCTATAGCAGGGCTTGTGTGTCAAGGTGAGCAGTCAACAGCTACGCTCAGGTGTGCTGCATCTGGCCCAGATGGGACATGCTGTAATGCAAATAATAGGAAAAGCTTGCAATCCAGTGTTCAAGTCTGTTAGCTCGATACAGCTATTCTTGCAGACCTTGTGAAGTCAAGATTTTAAAAGGAAATTGTTTAGGCATAAATGGGCCAAGTCCTGTGATTTGTCAAAGCTAAAGAGCCAGAAGGGGAACAAAAAAACAGCGACAGCACAGAGTCTCCCCTTGTCTTTTTAGCACAGCCAGTGCTTTATACACCTGCAATTTGTCCTCAGATCAAAGAACTGATGAAAAGTGCCATTAACACTTTCAGTGTAGGAATGCTGATATCTTGTCTCTGCACATTCTTCAAGCTGAGATTAACATGTTGACACCCTGAAAGATTTGCCTTCCAAACAGATGGAAGATGAGTAATATGAGGGGATACTCTGTGTCCAACACGTTGGACAGAATACAGGACAAACTGTATGATGCCTTTGTTGTAAATGAAGGAGAGGGAAACAAGGATTTTTGAGGAGAAGGATGGAACAGAGAGATGTAAACAGATCCCCAGCATGAGCAGTGAGCTCACCGTACAGAAGATGTGGACTATGTGATGACCTAGTAGCTTATAGTAATGTTGACCTTAAGTTGTATTGACAGTCCTTCAGGGAGCTTTTTTTCTCCTGTTGGTGCTGTACTTAACCTCCTGCTCTTTAGCTTCCTCCTGTCTGTGAGTAATGACTGGTAATACTGGTCCAGCTTTAAAAACCAGGCTGTAGTGTAATCTGGTGATTTCATAGTTAAGGAATTTGTGCTTCTATTTTCATGATTTGATAGGATTCCCTGATGATTCCTGGCATGAGCAGTGTTGTGGGCCAGTAGCTCGTTATCAGTAGTAATACTTGGCACCTATAACTTTAAATGTTCAGAGTGCTTAATTTAGATTTTGGAAGGTGTTTTTATAACACATACTCCCTACGCAGCATGCATGCGTGTGTGTGTGTGTCTGTATGTATAAATGGGTGAGTAATGCAAAGTAATTGGTTTACCTGAATTGTTTCCTAACATTCTGCTGTGTTCTTTTTATAAAGGAAAGGGTATTGTGCCAAATAATGTAACCCGCAGGCCAAGCTTCGAAGGATCGAATGAATCTTTTCCGTCCTACCATCAGATCAGTAATGCAGCCTATGAAGGGACAGGCTTTGGAGCAGAAGGTGCAAATATGCTTACTGAAGTTCCAAGGCCATACATGGACTATATAATCTCTACTTCGCAGTCTACAGCTATGAATGCTCCTGTACAGCGACCCTCTGGAGTAGGCACTCACAGCACACCAACAAGCCATCAGCAGAAAACATACCCTGCAAATATCGAGTCTTCTGTGATCAATTATCCAGTGGCTAATCACAGCAGTCAAGCTTTGCAGCTGCAGGCATCCCATGGCTCCAACAGCCAACATTACAGTAGGCAGCACATGGTGGTGCAGGGGGAACCTATGGGGTATGGTGTTCAGCGGAGTCCATCCTTCCAAAACAAGATGCAGCAGGAGGGAGGATACACCAATCTCCCAAATAAAGGGGCAGTTGTTCAGAATAATCCTGGTCATGCATTTCAGCAGGCACCGGCAGGCCTGTATATATCACATTCTCATCACAAACAGACAAGTCCGTCTTCTCATCAAATGCATGTGATATCCAGAGGTCCAGCCTTTGCTAATGATTTTTCAGACAGTCCACCACAAAATCTATTAAATCCCTCTAGAAATAGCCTAAACATGGACCTCTATGACATGAATAATCCTCAAGTTCAGCAGTGGCAGGCAGCAACAGCGTCACGCCGAGATTCTTTACAAAATCCAGGAATAGAAACATCTCCACGGCAACATGTATCCTTCAGACCTGATGCCACAGTGCCAAGCAGAACAAACTCCTTTAACAACCACCAGCAACAGCCACAAGTGACAGTGTCTATAAGACAGGTTCCTCCAGGAAAACCTGATCCTTCAATTACGTCTCCAAATACGATCACAGCAGTCACATCTGCTCATATTCTCCAGCCAGTGAAGAGCATGCGAGTGATGAGACCCGAGCCTCAGACTGCAGTGGGACCTTCCCATCCTGGTTGGTTACCTGCGCAGGCACCGGCTGTGGATGGCTTGGAGATCATTGAGCAGCACGTGCCACCTGTTGGAGCAGCTAATGCCTATCAGCTAGATGTGGATTACGGTAACCAGGAACTGCGGTGTCCACCACCACCGTATCCCAAGCATTTGTTACTTCCTGGTAGCTCTGAGCAGTTTGATATCAACTGCTTATGCATGGGTGTAGAGCAGACCCTCCGTGTAGTCCCCAGTTCAACGTGCAATAAGGCTGAGGAGAACAGTGAGCGAAACGATAAAAGCAGCAAGAACACTAAAACTGAAAAACCAAGCAAGGATAAAAAGCAGATTCAGACATCTCCAGTGCCTGTGCGAAAAAATGGCAAAGATGAGGAAAAGCGAGAATCCCGAATAAAGAGCTACTCACCTTTTGCCTTCAAGTTCTACATGGAGCAACATGTAGAAAATGTCATAAAGACCTACCAGCAGAAAATTAACAGAAGATTACAACTGGAGCAAGAAATGGCTAAAGTAATTCTCCTTGTTTTGTTATAATAAAAGCTAATGGGGTCAAATTGATTATTACTATTTTTAATCAGTCAAAAAATTTATAAAGGCAGGCTCCACTGGAAGTAGTAGGTATCCAACACTTCCCTATACCAGACTATTTTCACTTAGAAGCATGGATGCAGGTCTGTGAGGCTGTTTGAAAAACCTGAGATGTGAAATAATAGATCTTCATACCAGAAAAGTAAAATGAAGCAAAACCCCCTATAGCAGGAAAGTAGTAGGTTTGCTTAGGCAGGAACTCAGAAGCCAGGTCTGAGGCTGAGATAACTCTGGCGATACTTTGGCAGCTCTTGCAAAACTCTGAAAAAGGTTTTCTCTTTGCTCCAGTTCTTCCTCCCCTGTTCCGTGATAGCCATTTGGTGAATCCAAAGCCATGGTTCAACTTGGCAGTGTATTCACTGTGCCATGTTTTCAGATGAATATGTAATACTTGACTGGAAGTTGTCTGTTGAACACATGTAAGTAATAATATCGTGCAAGTAATCATATCTTGGCCAGCTTGAACTGGTCTTGGGACCCTTGCTGGAATTTGTTCTAGAAGCAGGTCTCAGGGACGTGCACTTTTTTGAGTGAGCACACTTCTTTCATGCCTCATTGTAGCTCTCAAACTAAGCTGATTCACTAATAGGGCTGCTTAAAACAAAGCTGCCAAGTTCTGATGGTTGCTCTGGCAATTTTGTTTTTAATTTTTAAATGTGGAAGAGGTTTTTTCCCCAGGCATGACTAGAATATGACTAGTTGACTTTTGTATTTAAGGATGAACTCTAAGAAAAGCTCTTATAAATGCATAATTAATGCATAATCCCGATCTTCCCTAGCACAGTCAGTTTCCAGAGTCAATTAAATTTGATGCTTACATTGCTCCAGAAAACTCAGCAGTTTTGTTTGTTGAGGTTAAAATTAAACAAATATGCTTCTAAAATCTCTGAAAGGTCAGCATTTTAGTGACAGTTAATAGTTTGTCCTCATTGCAAGTACAGATTGTGTTGCACTGCTTGGATTTAGTGAATATTTTCCTGAGATTGAGATAGGGAATGATCTCTAGAGAAGTCAAACAGCAGCTAATTGTGTTAGTTCTTCTCTTCTGACTCTTCAGCTTTTCCTCACTTCATAACTCAGAGATAATTCAGCTATAAACAAAAACAACTCCTTTCCCTAGCAACCTCATCGCTGGCTGGAATAATACACTCAGAAGATTTTGGCTATCTGAATATCGCATTATTCTAGAATTAACCAAGAACACAACACACCAATTATTTTACCTTAAAACAGTAAACACTTCCTTTATTATGGATTGATGTACTTGCCTTACATTTTAAAAACAGTATTATTTGTTTGATTTGGCTGTTGCCTTCAGTCTGAAAATTCATCCTACCTGTTCTGCAAGTTTCTGCAGACCTCCTCCATCTTTTATTCATACAGATTTCATTTTTATACCGTGGGGATCTCACTGCATAGTCTGGCTGCCCGCATTCATCTTTAAAGACCTAGATTGCAGATGTGAAATTAAATCAATCTAAGCAGTGGGCCTGTGAGCGTATGCTTGGGTCTCTAGCCTGCTAATCAGTCAGCTTCAACTCCCTCCACCCTCCTCCCCATTGCCCCTTCCCACCAGGCACTAATCTTCCTCTCAGAGTGCTTCAGCTGATGCCAGTTAATTCAGGATTTTGGAGATGGGGTATGGAGAAAGGGGCATGCTGCAGAAGATGAGTTGTCAGAGGATCCTGGGGATCAGCCCAGGGGCTTCTGCTGGTGGAGGCCACTAGTGGCTCTCAGAAGAGTGACTGGTACTGAATTTGCTGGAGTTGGCAGTGTGTAGGCTCTGTCTTGAAGGGTGGGGAAAGTCTGGTTGGGTACTGCTGCTTCTCCCTTTCTCAGGAGGTCTCTCCCCGCAGCCATGTGGGGAATGTGAAATGTTACTTGCAGTTACTTGGAGGCTTTCTGGGGACAGGAGGTGGCTGGACAAGCCAGCTCTTTTACAGCTTAGGTGAAGAGGGGAAATAATTTAAGGGGGGAAATAGCACCAGGGTCTGGCTGCAGTGGCTGGAGGGAGGCCGGAGCTGGGGGTTATATGCATGTATTTTGGGAGAGAAAGGGGAGAAGTTTATAGAACAGATGGTCAGGAGATCTACAAAACTTGAGAGTGGAGGCTGTATGTGGCAGAGGAAGGAAAGTAGTTTCTAAAGAAGAAGGTTCCCAAGGCACTTGGGAATATATAGGTCAAAACCAGCTTCATAATTACAACACAAAAACCAACAGTCAAACAGCACTCAAGGTAGGAACTGTTAATGTGAGTTGCCCTGGAGAACCATTCATGAACAAAGTGGACTGCTGCATCTAGGTTTAAGTTTCAGTTTAAGTTAAGCTGTACTGCAGTGCACATACATATAGTGGAGTGCAGTGGCAAAGTGCACATTTGAAAGGTGTAAACCAAACCACATGATCATGTTTGCTGTGTTATATTCCCCTCTCTGACAGTATTGCCCCCTGCCTCTTCGTTCAGTCAAATGAGAAAGGCAGACTAATCTCGGACATGGCAAATTCAGGTAACAAGTTAGGGCACAGTGAATTTGCCGGTATTTCAGAAATACCTCAACAGACAGATGAGAGTATATCTCATGAATATGTCTTTCCTGGTTCTCGTTTAATCTTTCTGAGAAATGCATTTTGGGAATGCTAGTTTATTGTTCTCTTGCTATGAATGTAACAGTACTAGCTCTTGTGGTTTGCTTTCCTTTGTAAAGGCTGGCCTTTGTGAAGCAGAACAGGAACAAATGAGGAAAATTCTCTACCAGAAGGAGTCTAACTACAACAGACTTAAAAGGGCCAAAATGGACAAATCTATGTTTGTGAAAATCAAGACTCTGGGTATTGGTGCATTTGGAGAAGTATGCCTGGCCTGCAAAGTGGATACCCATGCCCTGTATGCCATGAAGACGCTGCGAAAGAAAGATGTGTTAAACCGGAACCAGGTGGCTCATGTCAAAGCGGAGAGGGACATACTTGCTGAGGCAGACAATGAATGGGTGGTTAAACTGTATTATTCCTTCCAAGATAAAGAGAACTTGTACTTTGTGATGGACTACATCCCAGGTGGGGATATGATGAGTCTACTGATTCGGATGGAAGTCTTTCCGGAGCGTCTGGCTAGATTTTATATTGCAGAGCTCACTTTGGCTATAGAGAGTGTGCACAAAATGGGATTTATTCATCGAGACATCAAGCCAGACAACATTCTGATAGACCTTGATGGACATATCAAACTGACTGACTTTGGACTGTGTACTGGATTCAGGTGGACTCACAATTCAAAATACTATCAGAAAGGTAGTGTTCTTAGGCTTTATTTGTGATGGTATTGCATTATTTATTCTGAAACAAACTGATACCTCTTGGCAGAAATGCCAGCTCAGAAGACAGAGGTGTGTACATTGACAAAGGGTCAATGACAATATGATGTGTCTGTCTCTTGCTAACTCAATTAATTTGTTTCCAGTACTGTTTAAATCCCTATCAGTAATCTGGCTGACCACTGCAGTAGCAGCAATTTTTCAGTTTATACTTGTTTGGAGGGTGAAATAATTTGATGGTGAAGTAATTCAATCACAGATTTAAAGTAGTCCACGCACCTCCTGTGTGTGCCATTGAGGAGTATTGGTGTCTGTTGGCAAAAAGGTCATAAACAATTGGTATAGCTAATCTAAATATACTCCATTGTTCAGTATCTCCCATATGGGAGCATGCTTCCTTGTCCTGAGACAGAGACATTTTGCTGGTTATGGAAAACCAATTGTGAAGGGGAGGGGCAGAAGAAAATGCCTTGGGTTTAAAGTTTAAACGCTGTTCTTCAGTGAAAGTAGAAGATGGCACAACTAGATCTAGATAAATACTTTTCTCTTTGTGTGTTGTGTTTTATGACCATGAATGTAAACTTTTTCTCCCATTTGAAAGGGAGCCATATCAGACAAGACAGCATGGAGCCCAGTGATCTTTGGGATGATGTGTCCAATTGTAGATGTGGAGATAGGCTGAAGACATTGGAACAAAGAGCTAAGAAGCAGCATCAGAGATGTCTAGCCCACTCATTAGTTGGAACCCCTAATTATATTGCTCCTGAAGTCCTGCTTCGTAAAGGTAGATAACCTGTATTTTTCTCCTGTTTAAGTGACCATCGATGCTTTGAAATACTTTTTTTTTTTTCCTTAAATAAGCTTGCTGCTTTGAAAGATTGTCATTCTGAAGGACACAAACACTTAGCTCAGAGTAAGGAGAACAGATTTCTCTACACACTTCACTGTTTAGCATCACATTGCTGACATTGATGGTGGTCATGCTTTGTGTGTCTGTGTATATCTACACTCTGAGGCCTTTGAATGAGACTGCTAATAAATGTGTCAGATGATGTTGGCAGTGATATTGTTCAAGTATAAAGCAGATTATCTGTACTCATGGAGTATGACTATGACCACTAGCAAGTTTACATAGACCAGTGAGTAGCCAGCTGATGCTTCTGAATCACTGATTCAGACAGGCCAGTTAAATATGGATGATGTAAACTTGTGGAAACAGGTCCTCCAGATTCCCAGCCAGAATCTTGGGGAAACCCAACAACAAGTCGTCCACAATTTACACTGGAAACCCCGCGTTCAAAAGCTTGGCTTGAGGAATTTAGACAGTACTTGGCGGCTATCCATGCAGAACAGACATGGTCACTGTAGTAAGGAGATTAGATGTTCGAAGTTGACTGCAAGCCAGATCCTAAGCCTGATCTTTCTCAAGTTGAGAGATTTCACATTTGGGCCCTACACCATCCAGTGACACTAATCTCCATTGAAATCAGTGTTTAAATCCTCCATTCCTTTTCGGAGATCTCAAACATATACCTTATTTGTCTTGTCACATCAATTAAGTGATTGAAATTGTTCATCTGCTTGGAACTTGCTCAGAAAGTCATCTGTGGCTTTCTTCTGTCTCTAGAGCCAGGGTGTGTCTTTCAGCAGCTTTTCAAACTCGTGGTGTCACTTCCACTGAACCTAGGGGGGACATCAGTCACTAAACCTTTTTGTTATTCTTTGAGGTCCAGTTTGTGCCGTGTAGTGATGTAGTTGTGGGACCGGGCATGAAAAAAGATTTTGTTCTTTCTAATTATATGTCATCACCACTCACTTTTGTTGAGAATTAAATTTATTCAGAACGATTCCCAGACAACAGGATTAGATCTTTACTGACAGCAGTAGAATTTAGGTCAACAAGCAGAAGCGACTTTATGATGAATGTGGATTGGGAGTCCTTTGGTTTTAGGTCACAGATTGTTTGTGTGAGAAAAGACAGAAATCTGCACTGTATGTTTTGATACTTAATTGCAAGTAGCTCTATACTCATTCTCCTTGGTGGGTGGAGGACAACCTTTTGACTTGCCTTTCAGGATACACTCAGCTCTGTGACTGGTGGAGTGTTGGAGTGATCCTCTTTGAGATGTTAGTGGGACAGCCTCCTTTTCTGGCTCCTACACCCACAGAAACTCAACTGAAGGTAAGTTGAAGCAAAATTCCAATCTGTGGTAGCAGAATTGTAACCTTTTCCCTTCCCTTCTCCTCCATGCACAGACCTATCCCCTCTTGTTTTACTAGAGAAAGGAGCAGTGATTACAAAAGCCTGATTTTAAATAGTTCTATGCAGGGGCAAATCCTTTCCCAATCAATGAAGATACTGAATATCAGACTAGAACTGACTTGTCCAACTGCATAGTTATTAATTTTATGAGTCTCTCACCACAATTCTGATTTCTTAAGCACGAGTTCATCCATCTAAATTCCTTAGAGTGCCTGTCAGATTTGAGTAAGCTGATATGCCAGTGATAATTACCGTTGGCAATGTAAGTGTTTCAAAGTCAAGCAGTGAGTAGTTTTTTATTACAAAGGATGTATCTCATGACCACTTTTCCTAGTTTACATTTTGGAGATGAAATGAAGTAATTCCTTGAAGTCATTCCATGAAGTCATGTGTAAACTGATTATGTTCTCAAGTCGGACTATGGGAGCATTCAGGAAGGAATTTGCCTTTTTTTAAAGTGGAATTGTTCCTTTTATCTGCTATCCGACAATGTTTCTTGATTCATTAAAGTAATTATTAACAGCTGATGCAATCTAATCATTGGGTTCTTGAACCTCTAAAATAACTATACAGACTGTGAGTTGACTAGTTCTGTGTATACTTCTGTACAGTTAATGTTGACAGTCCAAAGGATTCTGTTTCCAGGATTAGAAGTTGTTTAATACCTTTCTTACCCCCAGGTGATAAATTGGGAAAGCACACTGCACATTCCCTCACAGATCAAGCTGAGCCCTGAGGCAACTGATCTCATCACAAAGCTCTGCTGTGCTGCTGAGGACAGGCTTGGAAGAAATGGAGCAGATGATATTAAGGCCCATTCTTTCTTTAACTCTATGGACTTCTCTACCGATATCCGTAGGCAGCCAGCTCCCTATGTTCCAAAGATCAGCCATCCAATGGACACTTCAAATTTTGATCCAGTTGAAGAAGAAAGTCCTTGGAATGATGCTAGTGGTGACAGCACCAGGACATGGGATCCCCTAGCCTCTTCCAATAGCAAACACACAGAACACGCTTTTTATGAGTTTACTTTCCGAAGGTTCTTCGATGACAACGGGTATCCGTTCAGGTATCCCAAACCTTCTGGAATGGAAGTTGGCCAGTCTGAGAAATCTGATGTAGAAGACAAAGGTGTGGTGGATCAGACTGGAGCTTGTCAGCCTGTATATGTGTAAATTATTGTATAGAGTACTCCAGATAAGACTAATCTCAAATCCAGTAGGGCCTTTAACTGATCCTTTAGGAGCTGATCCTGCAGCGCTTGTTCAGGTGTAACTTCAGCTGAGGCTGGAGTCGTCCTGGGGAGTCAGAAGCTAGCAGGGCCAGGTCCTAAAAATGGCACTCTTGAAAGTTCAGGTCAGTTTTACTGTAAATAAGTTTGTTGATAATTACACTTGAAATCCTGGTCTTCACCAAAATCTGCAAGGCCAGCAGTCTATCATTTCTAGGCCTATTTTTATTTGAGGTCAGCATCCCCCTACTCAGATTAACATTTACAGACTTCTGCAACTGTCAGCATTATTTTTTAAATGAATAAAGAGCACTTATATTTTGTTTATAGCAGGGGTTTTTTTCCTACTAAATTATAGGGATTAACTTTGACAAATCATGCTGCTGTTCTTCTTTTCTACATTTTTATTTTATCCATAGCACTTATTTCACATTTAGGAAGATGCATAAAGCTGAAGAACATGTGATGAAAGGTCTCTGTGCAATAATGTAAGAAAGAAAAAAGAAAAAAAAGAAGAAAAATGAAAAAAAAAAATAAACCCAAACCTGCTCTCTAATTTTCTAAATTTACTGATGCCATTGTATTCGCACCGTGATTTTTGTTTATTATATGTATTTTCCACATTTCAAAATTGTGACATAACCTTAAAGCTGCTTTATTTCCTTCTGCTTATTGGAGTGTAATAGAAAGTGTGAGCAAGTGACAATTTGGGTGTGATTTCATTGTCTAGTGTGTGAAGAATGTTGCATGAGCAGTGTTTTTCTATTTGAAATGGCCTTTTCTTGCCATTCACAGGCAGGTCCTGTGGATCCATTTTTACTAAGGGTCTGAAATTAGACCATTTTAAACCGTGTGTTGATAATGTATTGTGTGGGTGGTTTCCTCTTATGATTGTATCCAATATTAATTTCGTAAAACAGATTGCAAAGGTTATAACTGAATAGTGATTTTGTGGTCTGACGTAATAGATCATTTTAGTAAACATGTATCATTGGCACACACGTTTCCCCACAAAGGATCACTAGCAAGACCATTCTTACAAAGCTGATTTGTGGCAACAGTCTAGATAGGGCTTATTCACGTAGCATGCAGCACAGTGTCCATTGCTCACTACTAGCAGAATGCAGAGCACCAGTACTAACATACGTAGCTCGATGTCTTCAAAACAGAATGTCTAACGCTGTGCTCCCATAACACACCGAGATCCTAAGTGCGATGAGGCTGATGTTGAGCACGTGCAGCCCCACAGACATCTACAGAGCCTGGAGGTACGTGGCTTTTCCAGACGTCAGATCCCTACACCTGGCTGGCTGTGTATCTGTTCAGGATCCTAATGTTTTAGGCACTGACATCTGAAAATGTTGGCATTGTTCATAGGTCATTCTGTCCTGTTGTCTATAGGTAAAAATGTTGCTGTGATGGAGCACAATAGTCCTTCATTTCTGTCAAATTATAGACGTACTTTGAAGTATCAATTCTTAACTATGTTAAAATACACATTTTTCTTATACGTATAAGTGAGAATTATTCAAGGTGATATCAGAATACTAAAGATAATTAAGCCATACATATTTGCATATATATTATATATAACTAAATAAGTAAACACACACAAAAATCCTTAATTCAGATTAGTGTAACAGTCCTATTTAAAGTGATTGACATAATAACATTTGAGGAAAACACTCCTTTAATGTGTTTTTGCTTTATTTTATTTTTAAATCTGGAGCTTCATTATTTTTTCCGTATATTATTCCACATATTATTCCTTAATGTTTTAGCATAGCATATCCTATCCATTGTTTAGATATCTAAGCAACAACATATAAATTCATCAGCCTAAACTAAACAAAAATGATTGTGTATTTGTTTACATTTGTATGAAAGGAATGTTCTGAGGTATGCAGTGCTTGTGTTGTGACAGTTCATGTAAGATTCAGTATTACTGCTTTTTTATATAGTAATGCCATTTTTTGTTATTTACATCTATCTGACATTCTTTCATGTGGTAGGTTCTTTCTCAGGAACTCAATTTAACTGTTATTTATTGATATATCATTGCCTTTGAAAGCTTCTACTGGCACAATTTATTAAAAATCTGAATCAAAATCTAAAATGTGTTATGTGTTCTTGAAAAGGATGATTTCTGCCTGTTTTAAGGCAGAATTTTTAATGGATTTGTTTTTGTAATGTTAGTGATGGGGTTGAGTTCTAAACATGAGATCCAAATCTCACCTCTCCAGCAGCATTTGATGTGGGATCTCTGGGTACATTAAGACAATTTCTTCTCATGGCCCTTGAGAATAAGGGGCAGGACTCCCAGGTAAAACTTGCTTTGGTGTGACCAGGCCAGTAGATGGCATAAAATTCAATGCAGTCACTTTCTCTGCAGTGGTGGCTCTGCCAGGGCAACCACGACCAGTGCACTTGCCCCCTCTGGCTGTTGCCTCTGATGTGTTTCTAAAACGCAAATCATTCACCTGCAAATACAGAATCTTTGCAACTAAGCCAAACAAGAGAAGCTAGCCCAGAAGGAAACAGGTGCTTCCACAATGAATGTATTACTCATTTAAAATCTATGCTGCAGGGAACAGGAGCCAACTCCCCTTTCACCTAAAGAAGAACTGATTTGGAAAACAAGTCTCTTCCAGCTTATCAGGTGCTGTCTCTGGAAGGCTCACATCTTTCTCAGACATTTCAGGGGTAAACAGAAACTTGGAGTAAATTTTATAGAATTTGGAAAAGTAAACAGTATGCCATATATTGGGACTGGCTAAGCAGTCTCGGTTCTGCTGAACTTCCTGTAAAAAGCATCTAGTATCTTCTTTTAAGAAGTTATATCAATTTAATGTTTGCTTAAAAAAAAAAATCTGTTCCTTTAAAAAAAATAAGCAAGCAACAAAAAAATCCCTTAGATGTATTTACTCCTGACTGAAAGTAAGGAGTTTATTAATTCTGAAGTAGTGTTCTTGGTTAAGGCCACAGGTGACATTTGCGATCTAATCCTAACTTTACTAAGTCAAGGCTGAACCTGCCGCTGATCTCAGTGAGACAGGAATTTCATTCCTGGGTTTTGGCAAAGACAGGTATGCGTAGTAACACCACTTACTGTGTGTACAAAAGTCAAAATAATTGCCTCAAAAAATGTAAGTAACTGCTGTTTCCAGAATGGAAACTTTACAGTGCAAGGGTGCCAGTGGCACAGGAACAGAAAGGGCCTCTGCAGCCTTTCACACCTGTATTCTTCAGTGCGGCCAGCTTGGCCAAGAAGCAGCAACAATTCTTGATAAGCCAATTATTCCTAGTTGGATGCAAAAGAGCTAGTAGTAGAAGTCATAACCAGGTACCTAGCTTGAATAACATGAAAGCGAAATGAGGGAGAGAAGCATTTGGCTTTTAAATGGAAATGGAAGAATGAGGTTAACTGCAGGAAGCAGGCGATAGCCTGGAACTTGATGGAAAATCACTCTCATAAGAAAATTCTGTTCTTTTCCCTGTGATTTTTGAGGTATGAAATAACTGCCTTAAAGCTTTCCTAGAGAAACTGTAATGAGAAGAGGAATTTAGAACATACAATTTGGTTCTATCCCCAAATGCAGAAACATTGGCAGAAAATGGCAACTGTTACTAAAATTATTATTGGAATTAAAAATACTAAATCTTTCCCACAGGAAATAATCTCAGGAACAGATAATGTAGAAATAGCAACCGTTAAAACGCACACAAAAAAAGTGTAAAAATGTTTTTCCTGGCAAAGAAATCTGCTGCAGCAGGAACATGGAAGTTGTGCCTTCCTCTGGTTTCTGTTCTGAGTAGTGAATGAGCAGTGAGCGGCACTCGGTAAAAACAGAGTCCTGGGCTTATTTTTACCAAATAAACAGGATCTGATCCGTAAAGCTGTGGTCACCTTCTGCAGGTGCAAGCAGTAGCGCCAAGCCCTGCAGAAGATCCTGGAGCCTGGTGACATGGACAATTTAAATTAAAATGGACTGATGGACGCACTGGCTTGTCAGCTCTCGTGGTTTGGAAGGTGCCTTTACATCAGTTCTGCGAGATGAAAAATGCCTGCAGCTGTTAGTTTTTAGATATCTGAAGAAAATGGGGCTTCACGAAGCAGGCCTTGTGTGATCTTAAGTAGTTCTTAAACTTCAGTGGGGCTCAAAAAATAGCAGGGTGTAAGGCATACCTCATCTCCTGGTCTTGGTCCGGGGATCCCCATGACCCAGGAAAGCCCCAGGCACTTGGCCCCGTTGACTGTTGTAAGAAAAGGGGGAATTGAATGCATGAGGGGTGCACGTGGGTGAGGGAAAAGAGCTGATCGTGTTGGATCATGAGTGGCAGCCAGGAAAAAGACTTTAAAGGTGGTCCAGCCTTGCTGCAGCATGCAGCGGTTACCCATGGAGGCACGTGTGTTGAGGAGAACATTTATGCCGGCACCTCTGTTTGTCTTACACTTTTTGGGAGCACCCAGCACACGACGCCCTCCTCAGAGAGTCCTGCTGGGCAGGAGGGAGCCTGCACACGTGGTCATGTAGCGAGCCAGACCCACAGCTTTGGGTCACGCTGTACAGGGAAGAAAGAGGCTGCATTGCCGCCCGGCTCCCACACCGCCTCCATCCACACCAGCCTCCTGGGCTGCTTTAACGGAGAGCAGAGTGATAGCTCCTACAATGCTGCTGGTTTGCGCAGCCGGGTGCCACAAAGGAGCTCGCCATGTGCCATAAAGTGCTTATCACAGATGGTAAGTTTTCCCCCTCAACTCCTGACTGTGCTTCTGAAGGCTGCATCAACTGTCCCATAAATATGCTTGTCATAAGTAATAGCTTTTCTGTTTTTTTTTATTTTTACTTCTATGCTGTTGGGCAGCTGTGGGGGGGTGGTGGTGGTGTCTTTTCTTTTTTCAGGGCAACAGTTGGCTGCACGACTCTTCTCCTTTCCAAAGGGAGCACTGATAGCTTTCTATGGCAAGAGGGGAAATTGGGCTAGAAAGGAGAAGGATCTGCAGGTCACTCAGTAACGTGGCAAGTCTGATAGGATCTTATTAGTAATGCAAAGTCTGAAAATGAAATCACTGCTCCTGAGGGCAGTAGCTCAGCCTCTGGTTGTGGTAGCCTCATGGTCTGATGAGTTACTGTGTCTTTTTGATAATTGCTTTCCATGGCATTGGTCATTCTTGGCCTTAATAGCAACAGAAAGCTCGGCTTAATAACTGCCTGTGGCTTTCGTTGGTCTGATGACAGAGTAGTTAATTTCACTAAAAAGATACCCGATTGTGCTGAATAATGCAACCATCAAAAAGGAAGGAAAGGAACACACATTTACTTTTTATGTGTCTAACTTTGCTGCTGGGCCCTCAACACAAGGGCAAACGTTCATTAGCACATTCTTAGGAAAGGCTCAGTTGTCCAATGAATATATACATCCCTTGCAGGTATGTTCATCAGCTATTTATAGTGTTTGGTTTTAGCTCAACATTGGGGGATTGGTAAGAGGTTTTTTGGTTTGGTTTGGTTTTCTAGACATGAAATCTAACAGATTAGAAAGGTCAAAATTCAGGACCGATTTACAGGATAACAGCTTCAAAAGCATCTGCGTAGAGCATGGTTTAACCTGATGTTACGATGAAATTCCAACATAAGTTTTCTTAAAGGAGGAACTCACTTGGGTGGAAATTGGGGAGACTGCAGATACCCACACCGAACGGGGAGTGACAGAAACAGCAGTGGGTATCGAGGCTGGCTTTACAGCTGCATTTGCTTTGGATGGGGCCAGGGGTGAATAAACAATAGGACCATAGAAATGCCGGTTGGAAGGGACCTCTGGAGACCCGTCGTCCAACCTCCCACTCAGCGTGGGCCCACAGCCAGCCCTGGGTCTGGCCGGCCAGCACTTTGTCCAGCGAAAGCCTCCGGGGATGGCACATCCTCCCCCAGCATGAGGGACTGAGGCTCGGCAGGGCAGGAGATGGCTGTCGCCAGCCAGATCTGCTGCTCTTCAAGCCCCTCAGAGAAGCCTGGCAGTGGGGACTGCGTGGTTGTTGTTCTTGGCATCGTGGCACTGCACAAAAGCCTCATATCACCATCGAGCATTATACCGTAGCTGTAGGAATGCACAGAGAGAGTGTCCAACCAAAAGACCTTGAAAGAAAGTATGGCTAAAGGGCTGCATGAAGGATTCTGAAGCTGTTGAGATGTTGGTGCACATATCATCTCGGCTACGTCCCCAGCCTTTGCCCACCACTGAACAGAGCCATGCACAGCCAAAACACGTCTCACCTGAAAGGGATCCCTCTCAGAAAACATGCACCCACATAGCCGTAGGTCAATGGGGTGCCTGCCAACGACCGGATGCCATTTCACAGATGGAAGTGCCAGACGAATGGCAAAGCGCTGGTAGGTAGGGATGACGATGATCTGCTGCAAGCCTTGCGGGACACCTGTGGCATGTCACCAGGGGAGTATTGCCTTTGCTGTATTCGACTTCTCAAAGTATGCCTTGTCCTGGCTGTGCAGTAGGACTGTAACACAAGTCAGTGCTCTGCCCCCCAAATGCTTAATAGTGGAGGAATTATCTAAATAAAAGTATCTCCCAGAAGAAAGCCGTCTTTCCGTTCCCAGGGATCGGGTGGGGACAGGCCATTTCCCTCAGGGAATTCTATCTGTGTCGCTGAAGACCAAGTCACTGGGCAGAAAAAGGCGAATTCAAATCCATAGTGGGTTTTTTCCCAAATAAAATGCTTCTCATAGGAAAATATTGGTTTGACAAAATGGAAATATTTGGGGGGAACTTACTGGTGCATTTACAATCATACTGCCAAAAAATTATAAAAATATTTGTTTCCAAAAAATCAAAGCAAAAAAATGTAATAAAAAGGACAAGGGCTTGTATTGTATATAACACATTATATTCAAAATTATAAAAATAAAAATGAACTGCTGAGACTAGGTCATTTTGATGTTTCCAGAACAGATTTTGGAAATATAATTTCTTGGAAATTTCCAACTGTGTGTTCCAATTTAGGCCTAAAGGATTTTTTTTAACATTCAATTTCCCACATAACAGGACCTGCCAATTTAAACTAGCTCTAAAAATAACAAAAGAGGTCAAACAAATCCGAGTAATATCTGGAATTAAAATGAACTTAATTGGCAACCTCATCTCACATGTAACTCTGATGTCATCAGTCTTCTTGTCCTGTTTTTAAATTTAATCCATATCCCAGCCAGGGCCAGGAAAGGGGGTCACGGCAGAAACGGTACTGAGGTTGTGATGCGCTGGGCCGGCGTCTGCACCGTCCTTCAGCAGAGGGTGTCACAGGCTGGGGGGCACAGTCCACGCACACACACAGAAGCACAGTCACGGCACCCTGCCTGACAGGGGGTATAAGCCACGCTGCTGGACTTGCACCACAGCAGCCGATTACCTGTGGCCGAGCCGATCGCTGGGAAGCATCGCTTTGTAAAGTGCCAACACGAGACAAGCAAGAGCTTATTTACCCAGGCTCGTAGCTGAGGGCTTGACATCATTGCATACACAGTTTTCTTTAGTTTATTGAAATGCTGTGGTTTGCTGAGTTGTAAGTATTTTTTGTTCTGTTATGATTCAGCTCAGGGTAATGGTGGTCACTGGAATCGGTGTCCCAAGTGGCTGCGTGTTTGCAGCAATGCAGAAACGTTTTGTTATTGTTGTTTTCAAAATGAACCATAGCCCAGATCTGCTTTGCAACTTTCCCAATGGAAGGTAAAAAGAGTTATAGATGACAAGACATAGTGGTGTGAAAGCATTTCAGGGATGGCAAGCTTAAGGCATTCTGACCTAAGGCCATGAGCAGACTGGAAGGAGTGAGCACGTTGCAAGGGCATGACTTCGGTGTGGGCTATACCTGTTCTGACAGAAGCGGACCAGGGACTGATCACCACTCCTGAAGTACCAATGGGCTTATGTCCACACCGACTGGGACTAGCGTCCCATCCCCAGGGATGTTTTTCTGTCCCCACTAGCTGGGACAGCCTAACACAGGGCCAGCAAGTAGCTGAGCAGTGTGGATGGTCACAGCCCAGGAGATTTGTCATCTCGCGGTTACAGAAGGACACAGTATGGGGAACATGCAGCCATCCATGGGTGATAGCCAAGCCTCTGTCCCCGCTGTCACAGATGAGCATAGCACATGGAGCTCCTGGCAGATGTCAGGCGGAGCACAGCACATGATGCCCACAGGGAGCAGCATTCTGGGGCACCTCCACCTTTCCTATCCCCACAGGCTGTTGCTGTTTGACAGAGGGGCCTCCTGGCGTTCCTTGACTGAAAACAAAGCTCACATAGTCATGGCAATCAAAAGCAATCCCTGCCATATGTAGCTCCCTAGCCAAAGCCAATTGCATGTCCCTAACAGTCTTGCACTTGGCCCTGGTAGTTAATACAGTGATGACCTTGAAGCCTAATTACTCAAAGTGACAGTAAAATGAAGAACCTCAAGCAGGTTGGAGGCGACGTACTAGAGGCAGCCTGCTGAGCGACTGTGATTGCAGTGCCTGTGTGTCTACAGTGCTTTACTCTTGTGTTTGGCCTCTATTAAATTGAGTCTACTTCAAAATCTCCTATGCAGGGTGAGAAACTTGGTGGCAAGCTGCAAAATTATAATTGCTCTGTGTGGAGGTTGCTTGGAGGGATTTTTAACAGCTGGTTCGGGAATCAGCTGATTTAATAAGTGGTTTTGCCAAAGCAGTGTAAATTGCTTCCAGCACATTCCTGCTTTGGTTCCTGCTCCACCTCAGCTGTAAGACACCTTGAGGTGACCTTACGCTGCCCTAAGCAGCCTGGTCTGAATTCAGCACGGGAGGTTGGACTAGAGACATGCAGGGCCCCTTCCAACCCAGAGGAGTCTGTGGCTCTGGGCCAAGGATGGCCAGGACCTGCTGGAGGCTCTCCCAGCCAGAGGGTGGAAGTCTCAGCAGCAGAAAAAAGGACCAATAAATAAGATGGAAAACAGTTTATCTGGAAGGAAAAATCCTCTTTTCTAGCAGCTGAGAACCAGCATGGAAAATGAAGCACGGCTGTACCCAGCGAGAAGAAGAAAACAGTGATGATTAGCGAGCCTTGGAGTAACTTTGTGGTTCCCTGCTAAGGAAGAGTCATGGTGCAGTACAGACAGGCCAGCCCCAGCGACAGCAGCTGGAGTTCAAGGGACAGGGAGGACACTTTCCAAAACAGATTGCAGATCTCTGTCTCCCCCTCCCCTCTCTTCTAATACATTTAAATTCACTTTGCAGCTAAATGACTGACTTAAATTAAATGATTAACATCCTCACTCTTACATAAAGCTTCCTCATCCCTTTATTATGAATTTAAATGTTACTTTGCATTTTCTGAGTGTCAACATACATAATCAGGCTTGACTTCCTTTTGAGAAATATCAATAAAATAACAGCTTCTACTGTCGGGCTCTGGCACGGTTCCCAGTTATTGAGCTACTTGAAACAACATTTGTCATTGCTAAACACCATTTTTTAATAGAACATGAAATAGGCCATAGAAGTTTAACTGCTGCCCTCTTTTGGATAGGATAATTCCTGCTCATCTCTGTCGAGATACTCTACCACCAACAGATACTGAATTATCTCAGTGTTGGGAGCACAGTGATGGAATGGTTTTGTACACAGCATAATATCCTTTAATACCCCAAATTCCACATGCTGTTTGTACCTTCCTTTACAATTAACAGTGGCTTGCCTATGAAGGACTTCTGCAGTCAGTGATGGTTTCTGTGTCTCCCTGTTCTTCTTCTACAGTTCCTGTGGGCACCGAACAACTCCATGCTGCAGGACACTGTGGATCACAAACTCATATTGTCGGTATGAGTTTTAATTGCTTACAGAATACCAGGGAGAATAGTGTAGGTTTATCCTGTCTCCATAGCCTGATTTTCAGATGGCTTTCTCTTGCACTGGGAAGCCCAGAGTTAATATGTACTTATATTAACATGAACATATTGTGCTTCTATTAAGACTCTTTCCCCTAGTGTCTGTATTTTTAAAGCGAATAACAGCAGTTAAGTGGTCACAAGGGGAATACCAGTATCTGTCAGAGCAGATACTGGTAAATGTCCCAAGACAAAAGCAGTAGAAATGTAGAGGCAGAGAAAGATGTTTACAGCCCAGTGAAAAGACATTAAAGAACACCTGCGCCTTTGCAAGGCAGCTTCTAGTTTATTTTTAAATCCTGGGATATGAGGCAAAGGTGAAACGTGTCCCTTTGAGTCCCTGCACGGGGCAGCTATAGCTGATCAGCCCCCGTGAGAAGAAGCAAGAGGTGGCCAGTGTGGAATCAGTGGAGATTTTGGGGGAAAATGCCTGTCCCTGGGTGGCATGCTCTCCTTCCTCTTTCACACTTGCTGTCAGTGGACAAAAAGTGAAATGAGGGGCGATGCAGGTCCAGAAAATGTGTTGTCGTGTGATCCCTCCAGTCTGCCATTGCCCTTGGCTTCACTTTTATCACTGAGGTTAAGCAGAGGAGATGCAAAGGCTTGTCACTAGGATTATTTTCCCTTCCCCATCACAGCTCTCCGTAATGGACTCGAGCAGTGGGTTGAAAGATGGATGTCTCATGTGTCATATCTTTGAAAGGAGCTGAAACTCAGTTCCTAAAAGGTGCTTACATGCATCTCATTTCTTAGTTGCCTCTTCCCTCAATTAGACAGCTCTGGCAACTCTCAGGTTGCTGCACAGCTGCCACAAAAGCCCCCCTGAAGTCCAAATCCCATGGGTCCCTGAATTCATGGGACAAAGATGCTCAAACACCAAACCTCACCCCACTCCTTACAAGCTGCTGAGGGTCCTTCTTCAAGCTGATGCCAGGCCGGCACAAAATGAGAATCTCAACTTAGACAAGTGACTGCTTACCTGACCATCAGAGCCCATTTTGTTAGACATGTTCTGGGTGTCTCTAAGGTAAAGGCTCGCTAACTGTGTCTTGCTCATTAGGGTACTGGAGTGGGCTGTAGGGTGAAGTTTCTGCTTCAGAGCAAGATTTTTTCAGTTTCTTTCTTCCATATTTGAAGGCAGATGCTACTGTATAACCCGTACAAATTTATATTGAGATTTTTTTGGTAAGTGCGTGTATTCATCTTTTAAAGGAGTGTCTTACTAACTGGAAATAGAGTTGGTCCCTCTCTAGCTTAATATTGCTATTCATACAAAATAAAACATCTCTAACATGAAATCAAGAGAGCTTCCATGATGTGACAGCCAGTGGTCTGATGAGATGGACTGTCACAAGAGGGGTGAGAGGAACTTCTGGCTCCAGCAGAGGCAGAGGTCCAACATGAGCCCCTCTCCCACCTCCAGCCATGAGGCCACTGACAATGCTCAAGCAAAAGCAGCTTCCTATTTGTTTGCAGGTGAGAAAGCTGGGCTTTGGGTGCCTATTGCCCACAAACAGATGCAGATCTCTGGCCAGAGGTACGAAACGGGTGACATAAGTGTTGGGTTTTTTCTCTATATGAGACTTGGCTGTCTCTGGTGGCTCCCTCAACAAAGGACTGTCTTTATTATAAACTTCTAATAAGACACCCAGCTCACCCTAAGAATTATTTATGGGACTTGGCTACATAATTTAAAGCTATAGAAACTAAGTGACACCACAAGTTCAGGCACTGATGTCCCTTTTGTTGATCTACTCTTGGCAACCTTTAAGGCTGAGGTCTGGATGTCCTCAGCAACTGCTGATGCTAATGAGAGCTGAGAGCACCCCATGATCTCACTAGATTAAGCACTAACCTTAATAACTGCTGATCTAAACATTCCCACTCCAGCAGCCAAGGAGAGGAAAAATGCTCTGGAAATTTAGTTTAATCTCTCAGGACGAGTGTCCCGTGTGAGCCTTGTCCCCGCTGCTGGACCATCTCCTCACAAAACGCCTCAGCCACCACCTTTGAGGGACTTCCTGATACAGTGCTAAAAACTCATCCTAAATATTTAGACATCATCCAGTCTTCATATAACTACAACCAAGTTAACTGTGTAAAGTATTTATGTTCGTGATGTTTATCACCTCATGAACTGGGCAGAGAGGACTCGACATTTACTCACTGTGGAGCCCAGAGGCTAATCACGTCCCACAGGCTTGATATGTTGGCAAAGCATTTTGTAGAGTAAAACATAATGATAATAATTCCCTGTACAAAACAGAAGCCAACAGTCAGCGCTTCCACACGCCGCCACGCAGCAGTCAGATGCACGCGAGCTGCAGTTGGTAGGGGCCATCTTGTGGTAAGACACTCGTACAGTCATTTTAAAAAGGTCCATAAGGAGATGCCGTTAAGTTAAAAAGAACAATTTCAGCTTCCCCCGACCTTTTTGTGTTACTGATAGTATTTTAGTAACCCGAAAATGAAGACGACTGTGTGATGATAACCCTTTGCATTAAATGCAGACTGGGCAAGGGCCTGCACACAGTCAGGCCCTAGCAACAGGCCGAGCTGGAGTGCAAAGAAAAATGGATTTTATCTTTTTCAGGTGGATTTTAGAAACTTCTCAGGTTTTAATCTTAATTGCCTGGCAGTTTTAAAAATGGTATCGAAGAATACTTTTCAAAATAAATACCATAGTTATGACAACTCCACAGAAATGCTAAAACAAAACTATAGCAAATTTGTGAAATACAGGCTACTGCAGTTGGGGTCATCATCTTCACTCTGGAGCAGAGTATCGCAGGCCATCGTACGGCCAATTGAGGAAGTGAAAATAGTGGTGTCAGACCTGAATAACCTCTGAAACTGGGATGGAGATGCTCTGCTCCTGCATATTTTGGCCAAAGCACAAGGAGATGCGTGCAGCTCGGCTTTCTTTGAAGCAGAACCAAGACAACTGTTACCTCAATAGGTGCTTAAAACAAAGTTACACCATTTTGTAAACAGCAGTAAACTGGTTGTCTTCTGGAATTTTCCAAATATTAAAAAATAGTAAACAAAAAAGTTCTTTTTTGCTTTAATTTCTTGAATTTTGCTAATAAAGCCTTGAAATGGAACTATACCATGTATTACTCTAATATATTGTTCTCATTGTTGCCTAGGCTGGATCATTACTTACCGCTTATTTAATATTGATGTCTAACAAGTGGCACAAATCTGTTTTTTAATACTTGGTTTTCAGAAAAGCATCTTGTCCTGGTTTCAGCTGGGATAGAGTTAATTTTCTTCCTAGTAGCTGGTATAGTGCTGTGCTTTGGATTTTAGTATAAGAATAATATTGATAACACGCTGATGTTTTGGCTGTCGCTAAGCGGTGTTTACATTGGTCAAGGACTTTCTCCCCCCGCTTCAGCTCCCCATGCTCTGCCAGGGCAAGAAATGGGAGGGGGCACAGCCAGGATAGTTGATCCCAACTGACCAAAGGGCTATTCCATACCATATGATGTCATGCCCAGTATATAAACTGGGGGGAGTTGGCCAGGGGTAGCGATCACTGCTCAGGGACTGGCTGGGCATCGGTCGGCGGGTGGTGAGCGGTTGTATCATTTTTTTTTAATATATTTTTTCCCCTTTTTTCCCTCCCTTGGGTTTTGTTCCTCTCTCTCTCTCTCGTTTTTTCCCTTCTCATTATAATTCATTATTATTATTACTATTATTTTGTCCCAATTATTAAACTGTTCTTATCTCAACCCACGAGTTTTCTTACTTTTTCTCTTCCGATTCTCTCCCCCATCCCACCGGGGGGGAAGTGAGCGAGCGGCTGTGTGGTGCTTAGCTGCCGGCTGGGGCTAAACCACGACAGAGTTGACTATAAGGTAATCCTCTGCTTCAAGTAACTGGTGACAGCAAAATATTTGAAGAATAGTTCCAGTACAAAAACAGAAGGAGAAAGACACCTGGAAAGGGCTCTTATCTTCATGCCACAGAAACTGGATCAATCACAGCATTACTCTTGGGACTACTATTGCTTGATGAGCCAGCCCTACCCTGCTCTTTCTCAGTTTGGACCCCAGTTTAGGGGTGATTGTTGCCAGCCAACTCCCTTTCCATCCGTGGTCAGGCAACAGTTAGGACAGACTGATGTTGGGGAGCAGCTCACCTGCATCAGGTGAGGAGGAGTGTGCACAGGAGCATTGCTCAGCTCAGACAGGAGGACACAGTTTTCCTTTTGCCTTTAGTTGTGCTAGAGCGGCTGTTCTGCCTCCCTCCACTATTGCAAATACAAATATTGCAAATACAAATGAGGAAAGGAAGGATGGGATTCAAACATAGGCAGCTGGTGTTCTCTTAGGCAGCTTCAGGTAGCCCATGGACAAGTTCACCAGCAGTGTCTGGATACAGTCCTGAGTTAAACAGGTCATGGAGGCTGAACCATCCTGTGGCTTCTAGAAGAGATTCCTCTAGTCAAGGATGCTGTTGATCAGCTGGGAATTTTGCATGGCTGCTACCAGCATGGGAGGAAGCATTTTGCTAAAACTGCTTCATGAATAGAGAGAGGGTAGATCCCAGGGTGGGATCCCATCCTGCCCGTCTCTGAACAGTGTCATAGTGTTTCATGAGAAGTTGCCTCCAGCAATGACAGCTGTTGAAGGGATCCCTCCGGTGCTGCTCGTACTCCATCCTGCCTCTCCCTGCTCGTTCTTGCCATTTGCCACAGTGTCATACAGTGCAGCTGCCATCTCTCCGAACACCCTGTGTGACAGCGGTGGCCAGTCCCATTTCGTGAGCACTATCTTCACCAAAATATTTGGAGTAGAGAAACTAAATGCGCTCCCTCTAAATAAAGGTGGAATTATTTGCAGGATTGGCTGAAAACAATGAAATTGCCTGTTCTCAAACAGAAGTTAATGCAGTTGCCATCATTATTCCAAGATTTCAGCAACACTGAGAAAAGATGACTGATAGGTATAGCTATGTTGGAGTTGGTACATCAGCCTCCAGTGCGTTTCCCGCCAATTTGGTAATAACCACTTCCTGGCTAATAAACACAGTTTCAGAGTTTATTTGCTTTAATCACCTTGGCCTTCCACTTCAGAGTTCATCCAGCCCAAAACAATGCTTCTGCATTTCTTTTTCTTTTTTTTTCTGACATCCTGATGTCAGAACTACAGCTAGCAAAGGAACAGGACAGGGGACATTGCACTGCTGGATCCCAGAAAAGGGAGCTACTGTTAGTGGCATTGCCTGAACTGTTGAAATGTTCCTGTGTTGGATCGTACAGACCTGCTATCATCTGTTGTGATGTGTTTCTTCCCATTTTTCAGCATATTAGCACTGATACACATTTTACTTGGATTACTCTGGATGAGTTATTCCTAAATGCAGCTGCTGACAATAAGTTATACCTATGGTAGCAAATAAAACTAGTTCTGTACTAACAGCTTTGAAGAATGGAGGGACTCAAAACAGCAGCAATAGAACAAAGCAAACACAGTCATAGCTTGACTCCTGTCATGCTTACTGTCCCAACATCCCAACAGAAAACCTCCTTCGGCATTTTGTTCAATGCATAACTCCTTTGAATGCTCAATAGAAACAAACCAAATCGACCTCAGCATAATACCTTCTTGTTACAGATGTGGCATTTCTCCCTCCTTTATCCATACCAAAAGTTACGTTTGGATGATACCATTTTCTCTCTCTAAGACAAGGTAAAGGACAATTTTTAGTCAGTTTTTCTGCACAGAAAATGGCACTTCCAAGCCTTACAAATGTCTGGCTGCACTGCACTTTACTGTGCCACCCTGAAAAATTGACCCCTCTGGCCTCTTGACCAATTGGAGTCTGAGGGAAACCATCCTCTGAGTAAATCATCAATAATACTATCTTTGAGGCTAAGGAAACTCTTTATCTCAGTTGTTCTAGTCATTTAGGCAGACTGTTTACTCTGATGCTCACTTTCAAATGACACATTATCTAGAATTACTGAAAAATGTGCTGGCAGATGCTACAGCTAAGAATAACGTGAAGCAGTCAGGTGATTTGCACAGGGAAAATTTCTACTTATGAAGATGAGTAATCCAACAAATAACCTTGTTTTCTTAAGTTAGAATCCTATTTGGGAATATTTTCCTGATGGCAAATTATCAATGAATTATCAATTTGCTTTTTAAATTAAAAGTTTTAAAATAAACTGCCAGAGCATTTACAAACGATGTGTAGAGACTGATTTGAGGTTCAACAAGGCTAAGGGCTGGGTCCTGCACTTGGGTCACAACAACCCCATGCAACGCCAAGAAGGCCAGCAGCATCCAGGCTTGTAACAGAAATAGTGTGGCCAGCAGGAGTAGGGCAGTGATTGTCCCCCTGTACTCAGCACTGGTGAGGCTGCACCTCAAATATTGTGTTCAGTTTTGGGCCCCCCACTACAAGAGAGACATTGAGGTGCTGGAGCGTGTCCAGAGAAGGGCAACGAAGCTGGTGAAGGGTCTGGAGCAGAAGTCTTGTGAGGAGTGGCTGAGGGAGCTGGGGTTGTTTAGCCTGGAGAAAAGCAGGCTAAGGGAAGACCTTATCGCTCTCTACAGCTACCTGAAAGGAGGTTGTAGAGAGGTGGGGGTCGGTCTCTTCTCCCAAGTAACAAGCGATAGGACAAGAGGAAATGGCTTCAAGTTGCGCCAGGGGATGTTTAGATTGGGTATTAGGAAAAATTTCTTCACCAGAGGGGTTGTCAAGCATTGGAACAGGCTGCCCAAGGAAGTGGTTGAGTCACCATCCCTGGAGGTATTTAGAAGATGTGTAGATGTGGTGCTTAGGGGCATGGCTTAGTGGTGGACTTGGCAGTGCTAGGTTAACAATTGGACTTCATGATCTTAAAGGTCTTTTCCAACCTAAACAATTCTATGTTTCTATGATTCTGTGATTATAAATTAGGATTGCTGCCTTCATTTCTCCAAAGCAGGACCTTACCTACTATTTTTGATTGTATAGGACAATTACTCTCAATATTTAAATTTGACATTGGTTGTTTGCTCACCAAGTTTCTTTTTATTAAGGGTTAAGCTGGCTTTAAACTTGTAATTTTTTTATATATTAAATTCATATAGTAAATTCATAATCAAGCATGCTTTTAAGGGTAATGCCCCCCAAATCCCCAAACCAAACGCAATCCGACCCCTGAGGAGTAAGAGTGATTCTGTCAATCCCATGGTATCTGGGAAGCAAATTTTCAAAATGTGTAACATACAAAACATATCTCCATTATAAGATTGTTATTGTTCTTTCCTCAACGGGTAGCATTTTGGGGGGCAGACTAGGCTACTAATTAGGCTGCTGGGCTACCAAAGCTGTGATTTGACATTCAGCAACTGTACTAGCTGAATACGTGCTAGGTGCTCGCTCTCTTTCCTCACTGCATTGACTTTTCAGCCCCATGTCACCCTCTTCCCAGGACAGGTGTTTGTGTGACCATGGGACTTTCTGGATAGGGGAATTAATCTTGCTGAAAAATAAACCAGGAGAAATTCTAGATTATTTTTTTCAGTTAGGAAAGCTGCTCAGCACGGGTCACTGCGCAGCCTCATAAATGCTTGTGCCAGAGCAGTGCAGGAGGCAGCAGAGAAGCAATGACAGGATCAGAATGTTGCTTGTTGGATTTCTGTAGGTGAGGATTACACAGCTAATGGCAAGCCCGCTGAAGCTGAGCTTGACAGTGCTGCTGCTCCCTGCCACCCCTGCAATGCCTCCTCGATCGTGCTGGTGTAATTGTGCAACTGGGCAGCAAACTTAGAGCAGAGAGTTTGGCCAAAAAAGAACCCAATTAAACAGCAGCTGCTAATTTTAGCTGGATTGATTTTTCTGAACCACTCCAGCGCATGGTGACATGGACAGTCGTGCCAGCACAGTGAAGGACCACAGGGAGCTGGGGGGGCTGGAAGGCCGGGGTAGGACGGGCAGGGTGGGGACTGCCTGCAGTGTCCCTCTTGCTGAAAAACATCAGTGTAACCGTAATGAGACTAGCTCTGTCACTGCAGGAAAATTGATGAGTACAGTCTGGCCTGTCATGAGTCATCATTCTCCGCGTTACTGTTTTTCTTTTGGAACAGATCACACATTGATTTCAGGTCATCAGCTTTCATCTCTGATCCTACCCTGTGCACAGGCTTCCGTGGGAATTACGCCTGGAATAGGTCCTGAGGTTTTGCGCATATGAGACCAGTGGCTCACCAAGAAAAAAGATTGTTTCACAAATTAAACGTTATGGTTTTCTTTATTCACAAAATGTTTGCAAGCAAACCACAATTTTAACAGGCCTAGTTTGGGAAGCTGTGTTCACAGCAAATTTCAGCGGTTTACTACAAATATTCCTTTGAGAAGTTAATACTCAAGGCTGCCAATCTAAGAGATATGATGCCTTATGTCATAGTGTAATATTTCAATTTCTGACTGGCTAACCAAATTATTATGTATTTGCTTTTCTAGTCCATACAAATGTAATCACAAAATAAAACTACTCTCTGATTAAATAAATCAAAGCCTTTACCTGAAGAAACAAATGAATGCAACTTAATTCATCTGAATTTATCTGAATAATCATATGAATGTAAAATGTAACTTCACTGACAACATTATACATGGACAACTAATAACAAAACCATTGTTGAAATACTTTTTAATATGCATTCCTTTAATTGCTAACTGGGAAAGAAGACAGGGAAGTCATGACATGAGAAAGCTGTCACAGCCTCAAGGAGGTAAAGCATATTCTGATGGTGCATTGCCTCATAAAATCTTCATATCCATACTGCTCAAGGACTCATCTTTAACCCCAGCCATTATGTGAATGTTATCTCCTAAATCAGCTGTAGCACTAAAGGGTTAAGAGGTTGGCCACGATTGTACCTGCTTTGTAAAATATCCCCAGGTTGGATCTTGAAAAGCATAGATCAATAAAACTTTTATATGTATCTGACAAATTTGTTGAAGCGATACTTAAAGAGAGAATGCAAAAATGTTTAGAAAATCATGAGATGCTATGCTGATGTTTAACTAGCATGCTTTCTGTACAGGACAATCATGTTCCAGCAATCTCACAGCGTCACTTAAAAATTGTGATAAAATGATGGAAAAGGGAGAGGTAATTTATATTAATTTAGTCTTTCAGCAGACTGTTTAAGAAATTAAGTGGCCCTGAAATGAGAATTCAAATAATACAATAAAAAAGAACTGGTTAAAAATACAAAAACCTAAAACAGATTTATGCTGTAACTGATAAAAATTAAGAACAGGTGCTTCAAGGTTGTGTAATAATTCCATTATCGTTTAAGATACTACCACCTGGAAGGGGAAATATTAGATAAAAAACCTGCAAATTGTTCAAGTAAATTAATTATTAAAAAAAAAACCAGGCACAGACTATGGTACTTAAGAGAGATTTAATAAGCATATATGAATAGACAACATTATATCAAATGAAAATTCAGTAGTGACAAATGCAATATAATAAACACTGGAGACAAAAAAGTAAACTATCCATACACCTTCAAAGGGTCTAAATTAATTTGATCAGCTCAAGAAAAGCACCTGTGCGTGAACATAGGCAGCTTATTGAATACCTCTGGTAAACATGCTGCATAGCCATGAAAGCATGTAAAATGTTACAATGGTCAGGGAATATACAATAATATTAAACAAATCTGTGGAATATCTCCACATGGCACCTTTCATCCAGTTCCATATCCTCTCTCAAATTTTTCATTTTTGATGGAGGTGAAGAGAGCAAAATGAGAGGGGGCACTTTTGAGGGAGTCTACACGCTACACTAATAACAGGAAACATATTTGCACACAGAGTATGACGTAGCACAACTCTAAGCAAGTTTCTGAGGACAAAAATTTAAGAAACACAAAAGGATTAACTATGTGCAAGGACAGTAAAAGTTCACAAGTACTGTTGTATATTTCTATACCCAAAAGTTAATACTAAAATGTCTTCTGTCTTTGGAAAGAATCGCTTATTGCAGGTCTATCTTCAACCATTAAAGATGTGGATGGCACACACTGAGGACATACGGGTCCGTATCTGCCAGCTGTTCATCTGCTTCCACCTTCCTCTTCAGCATTTCATTCCCATCACCTCTAGACATAACGTATAGTATTAGATCTATATAAGGTCTAATCCAGAATAGGAATGCTTATGTACCTATGCATTTATTTTGAAGAATCAAAAAAAACTACAGAGTCAAACCATTATTTTATTCCAGATTAAATTTTCTGGAGTTCAAAAAAAGTTGTTCCATTGTCCCACAGAAAATTATTAGTTAAACTAGAGATGCTTAAGATTGTTAGAATGGAAACGATCATGGAGAAAACTAGAATGGATTGTATTGGAAAGAAAATGGGAGGAGAAAATCTTGATTGAAAGCTTCTAGTGCCATAAAGAGCAATCCATTAATAACTTTCCTCCCATTTTCTTGTCAGTGGCAGCTTACAGTAGCCATGAAGGAGGTCTAGTGTCTCAGCAGTGGAGTAAGCGTGCCCTAGCTGGACCGATCAAAAGGGTGGACAGCACCCGAAACATAAATGGCAAGCAAGCAGTAGCAGTCACCCAGGATTGTTTGGCAACTTCCAGGGGAAAACCCCTGACTGGAATAAGGTGAGATATCTATGGGTAGACCTGTGATCTTGCAATACCCCCCTGGAACACCAGAGAGAAGCTGAGAGACTTGTCCATCCACCTCCCAGAACTAGAACACCAAGTCTGGGGGACCAAAGAAAAACCTAACCTGGAAAAACAGCTTGAAAGATCTATCCCCTAGTTCCCCCATGCTGACATACCAGAAGTAGAGTGGCAGTAAGAGGATTTGCTGACCAGTTTCTTCAGCTAAATTCACAGAGCTGGCCACCAAGGTACCTACTTGCTACCCTGCCAGACCTCAAACCAGAGAAAGCAAAGCAAGATCAGGGCTCTCAACTGCTGATGGAGGGGCCGGCCGGGGGGTCTCGGAGAGCTCCCACTAGGAAGGGCTGGGTAAATAAATGGGAGTTGGGTACATAAACAGGATTGGGGTATAACTTTGGAAAGAGTGGTTAATCTAAATTTTTTTATACATCTGCTTGAGACTTCCAAGGCCCTCCTGCAAGATGGAGAAAAATGGAATTCCTGTTCCGAATTTATTAGAAGGATTGGGAACTTCTCTATAGTTGTTTATATGAATCGCCCTACACAGAGCTGATTCTAGCACTAAGACAATCTGCAGTGAAGTCCCTGAGGGGCTGATGATGAAAAATAGAGATGGTATTTCTGCTACATAGGCCGCATTGCAAAGGGGCATGTCAAGGGGTGGAAAGCCTATAAATAGATCCAATTTTAATACTTTTACAAATGGCTTGAGAACAAAAAGTAGAGCACGTTAATGAAATCTGCAAATAGTATTCAGGCACATTCAGTAAAAGATTATGAAAAGTACTGTAAAAGGAAAAAACTAAATTACTTTGATGCATGGAATAATAGAAATGGCATGAAGTTTTTTACTGTAAGACTTCTGGGATTAAGACCCTAAAATTCCTGCTGTAATGTATGTATGTGTATCAGGTGATTTTGGGATGACTAAGCCACTAAAATGATGCAGATGTGAAACTAGTGGAGCCAATTTTACAACCTCGGTCTATGCATTTCAAACAGAGCTACAGAAAAAACAATGCCCTTGTAAAACGTAGTCTGGAGCATCACCATTCTGGTGGTCATTTTTTGAGATAGTTCAACTCGTGTTAGAACAGGAGAAGCACTATTTATGGGAAGGAACTTATTTATGGGAAGAAAACTCTTCTAATTCTATATGAACTCACAAAATTAAGAATAAGGGCAACATAACTTTCTAAATATACCTAGAATAAACATGAGGAAGGAAGAAAATCTAATTGGGATAAAGACCAATATCTACTCCTGTGCCAGCAAGCTAGCAGCAAATAGAGTGAAAGTAAATAAGCTGGAAGTCAGAAGGATTTACAACTCTGACAAGTCAAATTCTGGAATAGCTCTTCAATAAGAGATATGAGGACAAGAAACTTAACTTGCCTTAGACACTTAGCTTATGCACGGCTGCACATGACTTTGCAATGTGAGAGGCTTAAACTTAGAACTGTAAGGCACTTCTGATTTATCATGTTCCTCTCGTAGATGATATACTTTTTTTTCCTGGTTGACTTCATTAGGCTGTCATAGATCTGGTCATACCAACTATCCAGATGGACAATACTAATGTCTGATAAGGCTAGCAAACGTTTGGACTATCTGATATAACTGGAGCTGCTAAAGGATCTTTCTAATGTCTCAACACACCAGGAAAATTAATACTATTTTTTTCAATAAAACAGTCAAATCCACCTCAGACTAACATAAGAGTTCATTTCTAACAGTGCAGCGCTGCAGCGTGTTACAGGAGCCAGTATGGAGGTGCAAAACAGAGGCAAGACTTCCACTGGTTCAAAACCACAGTGACAGCGGTTATCCACCCTGGAAACACAGCAGGTTAAGAGTGATGCCCACAGTCCATACTAACCCATCACCCAGGAATCTCCTTCTAAGGCACACTGTTATGTTCCACCCGTACAACTCAAGGAAGGGGAGAAAGAAATCCCTTGAAAATCCTAGTTTATTCCGGAACTGCCAAAGCTGAAAAATCTCATCATCCTTAGGATAAGCTCAGATAAGCACTGTACTCTCTCATTTGGTTTTCAGGGAGCTTGTGCAAGCTATAGACCCAAGCTGAAGCAGCAGATTGGTTCTATATAATGACCATTCCGTCTGTGTACCCCCAGCTATTAGTTACCTGGTAACTGGCAGGGAAGTTGCTTTCTACGGCTTGCCTCTTCTGTATATGGAGCAGAAATAAAGAGAAACTAAATGATGAGTCCTGTTGCATATTTCAGCTGTGACTTCAGAAGTTAACCACCTTTAGATAGCCTATGTCCAACTAACTACTGGACCTTTCTTTCTCTATTGCAATTGATTTCTTTACATGGCACACGCCTATGGCAACTGTACAGAGGACAGGTCAGCTGAATTATTAGCTTGCTTTCCCCTGACTGCCTTCAAAATAGGAAATGGATAGATGATGAACCATCTTGTGAGTACTCCACGGTATTTCTGCAGCCAGGAGGAAAACTTTCAGGCAAAAGTTCTCAGCTTGTGTCAGAGCTGCTTAAGGGAAAACCTCCAATATAGCAAAGGAAAATATAGCAAGGAAATATATACAGCAATATAGCAAGGAAAACCTCCAGTATAGCAGCGTTCCCAAATTCTACAAGTAAGCGCATGCATGCGTGTGTGTTTTAAGCTGCAAAGGCTTCCTTGGCACCTTCTTCTGTGAGCTAGCACAGATGTGTCACCTGTCAGCTTCTCCAAACCCCACTCTTTTGTACCTATATAACACACAGGGTGAGTCAGATACAGACATCCAGATTAGGTCCATGAATTCCCCTAGCACGAAGCCAGTAAGTCTTACCTAAGGGTCTTGCTGAGGACTTCTGCTTAGGTCCTCGCTTTTTATGCAGGACCAGTGAGAACTTGCCTGTGACTTGTAAGCTACTGAGAGGAAGGAAAAGCCACCTCCTAAGCAAATGGCCTTGGGAATAAACTATTAGGAGTAGGAAGCCCTTTGCAGGCATCTTTAGAGCACGGTCAGAACAGAACGATTTCAGAGGACAGACTAAAGCATCAGTACTGTAGCCTATGCTAATCAAAAGAATGACTTAATCTTGAGTGAATGACACGTATATGAAACAAGTAAGTGTCTAGGGACGGTAGCCTAAAATACACTGGTGCTGCATTGATCCCTTTTGGGTTGGCAAGTTTGCCTTCACAACAGTCTTGAGATGAAAGAGGCAGTAAGCTGGCAATCTGAGTTGGCATTTTGTGTGCTTGAACATAGATATCTGCTGCACGAAGATTTTTAAGTGTTTGTTACAGACAAGATGAAACAGGCTAGCTTAAGCTATCATCCTACCATTTAGTGTACCAGTAAAGTATTCCCAAATACCCCAGAAGACCATGGTAGAGGCAGCACAGAGGCTGTGTGAAGGAAAGCATACATGTTTTCCAAATACTTAGTGTAAGTTATTGCTGATAAACTTCCAAGTGTGAATCATAAGAAACATGTTCTGGTCAACCAGTCATAAATCCTAAAGATAACTTTGAAGGTCAAAATAGCTAAACTTAGTGACTGTTATGTTCAACTCCCCCTTTCTCGGTACACTGAAGTGCTAACTGACATGGCGGTTGCTAGACAAGCAGAGCCAGGAAGAAACAGAACATAAGCAGATACAAAAACAAATACAGCAGGTTTCCTGTAAAACAATTCATTCACTTACTTGTTTTAAACAATGCTTAAGCTCTTACTATTACAACTTCAAATACAGGAATAAGCGTCGCAAGATGCCAAAACTCTAGATCAAGTAACACTGTCCACCTAGTCTACATTTTTTTCTACTGACATTTTGCCTCCTGGTGTCAATTGTATCTACCCCAATGTAATGCCTTGCCTGTGAAAAGCCAGGTTAAGTGAGAGGTATGTGCCTCAATTCTTGGGCGGAATATTAGTTTAATAAATACTGAGTGTGACTCAGTCATCTGCGTGTCTGACATCCTCCTGAATTCCCCTTCTGCAGGCTGCTGTTGTGGCAACTCGACCGCTACTCCGGGTGTGCCGTGGCTGCTCCCGGCCACTGTCACTCTTCGCTGCTCTGACAGCGTCACAGGTACTGCACACACACAACTACACAACACACCAATTCTCTATAACCCCATTCTTATCCCCTGTATCTCTGTCTGTGTACCACTGGTTAATATGGTTTGTACCTTCCTTCCGGTAAGACCTAGTCTTACAATGCGGAGGTTGTTCACTTAAATACCTAATATTTTACCTCTTCCCAGTTAACCTCACTTACGACACATTCCATTCCTAGTCAAACTCCATTCTTAACAAAACTGAGAACTTGAAATTAATTACTTGAATGACTAATCTAGCTTTGCAGCATTGTGTACTGTTGCTTTGCAAGACATAAACTGAAGAGCAAATGTCTACTTCAGAGCGTGAACAACCTGAAGGAACTCTTCTTCAGATACCAAATAAGTTTGTTTTTAATTACTCCAACGAAGCTCTCATTGTCTTTACTTGCAGTTGTAGACCTTCAGCGCTGCTACAAATAGATCCCAGAAATCATGTCAAGACCCATAAAATAACATGCACAGCAAAAATATGAAGCCTGGTTTAAGCCCCTCACCAGAGCAATGCAAGAACGGGCAGGCAAAGACAGGTACTCTCCCAGAATTCCTAGAATCTGCTTAATCATTTTCATTCACTTCTCAACAAGAAAGGTAAGGTTCCTACTACAGACAAGCAGCTTCTCTCACAGACCTCTGATTTAGAGTTGGATCTTAATTTATTCACAAAAAAGACTTTGAGGAATAACAGGAAGAGTACCATTCTCTGTATCCTGAAGGAAAGCAGGAGTAAGGGAGAAATGGATGGTGATTGCAGAGACTTCAGCCAGAAGCCAAAGCTGTGAGGGGCCAGGACATGCTCTGCAGGATGAGACGTGCAGTCCAGTCACGCATGAGAGCTGTGAGGGAAAGGATTGTTCTGAGATCTTCCGTGAACATTAAGATGAATTGTCATTGCGAAGGGAAATCTGCAGGCTACATTTGCTTTATCAAATTAAGTATGTATAAGCCTTCTCCGTTTATTAGTTCAAATGTGGCTAAACCCAAACTGATTATTGGGTATGGGAAGAGACACTTTCCAAACAAAATTTTGCTCTTTCTCAATCTTTAAACCCATCTTCCAAAAAAAAGCAGCTTTCTGCAAAAGCCTCAATTCAATCTTTCAACTTTGTTTTCCTAGCTTTGTTCTCAGAAGCAACTACCATTTTAGCCCAAGTGTACATATTCTCTAAGCTTGTAACAGATACCTTGCACAGAAACCTCTATTCCAAAAATTTTAAACTTTACCCAACTTCAAAGGCAATGGGGAACTGGATTCATAATAGGAAGTACTGACCATCAGCACTGGGCAGTGCTACCAGACTTGCTTACAGTAATTTTGGCAGAAGCTTTTCCTCAAGAGGGGAACAGTGACTTATGTGCCTATGTAACTTGACTGAGGCCATTTGTATGGCAATCTAGCCAGGGTGTCTGAAGTGACCCTGTCAAGTAGTTCACACTGGTGGGAGATCTCCTGTGTCACTGGAGATGAGCATCACAGACTACCACAACTGGAACAGCTAGTACTGGAGCCACTACTCTGAACAGACTTCTGCTAGGCGCTGGGGAAAAGCCAGCAATAAATCAGAAAGTATTGCAGGAATTTATTGCAGAATTTATTTGCAATTTATTTGCAGAATTTATTGCAGGATTTGTTGCAGAAATCCAGCCAGTGAAGGTAGATGTCAGGAAAAAGGGGCCTGGGAAAGGAAGCAAACGGTATGTCCTGGCCAGAGAAATGAGGTCTACTGACAAAATAAGTGCAGGCTATGTGGGAAGAGATCTCTTGAACACATTTGGGAAACAGGAGGGAAACAGTCTTAAGAACACCAGCAAATCAAGAATAGGAAATAAATCAAGATGCACGTCCCAATAGGAGAGGATGGTTTCAAAAGCTTCTACCTAACCAATGATGGAAGATTAATTCTTCCCAAGTTTGCCACTTGCAAGCTTGCAATTGTCATTGCGCTTTCATTCTAGTGATCCACTTCCCCACTGACTTTGATTTCCCTCTAATTTAGTGCTCAGTCACTTCTATTTCCTTACCTTAGACTTCGTCAGATGCTCCTGACTACAAGAGATCTTTCCTAGTGTTATTGTGTGCGTGCATAGGACTGATTAGGACTGTCTGATTAACACATAGTTAAAACAAAACAAACAAAAAAATCTAATTCATGACTGTTTTACTACCAACTGTTGGCTCATTTTCCTTAACAATTTAATCTTTAGCCAAAACTAGCACTAGTTGAATGTTTTCAGCTGTGAAAGCAAGCAAGCTAGAGAAGGACTGCTAGAGCAGGAAGCACAGGCTCCACTACCGACAACACTCTTTCTGGCAGTGAGTCCAAAAGCTTTGAACTATTTTAAGAGTATTAACACCACAAAAGAGGGAAGCGGTAAGGAAGAATGTGATGCATCTTTTTTAGCCAACAGCAGAAATAGCTTCAGCATTCACTCTGACAAGATAAATGAACAATCAGCTTTTCTAGCTGACTAGCCAAGAGAACATTAAGATTGTAATATAGCTGAGAGAAAATGTGACTGCTTGAACGTGTTCATTTTTACTGCAGATTACTCCACTCAGTTCTTCCACTGGAAATGAGGGCAAGATGCACCTGATGATGATATGGTAAAACGCAAGATTTTGTCTGCACATATTGTATACATTTGTGAAAAAAGAGTGGATTTAATGAACATGCTACTTTGGAAGTATGCTCAAATAGAGAGACAACTTCAGGGGGAGAAGGGAAAGGTACAGGTTGATCAAACCACTATGCCTATTCGGGGAACGGATGGATGGATCCTAAAGTGTCATACCTTACCTGAGATGGAATAACCACCACAGCAGTATAGACTGAGGACTGACCAAAAAAGGAATCTGAAGGTCCTGGTGGACCACGTCACGGACAATAAGAGCAGGGCCACTCCATGAGGGCGGATAAGCTGGGAACTGAGGCTGACCACAGGACAGGCAGGGCAGCACCCTCACCAAGGGCTGGGTTGGTAACAGGTCTTCTTGAGAGTCCAAGACAAGATAATAAGTCAGGTCCAGAGTCCAGCCAAAGTCCAGCCAGGAACAGCAGAAGACAGAGTCAGAGACAAGGTCCATGCAGGAGAAAGGGTTGGAGATAAGGCTATATATATTACATAGGTCCAACCAGGAAGGCCAACTGGTAAGCCAAGACAACAGGAGACAGGACTTGGCACAGGTAAACCTAGAGTACTGCACATGCTAAAGTCCCAGGTGAGGGTGTCAGGGCAATTAAGGCCCAGTCATGCACTTTACTTGGCCCTGACACATACCAAGCTAAACGCCACAGCAGTGAGCAAGGCTACCTTTATAGACATATTAGGTTGTTTTTACAGGCATGAAGCCAGTAGATCAAGAGAATTATTAGTCTTCTTTGCTCAGCACTTGTTAGATCACATCTGGAAAACCATATCACACTTTAGGCCCCCTGGTATGAGAAAAAAGTTGACAAATTGCAGTGAGTGCAGCTGAGGGTAATCAAGACAGTGAGGACGTGGGAGCACATGCCCTGTGAGGAGAGGCTGAGGGAACTGCATTCAGTCACAAGGCTTGAAGGGGAACCCAAGAGCTTCCTTCCAGTACCTGAGATGATCGAGAAAAATGGAGAAAAACTCTTTACTGAGGTGCATGGCAGCAGGATGAAAGGCAATAGTCACATGGGGAGGTTCTGATTTAAGGGGAAAAAACTTTACTGTGACAACAATCAAGTATTGGCACAGGTTGCCCAGATAAGTTGTGCACTCTCCATTCTTGGAAGTTTTCAAGACCCTGCTGGACAAAGCCCTAAGCAACTTGGTCAGAAGGTTGAAGAAGCAAAAGGTTGGTCTAGAGACCTCCTGAGCCCCCCAGCCTGAACAATACTATTCTATTTCTATTGCTCCCATGCCTATTCAAGTGTGCTGCTGAACACACAAGTCCACAGGAGAATGAAGGACCTTTCAGCATGCTGACGGAGTTGTTGAAGAATCTCATTTTGAATACAAGCTACAAGTACAGAAATACTCAACTGAAGTAGTCCTTTACTGAACACAGAATTCTTTAAAATAGCTTTTTTTATACTCTTCAGGTTTTTTTGACATTACCTCTTTGTACAAAAACTTCCAAGTCTTTAGCTCTTGTTTTGCTGTTCCTTAGAGTAAGACCCATTGTACATTGCACTGTTTGCCCAATAAACACACTTCAGGACTTAAGTGTGTTGTCACACTTTCGCCACCTTCCATTTCTGACTGTTGGTTCAATTTTCCTTATACTCTTCTCTCTTTTCAGTGCAGCCCTGCTGATCTCCCCACGTTCTTCAACTGTGAAGCTGAATGTTACCCTGAAATACATTTAATGTTCTAGCATGAATTACATTACCTCCTAGGTAAACCACAAAATCAATCTTTTACATGGTTCTATTGCTACTTCTAATCCTGTCTAGCAGTGAGCACCGCCATGCCCCCTTCAACATTGAAAGCTGTCATTTCTTGGGAGAAAAATACTTGCATTCTGCTTTTGAATAGAAAAGTTGTATTTCTTGCTGTCATCCCATTTCCTTGATCCTTTCTTCTGCCTTTGGCTATTACATTGTATCACCTGCATAGAAACATCACACATTTACACTCTTTATGTGAACAGTCCGTGAGCATTCAAGACTCCTATCAGCCTGCTCAGTTAGCTGATATGTTCCAAACTTTGCATAAGTTCAGCACTAGAGGTCAGCTAACGTCTTCTCAAGGTTGGGAGGATGGGAGATATATGGTTGGAAACACCTGACTGCTGTTAAGAGTAGAGTGGTCTAGCAGGATCTGGGGAACAAAACAGCTGATGCTGCTCAGTTGGTCCGCACTGTGAGGGACTGACTTACTCTGAAGGGGATCTAGCCTGGTCCTATACACTGGATACTCCTTGGCAGTTGCAGATCTTCCAATTTAGTTTCATCTGAAGGTATCAAAGCTCCAAGTCTACTCCAGTGTGCAAAATGAAGTGGAAACCATCAGATTTATTTAAAAGGCAAACTCCTAAACTGTAATGAAACGCCAGTGAAGGCACAATCCAAGAGTCCTTTCGCTCCTACAGGTGTACAACAATGTTCCCTTCAGCATATTTTTCAGAGGTGATGCTATCTTGTAACTCGCATCCAATAACGTGAAGCGAGCTCCAGATGGAGTTCGTGGAAAAAAATGCATTTTCGATCAGTTTTGAACCTTGACTGTTTTTTTGTCTGCCATAATGCAGTTCCATTGGAAAGATGCTGGCCACCTTCTCCACTCCCCACCACTTTCTAAGCTGTATTTTAAAAACCAGTCCTTCTCACCCCGCTAAAAATCTGCAAGCACCGCTAAAGGCAAGGAACAGCATGCAGCTAACGCCGCGGTCTCACTAACGCCAGAGTTCACCGCCACGCACTAGGAAACGCGGCTGAACCGGGCAGCGCCCAAACAAGGCTCAGGCTCAGGCTCCGGTCTCGCCCTGCCCTCCTCCCGACGCTACCACCTCCGCCAGCTTTCCCTGACCCGGCCCGGGAGGCCTTGCAGCGCTCCTCCGCCCACATGCGGGCCCCGGCAGGTGCGACGGCCTCGAACCGGCGGCGGGCGGCGACGGGCCCCGCCCCGGGGCTCCGCAGGTCCCGCCGCGCGCGCCGGGCCCGCCCCGGAGGCGGTCGGTCGGTCGGCGGGGAGGGAGGGGAGGGAAAGGAAGGGAAGGGAAGGGAAGGGAAGGGAAAGGAAAGGAAGGAAGGAAGGTGCGCGGCACGCAGGGGTGCGGGCTGTCTCCGGCGGCACCGCGCGGCCCCCCTGGCTGCCGGCCGGCGGTCACGCTGCGGCGGCGGCGCCGCCGCTTCGCCTCCGCGCCGGGGCCGGGCCGCGCCGCGCCGCGCCCGGGATTGGCTGCGCGGCCGCCTCGTCCCAGAATGCAGCGCATGGCGCGTCATTGAAGAGAGACCATGATGGCGGCGGCCGCGGCGGCGGGGGGGGCCCCCGAGGTGATCGCCCAGCTGGAGAACGCGGCCAAAGTGCTGATGGTGAGGCGGGCGGCGGCACGCGCCGCGCCCGGAGCGGCGCCTCGCGGCGGGGGCGCCCGCGCCGGCCCCCTCCCCTCCTCCCCGCCTCTGCTCCCGCCGCCCGCGGAGCCCGCGGAGCCTCCCGCCGCCCTCGCCCCTCAGGCGCGGGGCTCGGGGTGCAGCCTGCCGGGGCGCGGCGCCTCCGCCGCCCCCCTCCCCGCCTCCTCCCGCTCCCCGGCCGGCCTCCCCCCTCCGCGGGCGGCCGCCGCCGCGCCGGCTCGCCCCTGTCACCCCGCAGCCGGGCTCGGCCCCCGCCGCGCACGGCGCGCCGGTCCTCCATGTGCCACCCGCTCTCCTCCGCCGCGGGCAGGCTGCCCGCGCCTCGAGCTCCCCGCCCCGGCGGGGTGCCCCGTCCCGTCCCCCCACGCCCCGAGCCCCCGCACCGCCATTGTCCGCCGCGGAAACCCCTGCCGAAGTTGCCGGTGAGCGACTCTCCCTCCCGGCGGCGGGGGCCGGGGCCCCCGGGCGCCTCCCTCGGCGGCGGCGGGGCGGTGGGGGGGTCGTGCCCGGTCCGCGGCCCAGCGGGGGCAATGGGGCACCGTCGGCAGCGTGGGGGCGACTCGGAAGTGCCGCGACCCGCGGGCTGAGCGCCGCTCGTTTCCAGAGTTTTCCTTTCAGTGGAGGAGCACCGAGCAGGCAGAGGCTCACCGTGCTGCTGCGGGGAAGCAAATCGCTTAGGGGTGCTTCGCGCCCTGGTCTTTTTATTGCCAGTGGCTGTTCGTGCTGACTGTGAATGTGTTGTGTGTTATTTTCCGTGATCGCATGGAAAAGAAAGTACACACGGCAAAGACCAGAATTGCCATGGAGCTAAACGGCTATAGCGACTGCTGGTGTTAAAACATCCTAGTCACGCATCCTTGTAAAAGTTTTTTGTTCCTTTGAATGAAGAGCTGTATATTGGCCTGTGTCCTTTACAGGTCTTACTTGCAGATCTTCTAAAAATGGCTAGCTTGAAGCCTTCCCCACAAAATTTATCTTACCAAAATGTGATTCCAACAGAAATAAAGTTTGTAAGTTGTCAGCATTAGAGGGATTTCAAAAGAACCAAGCAAATAGTAGGAAAGTTTGCCTGGTGTCAATAGTTGATCAATGACCAGAGCCCAAATGATTGCGAGTTTAATGTCTAGCCGAAGCGGCCCGACTCATCAAAAGACTTGGATGCTACTCGTTATGAAATCAAAGCCTGAAAAAAGTTGACTATGTTTCCAAACAGGAAAGTAAGGGCGGATAGCTTAGCAACAAGCACTAATCCCATTAGAAAAAAACCTTCTTAAAGTATGCACACAGTGATGCGTTTTAAGCTTTGAGTTGCCTTTGATTCATGCATGCCTTCACAAAAACATAACTGCGTAAATTACTGGACGTTCTCATAATGTCTGTGTATCTCAGTTTTAAAAATAACGCAGTTGCTGTAATTACCAGAAGTGTTTGACTGCGTAGGGGAAATACGTAATAAGTATTATTATGAGACAGAACACGTGTGCGGAAGGAAGCTGGCGGTTAGGTAGTTTTCAGTATCAAACTGATAGCACATGGAGTGACATGTCCAAAGTTTTGCATCTGTGCTAGAAAACTTCACGTTACTCGTGTTGGTGTAGTTTCCCTAGCCTAGTCCTGCTGCCGTAGAGAGGGAAATGCAACTTAATGTCTAGTTTTGAGTAAATAAAAATGTTAATACAGTGAAGAGATGCAAGCCTTTTACGGTAATGTTTGTGCTGCTGTTGAAGAATAGGTGATAAACTTGCTGGTAAAACTAAGTCTCAAGTCTGTAAGCACATGGTTGTTGGGTCCTTGTTGAATTTCTAGCTTCCTCTCTCCCTCCAGCCTCTGACAGTATGAAAGCTGACTAGTTGCAGTCATTAGCTTTTTCTTGTTCTTCTTTTTTCTTTTCCACAGCTGCTCTTGGAAGTCTCATAGACAGCACTGAACTGACAAGAATTAGTTAGATGGCTCTTCCTGAGGAAGCTGCATAAAACAGAGATATTTGCTAAAGCTATCCATGAGGCTAAGGACCGAGAATCAGGCTTTAAGCTGGTTTGGCTCTAGAAGAGCTGTGAGAACTGCTTGGGCTTATTGCTCTGTGTTTCTTCTTCTCAAAAATCATCAGGGCTTTGGAGTGACAAAGGAGAGGAGGAGTGCAGCTCTCTGCGTGTGTTGCTTTACAAAGGTGGATGTGAGACGCCAGAGACTGAAAGGGTTATGCGCTCTGCTCCTGTTCTTTCTCACTAGCAACTGTGGAGAAACAAGGGCTGAATGGTGTTTCAGAACTGCACCTGGACAGTGATGATCTAAATTTAATTTAGCCAGAGGACTACACTGTTTGGTAAAATCTGGTAAAATGTCTTCTTGGGGATGAGGGCAAGAAGTAACTGTGTGTGGCAGTTGGGAGGTGTGAACTGACCAAGCAAACTGGTGAGATCACTTAGGTATTTAGGTAAAAATCTGAGGACCTGGGGGAGGGTGGTGAACCTGGTGCTAGTAATGGAGGTCATGAGTAGAGGCTGGCACCTTGCGGTGGAGCCATACCTGAAGCGATGGGAAAGGGCAGAGCTGTGAGTGGGCTGACAACAGATGGCAGCAAGTTTTAACTGGGCAAGGAGTGGTGGAGGGATTCAGCGAGGTTTTCTTGTGGCAGCTGAGACAGTAGCAATCCATGCAAAATACAGTTGGCTAGGGAGGCATCAAAGGGGGTGCAACACATCTGAGGATGGAGCAGGAGCGGTGCTGGTTTATGTGATACTTGTCTTGATTTCAAACTGAAATACTGAGCCTTGGGGGAGAATAATGGACTAGAGGAATTCAGACATGCTAATAAAAAAACCTGAATGTTTTTAATTAACTTTTCTTGAGGGTAAATATGGATTATCATGAGCTCTCTCAATCTTTGATAAATGTTTTCATAGTTTTGGGTTTGTTTTTTTTTTTAATTGCTCTGGATTAGTTGAGTTTTCCTCTGGAAAACTACTTTTTATATGTCAGATAAGAGATACATTAGTTCTGATCTCATAAATTGCTGATCCTTATGGCCTTTGCAAACCATGGCATGCGGTGCATGAAAACTGGAAAGATTCAATCTGTTCTCTCATCAAGCTCCTCTACAGCTGTATAGAAATGCTTTTCCTTTGTTACCAATAACGCCTTTCAACAGGTTCTAGGTAGCCCATGTTCAAAAGGCTTAGTTTGGAAAATTACTGAAATTTGGTATAAGTTGAAGAGTTGTTATAAAAGATGAAGCTTGAGTTGTCATTAGCTGCCAAATATGACTTTGTATGCTGGCCCTGTGACAGTTTTCTTTGGGGTGTGTGAGAGTATTTGCTATATTAAAAACTATGGGCTTTTTGAGTACTTCATTCCTTTCCAACAAATCTAATGGTGTTTACTTGAAGTAAGGTCCCCATAGTGCCTTGTAACTTAAAACATAAAATGCTGTGCGGTCATTCAGTGCCATAGGCTGATGTACACCTTTGGCCTATGTGACTTTGGCTTGGTGAGGACCATACACCAGCATCTGTATGAACCAAATGAATTTACTGCTCCTCTATCTCCAACTGGCATGGCATCCCCTAACCAAATGTATATGGTTCTGTTTGTTCTGTTTAGCTCAGGTGGTGATTAATGCTAAATATAATTGGTATCAGTTAAGCACTGTTCTAATAAATGTCTTTGTGGATGAGAGAAGACATAGGTTGTATTATTAAGGAAAGAAATGTAAATGTCAACCCATAGGTGAGAGGATGAAGTAGGGAGCATGTTAGTTATTGCTTGGACTTTAATAAAGCAGGTTGAAATTTTTTAGCATATGATGTTCTGTGACACCTAAATCTAAATTCACAGGTTATAGCTTGTTCCGTCCACACCCCCCTCCCCGCCCCAGAAAAGGGGTGCTCTGTTCCTACCTGCAGCTCCACTTTCTCCCTTGTGACCCTGTGCTGAACATATTAATATTGCTGAGTTGACATAGGAATTAAACAAAGGAATGGATTTCTGTCAAGTTAGCAAGACGAACTGGCAATCTGTGCAGCCATTTAAGTTGCAGACCTAGCACGACGGGGCTGAAATTAGATTGTTGGACATGTACAGGGCTGGTCTGCCCCTGTTAGCAGTGGTGAGCTGTCAGGTTGGCTCAAGTGTATCGTATACCTTCACTGTACAATTTACTTGCTAAGTCAGACTGTCTTGATATTAGAGACGCCAGACTTTTCTCAGAGGTGTGCAGTGAAAAGACAAGAGGTTAAAAGTTTCAGAAAGGGAAATTTCATCTGGAGAGAAGGCAAAAAAAAGATCACATGAGTGTGGTTGGGGAAGGCAGTGGAGCACACTACCTGGAGAGGCTATGGGACTTACCATCTTTGGAAATATTTAAAACTTGACTGAACAAGGCCCTGAACAACCTGATCTAACTTTGGAAAGAGTTCTCTTTTGGCAGGGGATTGAGCGACATGAAGTCCAGAGGTATCTGTCATCCTAAGCTATTCTATGTGGTATGGGTCTGGGTAGCATTAACAGGTTCAAGAACAGTTGAGCAAAGGCTTTTGCAGAAGAATTCCCTTTAAATGTTTGTAAATGTTCTTGTTTCACTGTGGTCTGTTTTGAGTGTGGTGGAGGATTCACACATTACTATCTTCTCGGGGTACTATTTAGTTTGTGGCTTGTCCTGCCCTTCTTGGGGAGGTTTCAGACTAAAGTTGGGTAGTCTGACACTGGTCATACAAACTTCTGTTTCAGATGTTGAAATAAGCTTATAGAATAAGAGCGTAAGGGAGCACATTAGTATCCTTAAAATCCAAGAACAAATTGTTTATATCATCTACTCTGACAATTTGTATGCTTGGCTTTTTTTTTGACCTGCCTTTCTTGGAGTTCAGGACCATGACAGTCCTCCTTCCGTGAGGAAGTTCAATTTCTCATTGCAGCCTGTCTTCATTGTGGGGCGGTTTTTCCAACTGTGAAGCATGACTAATAGTAAAGGTGAAAGGAAGAGATGGACTAGCTCTGATTTTGTTATGGCAGGTTACCTGTTGGAAGAAGTCGGACAAATGTATCATTCCAATGCTGAGAAGACTTGTTGAAGTCCTCCAAGTCATCACCCAGCAAAACAAGCTGGATGTGTGCTATATTACGGCTGGATTAGACCAAACATCTGTCCAGCTGAGTTCTATTTCCAGTGATGGCCTCTAGCTACTGCTTTAGAGAAAGGACCTAAAAAATAAGGGTAATCCTTTCACTAGTATACACTTTACCTTATTTGAATTAGCAATTTCAAGAGCTCGAGGTAGCATCGTTGCATTTAATGATTGTTGATCAACTTTTCTTCCACGAATGTGTCCAGTTGTTTCTGGAATGCATTTATTAGTCTTAGTTTTTATATTATACTTGTCTGGTAGTAGTGAGTTTCACAGGTGTTTTTGGAAAAAACCCAACATTATGTTATTTGAGAGAAGCCTGCTGTTTGATAATTTAATTCATTCTTGAGTTATGAGAAATACCAAATCATTGTTCTGATTTTTCTTTTACGGTATCCTTTGTGATTTTTATAGCTCTCTATCATATTGCATCCTCCAGTCATCTGTTAGCTAAGCTGAAGGGTCTTGTCAGTTTTTCATGTGGGAGATGCCCCGTACATCTAATCATCCTTGTATTCCTCTGTACCTGTTTAGATTTATGATACTGCTTTTGAGATGGACTAACCAGAACTGCATTCTTTTGTGATGTGGGTACGTGAGGATTTTAGATGATTGTAAATTTTTGGTATTCTCCTGTATTCCTTTCATAATAGTACTTAACACTATGCTTTTCTTTGTTACTTCAGAGCAGCAAGGAGATGTTTTCAGAGGACTATGCCCAAGCAGTCCGGATCTTTTTCTGGAGCAGTACTAAGTTACTTAGAGTCCATCATGTGTATGTATAGCATTTCCTCCTTTTGCTTAAGAACTGGTATGGTTGGTGCATTTTACAGGCATACGGTTCAGATTACAGCTTGGGAGATAAGTACATGCAGTGCGTGGCATGCTAATGAAATTTACCTGGGAGCTGAGAATAAATGTGCATGGAGCGTACCTGAAGCACACCGTACTAAGGGTGAGGAGTTGAGAATAGGAATATGAAGATTGATGCAGATTCCGGTATCTTTGAAAAGCAAACGTAGTATCTGATGAAATGAAAATCTAGTGAAAGGGGATTCTTCATGCTTAGGATTTATTTCCCCTGATTGTTTCACAGAGGGAGTATTCATCTTGGTTCAAAGATGATGTTGCACGCTCATTTGACATGTCACTGTTGTATTGGCATATTTCTATATTTTGTTCTGAGTTATCAATGAAAATACTCTGTGTCTGCTCCTAGATTCTGCTGTCTGCTGGGGAGCTTCATTAGTCCGTAACTCCATCTGGATAATTCTTCTTCAGGCATTACCTACTGCTGTCTTCCTTTAACCTGCTTCCTAAGAGTCTTACTGTTGTTATGCTAAGCTGTGTTCATTAGTTAATTAACAGCTTTCCATATGGAAAGGTGGAAGAAATCATCTTGATTATTAAGTTGAGCTGATGCTGTTGCAAGCAGCTAAGTAATATATTCCTTTTCATAAATTTCTGACACTGTTTGGATACTAAAAAGTCTGTCTGGATTAGGCATACATAAGATCTCCACTTATGTGTCCTGGCTTGATGTAGGGGTGGAATTCTGGATTTTGATGATCATGTGCTTTTCCATTTTACCAGGGGAAAACGTGTTCTTTGGATCTATCTCCTTTCCTGCTTTCCAGGTTTCCCTGGCTTCCCCAGTACAAAATGAAGTGGAACTGATGCCTGTGTTGGGGCAGCGACCTGGTAAAGGGAATGCAGTAACATTTGGAGCATAGTGGGGGTGTATGAGTGGCATAAAACCACATATGTACTGGGAGATGCGGCATAGAAGGGAGGGTGTCAGATGTGAGCTGTAGGAGACATTGATGCAGGTCTTCAGTTCTTTTTCATCCCTTTAAAGTCTGTCTAAAACATTCTGTTGAATAGGGAGTAGTTGTTCGAATAGGGAGTTTAGGAAGTGGGAAAAAGTGGGCAGGAGGATATATTTTAAATAGTCCCTATTCTTTCCCTTCCCTGCCTCCCGAAAAGGAAGACCCCAAAGTTTCCTACTTCTGAGACTTAATGATGAGTGGCAGCAGTACAGTGCTGCCTTTGGCTCTACCGAAATATAGAGTGGTATCGCACCCACCTGAGTGACTGCATGGTGAACTGGCTTGGGAAGTGGATGCAAGAGGAAAAGTTTTTTTTTTTTTAAATTCTGGTAATTTTTACTATGTTGCGTTATGAACAGTTTTGCTACCTTGACTGAGATGAAAAAGCTTGCCTATGCTCCTAAAAGAAACTTTGGTCAAATTATGCTGTTAAACCACTTAGGAAGTAGCAGATCTAATTCTCTTTATCTTCAGATCAAGACTGATTTAATTTTTTTTAATGGAAAATACACTTAAAGTTATTTGAATTAATATAGGAGCAAGTGAATGAAGTTTTATTGCTTTTGTTACTCTAGAAGTCAGATGAGTTGGTTTAGTGGTTCCTACCAAATAAAAAATTTACAGAACTATAAAAGTGAATATGAAGACAGGCTAAAGATATGTCATGGTTTGTGCTGAAATTATGAATTTCAGTATTTATCCTCATGCAGTCCAGCTGTGTTAGGTGCAGCTGTGCAAAATGGTAGAGGCACAGCTGTAGTGGTGTTGAAAATAAGCCTTATGCCAGGGTCTCTTGAAAGCTTTGTATAATTAATTTGTGGCTGTGAAATCAATAAAGTGCATAAAGGTGTTTTGCCATGGGATTTTACTGTTTATGACGGCGGTCCCTGGGATTTCAAAAGGCTTGGCCAAGGTGACGAACATTTGCAGTCCCAGGCTTGTAAGCATGACACGGATGCAGGCTATGTTTTCACAGAAGCCTAAACCAGCCTAACAGTGAATGGCTGAGGAAAACCATTACTTGTCTTTTTGCTGGATTGATTATCTGCTAGTTTAGTGAGCTGGACTGGCTTACGGAAGGACCTGCCAGTTGCCAAAGCTAGCACATGATAATGTTAATAATGTGCGTCTAGGAGTGGAGAGGAATTTGCATGGTTGGAAGGAGAGGAGGAAGATCTCAGTCACTGCATTGCCTCTCTGGGAACCACAGCCTTGGAGTTCTGGAGAGGCAGCCCCTGTTCACTACTGTGAACTTAGACCAGGATCCTGTTGTGACAAAGGAAAAGAATAATACCAGCATCCTTCACGAATGTGTTTCAAAATCTCTTCATGGGAAGAGCTGCAGAAAAGCTACATGATACTTGTCTTTTTGTGTACTTTACTGAAGTATTCTGTTTTCCTGGTAAGAGTGGACTGTAATGCTTAGAGCGCTGGTGTTTTGGGGGGTTGCTGTAGTATGGCATTAAGGCTGTACTGGAGTGGGTGGTATATTCCTTGACTTTCTATTTCCAGTTTTTCAGAAATGGGTAACTTGATAGCTTTTAAGACACCAAGAGGTGGTTGAGCCATGTTTCAATCGGTTCTTCAGGCTGCTTTGGAAGGACCTTGAATTTGACTCTTTCACATCACAAGTAAATATCCTGGCTGCTGAGGTTTTTGCTCCAACAACAGGCGAAGGAGGGCAGAGGCAGTTCGTAGAATTCACAAAACAGGTTGCAGCATCATTAACACAGTCTGAAAATCCAGTAGTTGGGTGTACTCCAGGGGCTGGCGTGTTGGCCTGTGGCACAGGACATCTCTGGCTCTGGGACTTAAGCATCGATTTGTACAGAGATGAACAGTGCAATTGGGTGACAACCAACATTGAGTTATACCGTCCTTTATTATTATAAAGCAATATTCCAGCTATTGTTAATTGTGGCATTAGTGATGATACGCAAACAGCATCAAAGCTAACACAACAGCAGAAACAATTGTGCAAACACAAACCACACTGGCTCATTTACACACTCGTTGATGAGTTACTGCAGAACTGGCACCTTTCTGTCACGTGGCAGCACAAGAGAAGTCAATACTTCCATGCACCGCCTGGCTGGGGACGGGGGACGGTTCCCACACTGGTGATGTGGGGGCAAGAGTCATCAATCTGGGGTCCTCTCTGGACCAGGATCTACATGTGTAGCTTCTCTGCCTTGGGTACGCAGGGAATCACAGAATCACAGAATCACAGAATCATATAGGTTGGAAAAGACCTTTAAGATCATCGAGTCCAACCATAAACCTAACACTGCCAAAAACCACCACTACACCATGTCTCTAAGTACCTCATCCAAACGTCCTTTAAATACCTCCAGGGATGGCGACTCAACCACTTCCCTGGGCAGTCTGTTCCAATGCTTGATAACCCTCTCGGTGAAGAAAAATTTCCTAATATCCAGTCTAAACCTCCCCTGGCGCAATTTGAGGCCATTTCCTCTTGTCCTATCACTTGTTACCTGGGAGAAGAGACCGACCCCCACCTCTCTACAACCTCCTTTCAGGTAGTTGTAGAGAGCGATGAGGTCTCCCCTCAGCCTCCTTTTCTCCAGGCTAAACAGTCCCAGCTCCCTCAGCCGCTCCTCATAAGACTTCTGCTCCAGACCCTTCACCAGCTTCGTTGCCCTTCTCTGTACGCGCTCCAGTACCTCAATATCCCTCTTGTAGTGGGGGGCCCAAAACTGAACACAGGATTCGAGGTGCGGCCTCACCAGTGCCGAGTACAGGGGCACAATCACTTCCCTAGTCCTGCTGGCCACGCTATTTTTGATACAGGCCAGGATGCCATTGGCCTTCTTGGCCGCCTGGGCACACTGCTGGCTCATATTCAGGCGGCTGTCAACCAACACCCCCAGGTCCTTCTCTGCCAGGCAGCTTTCCAGCCACTCTTCCCCAAGCCTGTAGCGTTGCATGGGGTTGCTGTGGCCCAAGTGCAGGACCTTGCACTTGGCCTTGTTAAACCTCATACAATTCACCCCAGCCCATCGATCCAGCCTGTCCAGGTCCCTCTGCAGAGCCTGCCTACCCTCCAGCAGATCAACACTCCCACACAACTTGGTGTCGTCTGCAAACTTACTGAGAGTGCACTCGATTCCTTCGTCCAGATCATTGATAAAGATGTTAAACAGAACTGGCCCCAACACCGAGCCCTCGGGAACACCTGGGGAAGGCAGGGTCCTCTCGTCTTTTTGCTGATTTTGTCTGGCTCTGCAAATAGATGGTCTTCAAGGTTTTGGAATGAACTTCCCCAAACTTGATCTGCTACAGGTTGGGCTTGTATCGGTGGTCTTGGCATCGCATGGGGCCTTCAGTCAGTTCCTCATTTGTCTTGCCATGACTTTACCCAGGCATCGTTGGCGCTAGCAGACCCTGCCTGCCTGCTGTGGGTTTCACCTTACAGTTCAGTTTGTTTCCTCTTATGTTACACCCCTCGTCTTAAAGCTACATTTTACACACTTGTCACAGGTAGATTTCATGAGTCCTTCTCCACAGCATCTACGTGTATATATGTGTATACAGTAACTGGAGGTCCCCAAATGGGAGACCAGATCTGTGTATCTGTTGCAACGGGACTGCAGCCCTGGGGGAAAAAAATATGTTCCCCCTTGCAGCTACAGATGCTGGTTTGATATTAGGTGCCTTAAAGCTGAGTGTGTGTGGTTTTAAAGCAGTGGCTGAAAAGCATTGCTTTAAAACGTCACTGATCTTATGTGCAAACAGAGCTTTGGGTGTTTTCCGCACTGATCGTAGTTTTGCTTTTTTTTTCGTTAAGGTCTTAACCATTCACATTTAGCTTAGCTCTATCATCTCTTCAGTCACTGACTTCTACTATTTGCTTTGCTAATAATGTTGCTGCTGTTTGACTTTTCTATCAACCATGCTTTTTTGGTAGCTTCCCAGATGGCTGAAGTCTTGCATCTTTATTGAGAAAATGTGCGAATAGGTTTACAAAACACGTACACTCCTCTCTGGTGAAGAAAACATGAATAGCGCTTTCCTTACCTGCCAACAACAAAAACAGAAGCCCAACCCAAAAAACAAACATACTTCTTCCTGAGAGAATTAGGGAGGCTTAGCTGCAAAGCCTTTCTTTTGTGAGGTTGGGATTAAGAACAGATGTTGGGTAGCTTCAGGATAATGAATTGTTTAGTGGGGAATATATAAATATTAAATTCTAATATCAAGAGAAATGACAATATTGTTTCTGGAGCTATTCTCCTCTTCATGTTACAATAACATTCCCTCTAACAGTGCTAAGAATAAAATGTATAATTATGACCACATTTCTTCACAGTCATTTTTCAGTAAGTATGTGGAGCCCTGTGACTGTTCAGAGCTTGAGACTTAGGTAATTTATGCAGGTTCTTAGAGTGAACTTGGGCACTTTAAAGTTAAGGAAGTCTTAAAAATTGCCTCTTCTAAACAAAACCCCAAAATATGTGTATGTGGAATAAAAATTAGTTTTATTCATAAAAGAAATGCTTTTTAGAAGAGGATATCTGAAAATACGTATCATGTGTGTGTTCCTTTGTATATTGGAGGATGAATACAGAGATGTAACTTCTTTGGTAACGTGGTTCAGGCTGTATCCGCAAGAGCGGAACAAGGTGTGAAACAAGGTAAAAGTAAATGACATCCTACCTTCTGAAGTATGTACAATTCTAGATATATTTTTGCCATTTCCCAGTAATGGGCAAAATGCTAGGGAAAGGAGCTCTTTCTAGGTGTTCAGTGAAAGTCCAGAATTTTTCCTGGTTTTGAGTGAGAGAAGTTATTCACTTTACAAAATAATTTTCACTTTTGCAACTCCTCTTGGCTTCCTTATCCTGCAGGCTGACTTAGGTGATAAGCTTCCTCCTCTGGCCTCTATTCTGTTGCTCTTTTTTTGCTAAATCTTGGTTTAGTGTTCCCTGTAGTTACATTTCCGTTTGCTTACATGATTCAGGTATTGTGTTTTGTGTGTATTTTACTTGTATCTGTCTGTAAGTTTCCATTAATGTGCTAACAGCCAAAAGCTGTTAATGAAGGTAGGTGTTTTAGGCCATGCCATTTTGGAAGTACACTAAGCCAAAGGAGTTTTCCATGTCAAATTTAGATAGTCTTTGAAGACTTAAAAAAAATCCTTATCTTGCTGTTAATCAACTCCTTCCAAATAACTATGCTGGGACAAAATGGTTTTGAAATTTTAGCAAGATTGATGGAGGAGGAAGTGCTAAAACCTGAATTTTGGCAGGGAAGCTGGCTGCCCTGTGTGCCTGCCTTTATTCATTAGATTGGTGAGAGTAAATGCTTTTGTGATAGGAGGCAAAGCCTAAAACTCTCAAACTAAAATGCATCATTATCTCCGTTTAAACCTTTCATGAAGTGATGACTTTCAACTTCTGTGTTGGGGGTGTGTGTGAGGCTGATGGGGGGGTTACCCCTGTGATGTCCTGCTCCAGCTGCACGTGCTTACTGTAGAAGGTTACCTGTAAGTAAAAATAATGTGATCCCTGCAACAATGGGTGGTTATAGCTGTAGTTTCAGCAAGTTTAATTTGAAAATGGGCAACAGGAAAAAATAGGTACTACGAGGTATTTCTTCACATAGGGATAATATTAAAGTTTCTCTTGCAGTAGGAGAGCAGTTGCTGACAATATTTGATGTATAGTGAGCCTGATAAATAGATTGCATATCACCTAGGTCTCAACTTGTAAGCTTTGGAAAATGAGTATGGCCATTACCAGCATTATTATGATCTGCTGCCTAGTAGAAGAGGGGTCACAATGGTTCTTTCTTGACTTAAAACTTTGTCTTGAAATTCACTGTCACAGTCCTGGCTTTTTTTGTTAAGCCATGCCTATACTGTCTCATAGGTACAGAACTGGACAATATGGAGATCAGCTACTTGAATCTTGTGATCGAATTGCGATTCTGATTTCAGGAGCTGTGGATGGGCTAGAGTCCTATCTCTTGCTGAAGAACCAGGACCTGTCATGGGGATAGTCCACCCTGCAGTGGAGGCTACAGTGTGTGTTGATGCTGAAACTCCTCTCCTTCTCACCCTCTAGGATAGCAGACTCTGGGCCTGAACTTGGGACCCATTTATCTTCCATGCCTCCTTGCGGGGGAAAGAGAGAAGCACCTGTAGCTGGTAGGAGCTGAGGGAAAAGTTTGTTCGTTTCCACCAACCCTCCTCCTCCTTGCTGCAGGATGAGGAGGCCAAGTTCATTCTGGCTCCAAGAGAACGGTCAGAGGAAGGAAGCAGGAGAGCAGGACTAGAGGCTAGTGCAAGTGTAGTTGTAAGGGCACTTTAGGACTTTTTGTATCCTTTAGTAATGTATATTTTTAGGATTCCTGTGCTACTGCAGTAGTGATGTCACATTCCTGCTGAAGTCAAAGCAAGCTGATTTTATTTGTTAACATTAAATGGTTTAAAAATATTTGGAACAATTGCAGAATCATAAAATCACAGAATGCTTTGGATTGGAAGGGACCTTTACAGGTCATCTAGTCCAACCCCCCTGCAAGAGCAGGGACATCTTTAACTAGATCAGGTTGCTCAGAGCCCTGTCCAACCTGACCTTGAATGTTTCCAGGGATGGGGCCTCCACTACCTCTCTGGGCAACATGTTCCAGTGCCTCACCACCCTCATTGTAAAAAATTTCTTTCTTAAATCCAGTCTAAATCTGCCCTCCCTTAGTTTAAAGCCATTGCTCCTTGTCCTGTCACAACAGACCTTGCTAAAAAGTCTGTTCCCATCTTTCCTATAGGCCCCCTTTGAGTACTGGAAGGCTGCAATAAGGTTTCCCCACAGCCTTCTCTTCTCCAGGCTGAACAGCCCCAACTCTCTCAGCCTGTCCTCGTAGGAGAGGTGCTCCAGCCCTCGTATCATTTTTGTGGCCCTCCTCTGGACCCACTCCAACAGTTCCGTGTCCTTCTTGTGCTGAGGGCTCCAGAGCTGGATGCAGTACTCCAGGTGGGGTCTCACCAGAGCAGGGTAGAGTATGGAAAACAGTGAAGTTTTCTGTAACTGTTCTGTGTAGTTATGATGGTTTTTTTTATCTTTGTCCTTCTCTTCTGTATTGAGTTGCAATTGTTCTGTCTTGACTGAGGTTTCTCTGGTCTGCATGGGTTGAATTCTTGTTGCTTTGTAGGATCTTACTGGCTTCAAGGAACTGTGCATGGATTTGCCTATCACTGTCAGCCAGGCATTTTACAGAAATTACTTTGCTAAACAGAACTGCCTGTTGGACCTTGCTTGTGCTTTGAAACATGAGAACAGTGAATGTGGTGATTAGGAAATAATGGTTTATTTAAGGGTCTTAATGGTAACCTCGTGTCCAGCATTCATCCTCTGGCTGTCCACAGCTAGACTACCATGAGCTAAATATCCATTATAGGACATTTCTCAGATTTATCTGTTGCCAATGTGCTTAAACCGCTGTCCTAACTGCAGTTACGGCGGAAACAGTAACAGACAGGTATAAAGCGCACACATAATTTTCTAAAGCATTTTGACTGCTGTGTTATACTGTATCCTGGTTTTCATTGCCTAAACCTACAGAAGTGAAAGACTGTTAAAGTTTACACTGAATTTTCTTGGAACCAATTTGAAACATTTTCTTGACCCTGAGATTATAAAGAAAGCATTAAGATTTAAAAAGAAAAACAGATCTTGATCATAGTGTATGTAAGGTCTGTGATAATTGTGTGCTGCTTTTGTGATTAGTTTATATGGGGCTCTGTGACTTTGGTCTAGCACTGTCAAGTTTAATCTTCTAACTCTTGGGATATGCAGAGTTTCCCATGCAGAATTCAGTCATTTTCCCAAATTCTGCTGGAGCAATCCTCCAGGGGGTGGATGGCGTCTGGGCTGATCCTGTTCACCTAACGCTTCCAGAAGGTTGGCAGGAGTCAATGTACTGTTAGTTTAGTTGAATTTGTGGATTTTCTTGTTGAGCAATGTGCACAGTGGTCAGAAAAGAGAAAGCTCTAAATGAATCCTGTGAGGAGACTGACAACAGTCAGAGCTGATAGTGGATGAACAGCTCACATAGATACATAGACCAGCTACAGACATCCGTTTGTCAGTGTCCTACCACAGCTAGCTGAGGGCTATGCCTTCATCATCCTTGATTCTTTTCTCTTGCTCCTCTTATGGTCCTGCTTCCTTGAATGAAGACTCCGCTCCACCTTCCTTGCTTTTGCCTTTCAAGTCCTACCTGCTTTTCTTCAACCAGCAGGTTTTGGGTACCTGTTTTGACGCTGAGAAGCAGACATGAACAGTGAAATGGTGTCTTCATGCAGTGAGGACAGTTCCTGTGCAGACCGATTACCACGAATCATGTATCTGAAGTGTATTGTGCACATAAACGAATGGTAATTTCAGTGGAGAACCTGTAATAGTCTATATTTGGGGGTCAAATTGTTAATAGAGAAGTAAAATCTCTGTAGTTTTTGTTGCTTATCTTGGAGAGGAAGTCTTATCTCAGAAAACATTTTGATATTGATGGTAATGCTTTACTTTGGCTCTCTAGTCAATTAATGTGTATATATATATATAGAGTATCTTATATAAGAGCATTTCAAAACTGAGACTAGATCTTATCACTAACCACAATTTATCTCCTGTTTTACTTGCAAAAGACTTAATAAAGTACTTCGGCTCCAAAATAGAAAGCAAAATCTGATATGAAGAAAAAAAAAGTCTTTTTTTCCCCTATTGTTAAGTCTCTGCATGAAAGCAAGACATGAGTGAGTAGATGTGTAGGAGGTGATTCCTCCAGCAGTCACGCATTTGTTCCAAATATATACCGAAAAATACTGGGCACTCTGAGGTTTAAATAATTCAAATCATAATTACTTTTGGAAAAGAACTTTTTTTTTAAATCAAACAAAGTTTTTGTTCGGAAAGTCTTAAATCTCTACCACGTTGTCTCTATTGCAGGTCTCGTTGGTAAGAAAGATTCAATAGATGGCTTCCAATCTCCAAAAATAATCTTGAGTATCTTTTAAATTGGAAGATGAATTACTGCTGTAATTTAAGTGGTTATTTCAAAAAGCAAGTGCAAAGGACATAATTGGAACATAGTTGAAGTTGTTTATTATGCTAGCTAGGTTTTCTGTAGTAACTCAAGGCTCTGGCAGTCGTGTCACGACAGATCTGAATTGGACAGCAGAAGCTGCTATCGATACCAGTTGTCTAAACTGCCTTCTGGCCTGGTGCCCGAGGCAGGAATGTCTGATCCACTTGTGAAGCAGTTGCTGAACGCTGTAGAGCTGAGCATCTTCATGTAGCCTGAATTGTTGGCTGGTGACATCTGCTTCATGAGTGGATCAGACATCCCTGCGTTGTTGGGTATTAGCGTCTGCTAGAGAAGTGGGGTGAATAGCTGAGAACAGAAGTGTGTCTAATCATCCAGTTCTCTGTGTCTGACCCCTGTATTTGTTCTCTTTTATTAGCTATCTTAATAAGGCAAGCAACAGTTATTGAATGTGCCGTGATATGCTGTGGGAAAAAGCATATTTAAAACACTTGAAAAGTGTTACTGGTAAAACTGGGATGGAAACTCGTTATGGCTTGACTCCACAGAAGTCAGGGTAATGCAGTCTTGGGGCGTGTTGCTTGACATGACTTTGGTAGAGTTAAGCTTGGAGTCTCCTTATTCTGAGAACCTGATTCTTTTGTGTAACTCACCTATATAGCAGAACTGTGCTGGGGAGTAATTCTTTTAAGGTGTTTTTTGTTATTTAAGATACAGAAATCTGGTTTTAGGGGGTTTTGAGCATCTTAGTAGAAGAGCACAGTAAGTTAAAATTTAATGACTTTTGGTTATTTAGGTATGTTGCAGCTATAACAATTGCTTACATGGATAGAGTAATATATTTGTCTGTCCTAAATGTGGTATGTGCACTAGTTAAAAATTATTGCTTTGTTTGTTTCCACCAACCCTCCAGGGGGTTTGAATTATGTTTTTCTCCTTTTTTCTTCTTTCTCCTTCTATTTTTGCCCATACTCCTCAGCTATGTTATCACTATCACATGGTGTTCCCCTGCACATGCTTCTCAATTTCACTCATGATCTTTCTCCTTTGCATATGCCTCACTGTTACTTGGCTTCCCTGCCTGCTGGGACATGTTGGCGAGCCATCTGGGCTTCCTTTACTCCTCGCTTCTCTGAGCATGTCTTGCCTGATGGTGGCTGTCAGCAAGGTCCAGACCCAGTGGTGCCATTGCCGTCTGTGGTGGCTTTTGCTTATCCCTGTATATTGATGGAGATTCAGTTTCTTATTCTTGTCTCTGTTAGGCTTCCAGGCTCTCTGCAGCACAGAGTCTAGACACCATTCTGAAGAACAGCTAACATGTTTAATTGGTTTTTCATAAGCCGATAATGGCCCACAGACCAGAGGTCGGGAACAGTTTTCTTTTATGTCTTGACTGCAGGGAAGGCAAGATTCCCCTACATATTTGGGGAAGCTCAGTTTGGAGAGTTTGTGGTGAATTTTCTGAAGTCACACTTCAGTAAAAATCTCAGATTTTTATTTCTACCCTTGTCAAGTTTGTAACATGCTTTACTTGCAGACATAAACATTGCCTTTGGCAAGAAAGTTCCTTCTTGGCTTTAGCTGTAGCAGGTACAAGCAATTTGATCTTTTTTTTTTTTTTAAGCCCAAGAAAATTCTCTTAGTAGGCATGTTTGCCTTTCCATAATCCTACTAGTGTTTAGGCTGTACTGTTCATAGGGGACCTTTTTTGTAGGTGAGAATACTGTGGGTGTCAGCTTAAAACACTCCAGTGCGCTCTCTCTGTGTTCTCTTAAGCAGCAAAATCTGGAGGAGTGCGTGACTGTTCTTTGTGACATGCTAATTTGCAGATTTCCCCAGTGTAATTGTAGAAAGATGCTGAATTCGGTTGTATTCAGTGCTGTCTTGCCATAGCAAAAGTCTGTGAAAAATCGGAATTTTTCTCTACCAAAGTTTTCTGTCTGCAAAGAATGAATGCTGTTCATCCCATCCTTAATTATGTTTATACACTATCATGGGCAGGATTTTTCTTAGCAAAAGTATGATGCAGAGATAACAGTACAAACTGGTTAACTAAATCATACTTAAATAAAAAACTATTCCATCATTGATTTTAATAATAATGTTGTCACTTGAATGTTAGAAGTTGTTAATTTTAAGATACTCTCACTGTCCACAAGTGACCAATAAGTAATATTCTCTGGCATTTAAAATCATTAAGAAAATAGTGTCACTTCTAATATATGATCAAAAGATGTTGTATTTTGTATGTCTATGATGGTCAACATGAAACTGCCTGAACAGAATCACTTGGGGAGGAATTTGATACTTTTTTTTTTTAAAAGCAAAAGGTGTTTTCAGAAATAAGGGGAAGGAGCTAAAAAAGCAGACACCACTTCAAATGTGGATGTGGTGTTACTTCTTCAGCCTGTTATTGGCAAATAGATGGTGACTTCAACTTTAGTCTTACGAAGAGAGCATCTGATGTTTGCAACCCATTTGCTATCTTTCTCTATTACCTTCATTGCTTGGCACTCTTCATCCTGACAAGTCATAATTATATATATATATTTTTAAAGGTATGTTACTAAGGTAGGAAATGCTTGTCCTAAGCATGTGCTTCTGAATACTTATGTGTAGCTTCAGATCCTCTGTCTGCATCTACGTCTTCTATTTAAAACAAAACAAAACCCCCAAGCCCCTTTTATTTTTACCCCTTATTTTTTCCACACGTACCTTCACCAGATGTTTCCTAGTCATGTGTGTATTTTCCAAATGACAGTTGGTCTAACCCTTTCTCACATCTACTTCTTTCATGTTCTGAGTGTCACTATGAATTAATATTTTAAATTATTTGTGATATCTCTTTGTGTTAATCAGTTTCTGCTTAGGTAATGTATGCCAATTTTTTAGCCTTTTTAATCGTTCCCAGTTGTGCTGTCCTTTCTTGTAGCATCAGTGAATAATATGTTATAATGTAAATTGATGGTGTACCATCAAGGGAGGAGCTGAAAAAAAGATGATCAAAGAGAAATCTGTGTGTTATAAAAGGAAGAGACAAAGATGGGTTATTTTGGAGAGGAAAAAAGTAAGTAGTGATATATAAACTTATGGAATTGAATGGTGCTGCTGTATTAAGTGCTCTTCTTTATCTTCCCATGGTACAAAAGGATGGTTGCAGGCAGTAAGAATGGGAAAGCTGGTTAAAAAACTACCAGTACTCTTGTGTCTGTTGAGGAACCCGTGCTGTTTGGAAGGTTTAATATTGTTAATTTGTTGCATTTGTGACCTGGGCATTTTTCAGATTAGCAGATTGCTTATACTAAGGTTGCCAGAGGTAAACAGTTGTTATGAATGTTGGCGCACCTCCTGTTTTGTTAGTAGGGAGAGGAGCGATGGAGCTTTGTCTGTGGTTCTCGTAACATTCTCATAGGGGTAAGAAAGGGGAGAAGGAGGATTTAAAGGGGGTGTGCTGACCTTGAATTCATTGAAGAGGAACTTTTATTTCTGATGAAAATCTGAATCCAGTTTTGTTTTTATCAGGTTCCACCCTGGAAAGAAAAGGTAATTGCATGGAAGTTATTTTTAGATTTTTGTAAAGTATCTGGTCTCATAGTCAAGGAAGGCAAAACCTGACTTGGGATTAGTTTTACACGACAGTTCCTGTCCTTCCAAAATAATTGTCTCGTTGCTGTAACACCCATGTAAGCTGAGATAGGTTATCTCCTGAGAGTGGGCTGATTTTATTGGGTGTTTTAATGTACAAAAAGTGAAAAATCAAATGTAGGGTGATATGTTGAGTCTGTGAAAGGAAGCTATTAAGACTCTAATCAAGGATGTAAGAGCCTAATCTCTCTCTCTTCCTGCCATTGAAGATCACTGCCCAACTTCTGAAAGGCTTGCCTGCATCTGAGATGCAGACTGAGGGACTTGCTCTTGGCAGAACTGATCTTTATGTGCAGAAGGAGCTATAGTCATTCCCTGTGCATTTAGTTGTTGTAAGGAAAGCTGGAGCATGCTTACGCTACACCAGAAAAATGTGTTTGTACCTATGATTTGGACAGCTTTTCTGTTTGGCTGACCTGTGCCGACACATTCCTTCAAACTGCATCTGCCTGCCTGTATCCCAAAATATTAGAAAGATGGTGACTGCTGAGGACTCAGTACTGTATTTACCATAACATGGAGAACCTCAATCTCCAGCTCTTTTCTTTTTTTTTTCCTCGGTCCTCTTTTCTGACTGTGAGGTGTTAAAGGTGTTTTCTACTTTTGACTTCACAGACTATTTTCTCCTGAAGTTTAGTGTTTCTGCTCTTTTCAAAAAGATTTTTTTTTCCACTGGCTCATTTACTGTTGATGGCTTGAGGAGAATCATCACAATTATTTGTGCTCTTCTAAGAAGAAGATTGAGAAGGGCAGCAAAGACCTTGGCTTTCCCATGCTTTTCCCATGAGCAGAAAAACCACAGTAAAAGTTTTTCACAACCACACAAAGCAAGTATGGGATTTCTGTAAGCACGTGCAGGATTTAGATCTTCTAACATATGCTTATTTGCTTTGTTACGATTTTGTCATCAAAATAGCTTACCTTAATTGTTCTCTCCTCCTCTTTTTTTTTTTTTTTTTTTTTGTTCAGACTAGTGATAGCAGGACATAATGAAGCAGAACTAACTGTTTCTTTTTTTTTTAATACTGGTTGACATAAGAGAAGGGGTTACATTACTTTCTTACTAGTTGTCCAGGCTTTCAGATAAGCTTAGTGGTCCTGAAAGTGTTAGTGCTAGTCTGCCAGAGTGTATCTAGTCTTGTCTTTATTCAGTTTCTCTTTCCTTTGTGTGAATAATCGCCATTTCAGTCAGTAGTCTTGCTGGATCCGATCAGTAGGCACTGCTGTTGCTGTTCCTGTTCTGTATCCAGACAACCTTGGTAGCTGAAAGGATGTAATTTTATTTATAATACTGTGTTATATAGGAACTCTATTCTTATGGGGCAGTATCTTGCTATGCTAAAACCAGAAAGATGATGGTTGTCCTGTAGAACTTTTTATAGGTAACTTGTAAGACAAAAGAGAGAGCAGATGAGTGTTAGCGGTAACATCAGACAGTACAGAAAGGAAAGTGGTATAGCTGGAAGTAGTTTCAATATGCCAAAAGAGCCTGATCATCACACTGGTTTTTAATTCCCTGTGAGCTGGGTGGTAGAGAAGAGTTTGAAGGAGACAATTAGAAAGAAAACAGTGAACGCGTAGGTATTTTGGGGGACCTTCCAAGCACGATGGGTACTTGGCATACGTTTCTAACCCTATTGTACCAAGGGGGTTCTGGGCACTGGCTTCTAGGGCTCTCGAGCTCACCTAAGCCAGTGTTCTTGTAATGTGAAATTTGTACACAGAATATGTATATGCTGGGCTTTCCTTTAAAGCCTTAAGTTAGCTGGACTTTACTTTCAGTGCACAGATAACTACTGTCTTGAATGCAGCGAAGCCAGTAGACTGTGAGCTTTAAGCTCCCTCTGGTGGCTATATAATACAGTTTAAAGCTTACCTGTTACACTGGTCTGTTCTGGACAGTTTTGAGAGCTTAAGTGCATAATGTATTATTAAATTATTGTGATTTTTAAAATTAATACAGGAATATGATGTGCTGTATGCCTTTCCAAGGTGCCAAAGGTCTTCTGTAATCAGACTTCAGAGAAGTAGAAGAGTTAAAATAATGTAAAGGTAGAGGTCTCTTTTCTAGTTATTGTAAGCATAAAGGGAGTATTTCCCATAAAGCTTTAATTCTGTCTTTTTTTAATGGTGCCATAATTTGCTGCTGATGTCCCTGAAAGTGCTCGTAAGTATTACAGAACGCTGAAAATAGATGTGACTTCTATATGACAAACTCACATATGCTTTGTTAATGCAAAATCAGTTCAAGATCAGGTAGCCCTGATTTGCTGCTCTTGCTCTAAGAATGTGAATGTAAGTGACCCCAGACTTGCAAAATATTATGCTTTGTCACTTGCACCCAAAGGATTCCTTCTAACTTGGCTGTAATTAGTGAGACTTCATGAGACTGCAGAGCTGTGAGCTGCAAGGTCAGTACTGCTGAAAGGGCAATGTCATGCCATTCCTTCTCTCCCCATTGTTGCACGGGCTCTGGCACTTGGCTGACTTCTTGATGCTTATTAAAGTAACAAAAGAGTGTTCATTCCCTCCCTCCCCCCCTTTTCTGTTTGGTGGGTTTTTTTTTTTGTTGTTGTTGCCTAGTTGATAGAAGGGATAATGCAAGGAGGTGACAAGACCATGCAGGTGAGAGCAAGAGAGGAGTGGGACCTCGCCTTTTGGTAGCAGAGAGTTATTAAAATAAGTCACTTGTCTCAAGAAATTTGATTCTTAGTTCTCAGGAAACTTTATTGACCGAAGCTGCTGTTTCTTGAGACTTCAGAGTATTCCCATGGCATTGCACAGCAACAGGCTGTGGATTAAATGCACTTTAAATAGTAATTGGTGCTGAAAATGCAGCCTGTCACCAGCCGTAATGTCCTATACTGTGCTGGCACAGGCTTCTTTGCTGGCTTATAGTGAACCAGGCTAGGGGACTGATCCAGATGAAAATAACCTGCCTTTGGTGGGATGCTTTTTGGTGATCACTTCCCCAGTCTGGTTCTTTGCGCATTTGCAGAAATGCTTGCCCATAGAATGGGGAAAAAAGTGAGGACTGCTTTTTTTGTTTGGTTTATTTGCAATAGCACTGACTGAAGTGCATGTCAAGCTGTTCCTGTATAGGTCATTCCTGTGTTTTTGATAACCCACTCCAAATATTCTTCTGGCATTCAGTACAGCTGGCTGTGTTGCAGTGAATGTAGCTAGAGTCCACACAGAGAAGTACTGTCCTTCAGACTGCAGAAAGCATGGGTGGTTGGCAACAGCTCCTGCTGATGGCATGCAGGAGAGTTGAGTTTTTATCACAGAAGTGTCATGTGCCCCAATTCGGTGAGGCTGCTTCTTTACAAGTTTAAATTTGCTTAAAAAGTTACTAAAAGTTTGGGTTTCTGCATTGGGTTGGAGTTCGCTGAAGCTCAGTGTCCTGGAAGGATTCGAGTACCGCCATGGAGCTTACTTCTGTGTCAGTTATTCATCAGTGTGTAATGCCCCAAATATCCGAAAGCTTTTCTGTGTGTGCATCTGTGTCAGCCTGCTGACTTAGACCCTGAGACACTTCTCCAAGCACATGGAAGACAGACTTGAACTGAAGGCACGCTGCCATCTACATGTGTGCACAACCTAATGTGTACTGCTGCCTACCCAGAAGGGGGCATGGACAAACACTGATTTGTCACCAGAGCTGGTAAGGTTGAGCTCTCCTGTATATGTTCAAATCACTATCTAGGGAGGTCCTGCCCCGAATTGGCTGTAGCAGAGCAGGTTTGTGAAGGGACAGAGCATTTATTCTGCATCCATGAGGCTTTTCTGCAGCCTTCTTCTTCCACTTCTTTTTTTTCTCCCTTCCTAAGGCGTTCATAATATCTGCACTGGAAAAGTTGTGAGAGTCAGAAATTTGCTGTGTAAGAAAGAGCACAGCTGTTCATTAGGACCCCCTTGATCTGAGGATCAGCAATCTGCTTTCCTTTGCTTCATTTAGTCAGATTACTGAAGACATGATTGAGGAGCAGCAGCTTTAATCTGTGGTGTTAGCTTTTATTTGAATCTTCTGTTGTCTGTGCTTTGTCAAGGGTGAAAGAATTAAATCAGACTTGATATGTTTTACTTACTGGAAAATATTTCTCTTAGGTTAAAAACCTTGGTCTTTGTGTCAAGGTCTTCGTGCTTTTATTCCCAAAACAGCAGGTACAAAACAAAACCAAAAGATACGTGGCACATATGTTCTCCTCAGATTGACAGGGACAGGAGTCGAGTTTGGAAGTTCAGCTGCAGTTCAATAACCCAGTCTGTCACCTTGACCCAGCTCTGTAGTTTTTATGCAATCTTTCTACGCGTGCATGTTCCTTTCTCAAAGGCGCATCAGTTCAGCTTATGCTGCTTTGTGGTACCAATCCCCTGTAAGAGTATTTCGTGCTTGTTCAGATAAATCCCAAATAGCAGAAATTGGAGAATATTAATGGCAAAAGTGGAGAGCAGCGTGGTGTTGTGAACAGCCGATATTTTCTGCAGGGTTTTTTTACCTTCTTGGACAGTGGGGGGGATCTCAGGGTTGCTCGGTGAGGTGAGGCTGCAATACAGGCAGTTAGCTCTCATCTGTGCTCCGTAGGTGATATCCCACCTTGCAATGATCCAGGTTAATGCTTAGTTTCATGCTTTACCTATAGTTGATTTTCAGGTAGAAACCACCGTGGAGCTGGCTTTCAGCAGTAGTGGGGCAGCAGGTGCTACCTGAGCAGTTTAAGGTGCCCAAGATGTAAGGGGATGGGTATGTAACAAGATGGGTGTAGGCAGCTGGGGAACCGCTGTAGCCATCCCCAAACAAGCTGATCCCTCTCTCAAATTCAAGCCCTCACTCAGTCTTTAAGATGTCAACTTTAATGTGAAACACTAGAGGGTAGTATGTTACTGCCGATACTTTATTTTAGAACATATCCATAGTCATGATTTTTTAATCCCTTGAATTTATTATACAATTCAATATTTTAAAACAAGTGTAGAACTAAAGAAAAAATAGGGCTTTGTTTCTGTGACTGTGAGCATGGTGCGTGATGATATTTTCGGTTTGAGTAGAAAAAGGATTGGGTTGAATGTAGATCTGACTTATCTTTCTTCAGGAGCGTCATTAGGAACACAATACTTAGAATCATTCACTGTCTGCCTGATGTCTCAATATTCACACTTACATGTATACAATGTAAATACACAGTGGTATATAAGAGGCCATGACTGAGAAAGAACAGGCAGTTTTACCAAGAGTTACTTGGTTTTGATGTTTAACAAGGCAAATATTTATAAGTTCATGACATTGCTCATATGTATTTACAGTCGGGGTGGGGTTTTAGTACTTGAATAACTGGGGGTTTTTTCCTCTTTTCTTTCAGGCACCACCTTCCATGGTCAATAATGAACAACGCCAACATGCCGAGCACATATTCTTATCATTTAGAAAATCAAAATCACCATTTGCTGTTTGCAAACACATTTTGGGTAAGTTTTAATAAATTAAGCATGTACCTATTTTTATAACTGGAATTGTGCTGTTCTTCTGCAGGTGGGAATACAAACATTAGTTTTGACACTTTTTGATGGAGGTACTTTTTGATGGAGCATGAAGCCTATTGCTGCCCTTTGGTTTTGTTTCTGGCAGCCTTAAAGTCTCCAATGTGCAACTTCATGTAGCTAAGTTCCTAAACTGATTTAATAGATTCAGGTTTCCTCAGCTATATCATTGTTATAATACTGTCTAATCTGTGGAGCTTGTAGAACTGCCTGTAGTGTGATTGCTTGGCTTGATGCTTCCCATTGAATCAACCAATGATGGAATTTTATATACTTTTTCCAGATTTTGCACTGGTGCTGAACTTTTTTCATGGTGAGAATTTATTTCAGGTTGAATGTCTCAGTAAGTTGCTGCTAACAGCCCAGCTGTTGTGTTTAAAAAAAAAAGTTAGAAAAGTGTCTGTCCACCTGGTAGAAGCAATAGAGTATTGATTCAAGGTTTTGTGGGATTATACCTGTGGAGAAAGGAAAGAGATAGGTAGGTATCACCGTTTATCAGAAATTTCTTGGGTTTTAATGGAAATGCTGTAAATGTGGTTGTGTTACAAGTCTTTAAAAACAAATCCGTTTTTACAGGCGCTATAGAGACTTATTAGAGTTTGGCAGCTAAATAATCTGAAAATTGCAGGAGCAGTAAGCATTTAAGATTCCTGCTCAGCACCACTGTACTTACCAGATGTGAGTGCTGGGGGGAGGCAAGGGGGAAGTTTCAGTGAAAGCTGACTCCAAAACCTGGTGAGGAAACCCTGGAAATTTGTGGAAAAGAACACACGCCAAAACCACAAAAAGCAACCTTTCTTTCAAAGAATTTACCAGAATGAACAGAAAAATATTAGCATTATGTTTAAAATATGATTATTTTCATACTTAATTAATTCGACAGTAATTTTTTTAATAGTTACTTCTAAATTTACTGGATTAGAGATGTACAAGTCATGCATATTGTGATGTCGATATTGCAGGCCTACTACTGTGTTGTTAAATTATACTCTGATATCTAGAGCAGGCTGTGGTTCCTTTCCTACGCCCACTCCCCAACCAAAATTTTTTTCTACAAATGAGTTTCTTGTAGTTGTAGTATATTATATTAGTACTTCATCTGGTCCTGAAGACTGTAACCAAACTTTCTGCTTTATGGGTCTGCAAAATTTATGCTTTTTATTTTCACATTGATTTTTAGAGAATTTTAAGTGGGAAAAAACCCATACTTAAGTAACTTTGCAGAACATTTTGGTGTCTCATAAGTGATTTACTTCTGAGTAGTGACAAGTAAATGGAAATTTATGAAATAAATACCTAGTAATACTGTCTGTGCTAAGGGATACATCACTGCATCTTGTTCTCAAAGAAGGGAATACAGTTTAGCATTAATAACGAAATATCACTGCAGACATTTTTCATTTTTTTTTCTTCTGAAATGTGGCTGATTGGAAGGAATGTGATCCTGTTTTTAACACCTTTTGGATGTCTAGAAATGTTGCATCCTTAAACTGCTCATGTGCTATCACCATTGAGAAATCAGCATGTTTCCACATGGGACAGGTTTTCCCTGGCAGTGGCTTCTCCAGTAGGCAGTTGTGATGCTGAAACCTGGAAATGAGAGACTTTTCCCAAAACTTTGTGCTTCATGAGTAAGTGTTTGTACAGTCTGGACAGAAAGAACTGCTGGTTAACACTTGGGAGGTGAGAAGGGAGAGGCAGGGATTATGAAATCAGGAACTGGGAAGGGAAACAAGCTGTTCATGATGAATAGAAGAGTTTAAGTATACTGAAGGTGTATACGTAAAGGTGTAAAGTATACGTGCAGGTGCGGATGGGTAGGAACCAGAGGATCAGAGCAGACGAGTTTAAAAAGAAACAGGAAAAAAAAAGGGTCAAGACAGGAATTGGGATGGGGATAGAGAGAGATAACAAGAATGTTGACGGCGTTCATGGAAAGAAGAGTGTACAAGCGATACAGGGAGAGCAATGGAGATGATGAGTATAAGGAAAAGGGGAACAGCCACTACCATATAGCTGCTTTAGAAACCTGGAGTTGACCTCAGGAAGCATGAGGCTCTACGTTCTTCTGCTGTAAGCTTATAGCTCTTAAATGTACTGGCAAAACTTGTCCTGTCTTTCTTTAGTAACTTCATGTAGAGGATAATGGTGTTCTGACTAGTTATAAGTTTACACCGAGTGCTGGACGTCTGTGCTGTTAATGATTGCAGTTGTGCATCTGCACTTGACGCAAAGGAGAAATTCCATCCTTTTTTTTCTTTTTTTTTTTTTGATAGCATTCTCTTTTTGTGTGAGATTTGTACAGTTTGAAAAGCCAAAGACCCAGAAGGTAGAAAATGCCAGAATTAAAATACCCATGCAGGAATAATCTGGCTCATTTTTATGTATGTGTTAGACATACACATTAATCTTTTAATTAAGTGTCTCCAAATTAAGCTAAGTAGATGTAAAGGTGGTTTGTTTTGATTTAAGCATGTTTACCTGTGTAGGGTTTAGATTTGGAGCCTGATTAAATTACTTAAACATTTTAGCAAATTGGCTGCTATCTTGGTTATAGAACTTGCATATTAAAAATATATATATTATGAGCTCCTGTGTATATAATCAGGGAAATAAAGTTTGTTTTGTAGTTATTTAAAGACCATCATCCACTGACTGAGGCTTTCTCAAATAAACCGAGTTTTTCTAGTCCTGGCATAGACCAGGACATCCACCCACTATAGCTCAAACTCAGCTGCTTGTTCAGGAATTTTATTTCACCATTTCATGTTTTATGCTTTTGCCACCCTGTGGCTACACCTTTTCCGAATGCTTTCTATGTTTCCTACAGAGCTCAGAGTGTTTTGAAACTGGCTACTGAGATACTACCTACTATTTCTAAGTTAAAATTTTTAAAAGCAAAGGAACCAAAAAAAAAAATTCTCTGTAGCTTTCTATCATCATATAAATTAAATTAAAATTCTGGGGGTTTTCCATAAATTATATTTTGGCATCACACAAACGGTCACCTTTTTCCATTACATCTATTTCTAGTTTCCTTAGTGCATCTATGTACAAAGCAATCAGATATTCAAATAATAAGGGCTAGTGACTCCTACACTTTGTTAGAAAGTTATATTTTTATTACCTCAAGATAAATAGAGAAGCATGAACATAATGCAGAAAACCTTAAATACAGTAGTTGGTAAAACTTGTGTTGTAATAATTAAACACAAATGTTATCTTTGTGTGTAAGTGGACTTGCTTCTCATTACCATCCATAAAATACACGTAGCTTTATGCACTCTTGGTTCCAAAGGCAAGCACACAAATGATAGAAGAATCTTCTGTTCTGGCATGCCTGATAATTTAATCATATCTTAACGTATTGTGATTAAATCTGTCTTTTTTATTTTTTTTTGTTCCACAGTTGTGTTAGCATTCTTATTCTTGATTTTTGGCCAGTCTCCTCATGCAGCCAACTTTTCTTCCCCTGAGTCTCTGACTCAAATAATATCGGACAATTTGATAATTGGGTTATTGGTTTCTGCTCCCTTTTGAGGTGTAAATTCTTTGTCTGATTTCATAGCAACAAAATTCCATTTAATAAATTAAATAATAGTAAATTCTGTTAATTTTTTTGTTAGAAATACGTACAAGCTAAATACATGTATGTCTTCTGATACTTAAATTGCCTCTGTTTTTCCCCACAGAAACTAGTAAAGTGGACTATGTCCTTTTTCAAGCTGCTACAGCGATAATGGAAGCAGTTGTAAGAGAATGGATTCTCTTGGAAAAAACTAGCATCGAGTCACTGCGAACATTCCTTCTAACCTATGTCTTACAAAGGCCTAAGTAAGTACAGAAGAAATACCTATGAACATGTAGGATTCTGCATAAAGTCTGGGTTATCCTTTGTTTCCAAGGGTAGTAGTGGAAGATGTTTCAACAATAATTTGTTTTCCATTCTTAACACTTAGTTGAATTCACACAAAATGTTTGAAAAATAAATGAGTTTAAAATTTTAATTGAACATTGATGTTCAAAATTATTTGCAAACATATTTTTTCAATGTTGTTTACAGCCTTCAAAAGTACGTTCGGGAGCAGATTCTATTAGCGGTAGCGGTGATAGTGAAACGGGGATCACTAGACAAATCAATCGACTGCAAAAGCATTTTTCACGAAGTCAGCCAGCTGATCAGCAGCGGTAACCCCACTGTGGTAAGCATTTTATTTTCTGCTTCAAAATTTAAGCAATCTGTATCAGCAGCATAAGGTATATACTTAGTGACTATAAAATCTTGTATACTTCTCTTATCTAAAAATAAAAATAAGTAATTAAGTTGATACCTATTGAAGCAATCATTTACCGAGTTGGAGATTTTTGAGTAAGAATGTTTTGGGACTAGTAGTAGTATGTGTAGTTCTTTGATACACAATTACACCATATTTCTTAGGGAATAGGTTTCTCTCAATAGCTGCTTTAACTGTCACTGATGTGACAGGTTTGGTTTTTTTTCCTGTTTCTCTGGGTTTCTTTAATAAAACAGCATGATCTAAAATGGATTTTCCATTAGCTGGCAGGTTCTCTACACACTCTGTTCCCCTTCCATCTGTGCAGTGCTGCACACTCCTGTGGCTCAGCTGTCGGAATAGGCTACCAGCAAGAGGCATAGGCCTCTGCTGTTCTCTGGGAGACGGGTAGGTGGAGAGAAAGGGGTGTGAGGAAGTAAAACGTGGAATGGAAATACAAAACTTACTCTAGATTTAATGTCATACTACTAGGGGTAAGTGTTACCTTCCATACTGAGCTCAAAGTGGAAACAAGGTGTCCAATATCTATCTATGCATTTAGCGAAATTCCGTTTGCTATGCCAGGAGATAAGTTTAGAATAGGTCATAATAGAGGCATGTAACTAGAGATTAAAGAGAGGTGATTTTTCTCCTACCAAATGCAAATCGAAGATTATGTGGATTCCATGCTGAAACTTTTAACTGAAACTTTTTTCAAACAAAACAAACCTTGAGGGAATGGACTCCTAACATTGCTGAGCATTTAGACCAGCAGTTGTACTAGATGTGAGCAGCAAATGTTTAACTCTGAAAATTCGATCAAAATGTACCAGAAGTAATGCAGCTCATGTCATGGTCCTAAAAATAGTGTGTCACCTCTGAGCACAAGTGATATCCCCCCCAGGGTATGGAAATTTCGGTTACACTTCTAAACCTTAATTTCATTGTTATTTAGCTTAAGGAGAACATTTCAGCCTTTTTGGTTGGGCATAATTTGAATAGAAATTGGTATTTCTTTAGGAGAACAATGTTAAGTTCATGCTTTTTTCCAGGGAACATAGCCGTATTATTAAAATGGAGTTACAACTGAAATTTTCAAGTTTTTTCCATGCTGATGTGTATGCTTGTGTAGTTTATATGACCTTTCCATGAAGATACAAAAGTGGAGTAAATAGAAACCTGGATGTTGACAGAGAAGCCCTCTCTGAACTAACTCTTGCACAGTCCAACTTCTGCGGTTGTATTCTGTGCATACACTGATACACAGACACGCTACACTGAACACAGCGTACAGCAAGCTAAGACTGCCAGCTGTAAGTATATCACCCTGGGCTTGCTGCAGAACAGAGCACATCGCAGAGGAGCTCTGGCTGGGGGAAGGGACGATATTTCACTCTCCTCCAAGTTTCACTTGCTGCTACCATACAGAGACCAAGTTTGGCTCAGCTTTTCATTTCCCTTTATCTACCCCTCTTCACAAGCATTACTTTCTCCATAGTTTTTCCAAAGTATTTGTGCTCAGGTTTTAAGAAGGGTATTTAAAACATCTTTAGTAGATAAAGATGCTTTCTATTCTGGTATGCTAATAAAATGTACTAGTAAAAAATGACACGTGATGCTGCTGGAACATCTTTTTTTGTAAGGTGCAGTATACCTCTGTTAGTCTTTGGCAGGCTGGTTATAAACACATGCTCCCATGTATGTATGAGGTTTTATAATATAAAATAGTTCTCATTCATAATAATGTTCTTGTAATCTTCTGAGACTTTGCTGCAAGAGAAACTCTGGTACTGGCACAGCTTCATGTGACCCAGGACTGGGCATACACAATAATAAGCAGTCATAAAATTGTGTATTAGCACAGTAATGGCCACAACTGAGCTCTGAGTGGGTTCAGGGCTTGTATAATAACTTTGAAAGGTTGTATGAAATAATGCATACAATGAATTATCTACTTATCTTTTCAAATATGGGTGGGTGTTTTTACTAGTGTCCGTGGTCTTCAGCCATGCCCATCAGGCCATGTGGAACCACAGTGGTGCAGCTGCCTTGCTGCCATGTGGAGCCTCAGCAAAGGGTGCTTCAGGATACGGTATGAAGCTAAGGGAGTGGTACAGTTTTCAAGACCCAAGTTGTGCTGTCAGGACAGTGCCATGCAGTGTCACAGGTGTTTCTGTACTTCACTGGAGAGGTGTTTATATTATAGTTATTTATAAAAACATGCCTCCACCCAAGTCAAGGAAGAGACTAGGATATGGGTGTTGGTAGAGATCAGCAGATGTTTTCCAGCCCTCTGTGCCTCCCTGACTCCTTCCACTTTTTTAACACGTCTTTCCCATGATGTGATGTGCACTCTTGCCTCCAGCCTTGTACACTCAAGTTTCAGGAGTCTGTCACACCTTTGTGACTCCCAATTCTCTATTGAGTCTCTCGGTCCCTTTCTGTATCCTTCCCAGACTTCTGCTCCATGTTTCCTCTGGCCTACTGCCCACCCATTTGTGTCTTGCTACCTGAGGTTCACTCCAGCAGCTGAGAAATAACATATGGAGTCAGCAGCAAGTCACTTCATGTTTAAAAATGTTTAAAGCTCTCAGACGTGGCTCTTAGCTGTTGATAATGACTTCCTACAGCAGTTTGTAATTGAGAGAAAGTCCTTTTTAAAAAAGCAAAGTGGTCTCTTGCCTGCTTCCCACTTGCTTTCTCCTCTCTGCTGTCCCTGAAGCTTCCTGGCCCTTCTTTATCTTACAAGAGTAAACTAGGTACTTAATCTTTTCTATTCCCTGCAACCCTCCACCCAGTTCCTGTCAGACATCTGTACTAGTTTTGTGTGTGTTACACTCATGCTTCTTAAAATCTTTGGGTCTTTTCAGTAACATGTTGTCAGGGTCAAGTCCTGAAGGTTGGTGTAACGAGGAGAACAGCGAATGTAGATGGTACTAAGTCTTTTGCATGTGTCCTTTTGCAGGATTTGATATGCTTAATATCTTAACTTCTTGAGTATTAGTTAAAAATATCTTTAGAAATTGATGTATTTTGAGGATGGAACTTGAAGGTATGTTGAGTAGTGCTGTGGCAAACTGAGGAGCAACACTGATGGATGAACTGTTGAGAATGAAAAAATGAAAAGGAGATTGGAAGGAAGAAAAGGGGAGGAATAGTGATGAGGAAGAAAGTGGGCAGGAGATGAAAAAGATGGGTTTAGTATTGAGTAATCTCTTAATACGTACACTCTGTTCCACTATTAAGGAAATAACAGGGCACTAAGGAGAGGTAATACTACAGGGATGGGAAGGATGCATGTTTAGAACCAGGGTTTGAACCTGGAGTGTTGGCTTCTACTGCCACTTCTCTGCCATATGGACCTTTATGGATCTCGTGGAAGAAACCTCTGTCTGAGAATGGAAAGCAAACTATAGAGGGTCTGGCTGCGTATTAATTTATAAATGAGTTTAGGTAGTAATCCTTTCGGAGGACAAGGATTAGCTTTTCAGTTCCTGGTTTTGTTTTTCCTGGCTCCTCCTGTAACATCGGTACAAGCCATCCTCCTGCTCATGAAGGAGAGTCTGTAATCTCCCCCCAGTAGCAATTTCAGGATTTCTTTTCAAAATCTTCATGTCTGGGGGACAGAGCTTCTGGCAGTAGACACAGTATCATGGGCCACTCTTAAAATACTAAATACATGTTTTCTATCACTGATTTCAAGATTTTGGAGAATTGTGGGGGCTGAGTTCTTCTCAACTATAAATGCCTTCAATTTCTTGGCCTTTTCTTTTTGTGTTAGAATATTCTGCTTTTGCAGAGCTGAGGGATTTCGTTTGTCCTTAATCCCTGCCAGAAGGACAGGAATCCTGGCAGCTAAGGTGACTAATTCCCAGGAGGAGGAACTGGTCTGCATGTGAACACAATCAGATGGACTTTGTTTAAAACTGGGCTAGGATATGGGTCACACCTTGATTTCTTCCAGAATATGGGTAGGCAGATGCAGAGGGGTCCAGCTGCTGTAGACGTGACATGGGACTGGGAAGCAACAGAAGCTGTGTTCTTTTTAAAGATCTACAACACATAGAAGTAGAATGTATTCTAATATAAAGCTCCATACCTGAAGCCTAAATTTTTCTGTACATGCAAGAAGACTTGTCAAGACTTACTGGAAGAGCTCTGGGATCCTAACAGTTCCTTCTCTCTTAAAATCTGTAAATCTGTTAGTCTGTTTCCCAATGTTCATGGTTGGGTTAGAGAGGAGATTCAGATGCTTCAGGTTACCTAAAACTGCTGAGGAATGTTCTGTGGATGGATCTCATGTGAACAGTGGGAAATATTAATAAGCAGAACTCTAGGCATTCATCTTCATTGAAATTAATCTAACAATAATAATGGCTGCATAGATAACTAGTTACATTTATTTAGCATTTATGGTTCTTATTTCTGTTCTTTAAGAGGAGTTTTACTTCTGGATCCCTGTCTAGCTGTTGCTGTCTCATGTGGAAAGGTAGGAGTTGGAGAGGCTCTCATGACTTTTATATTTTGACAAAAATGTATATATTATTTTCCCCCCTCTACCCTCAGCTGTATCTTCTGGTCTAATAAAATTATTATCTTGTCCTATGGACCTTACTGCCCTTGAGACATGTTAAGTATAAAAAACAGATGGTAAACCAGGATATTTAAGCTGTTTCCTTCATGCTGACGAGTGCTCTATAAAGGCCTAAGTTAGTGTGTTACAAGATTGGTTTGGGAATTTTAGGGATCCAGAAACTACTCCAAATATGAGGTTAAAACTCAGTAATAGAAATGTAAGAGAACTTTAAAACAGAAGTATTTTTTTAGTAGTTGTATTAACCAGGGTGCCTTTTAAAGCTTTCAGATTTTTCTCTTGAAAGAGAGCCTACTTTACTGGAGATGCAGTACAGCAAGACTCCAGCTTAGTTGCTTAATAACTTTAATATTAGAAATTGATAGCTCCCAGTATTGTCATTTACAATAGAGCTACAGTTTCAAAGGCAGAACTGGGAAGTGAGGAGATGTGATCCAGGGGAGAGATGTGTGCCCCCTGTTCTATGTACGGCACCCAGGACTCTTCCTCAATTCTGCCATCTAATGAGATGTACAGGTGTGGAGGCCCTCACCTGTAGACCTCAGAGACTCACTGGGAAGGAAGAAATGATGCCTTTCTGTGTGTTGAACCTGTATTTCTTTTATTACTGTGGTAACACACAAATAAACAGGCTTCAGGGGAAAAGCCTCTTTAAGAATTTTATTGACCCTAGCTGCTTGATCTTTAGTCCCTCTTCCTCTCAGAGGTACTACCCTTCTGAATATATATGTTCAGTAATAAACTGGATCTGTGTGGGAATCTACTTAAAAACAGGCTTTTCCCTCCTAACCTTTTTTTTTTTTTTTTTTCCTTTAAGCAGATCTGCTGTGGAGCACAGCCATGTAATACAGCTCATTTGGCAGTATGGCAGGCAGAGGCAGGCAAGAAGGACCTGGAATGAGTACTGGGAAAAGTGGGGGGAGAGGGGACACCTGCCCACCAAAGAGCACTTGCCAGGATGATGTATATTTAAAACTGGGTGATACTGATGGCGAGCTGCATGGCTAGTCTTACTATTCATCGTTTTGAATTTAATTGAAAGTTTTGGATTCGTTCATGCAGCTACTGTAGGAGTGAAGATTCAACTGGTGCCTTTCAGACAAGAACCTGGAGAAGGATATGTTACCTCTAGATAAATGGTTTTCAGACCTTCACTCTTTTTGATGAGATTACTTGTTTTCCTCCTCCCAATTTCTGCATCACAACTTCTCCTGTCCCCAGAGAAACAACAAAAAGCATGTTTTGCACCCTAAGCTCCAGCAAACTCTTCCTGGACCTCTTCCATTATTAGTAAAGGCTGCTACTTCCCTTCTCTCTTTGGCCAAAGCCTGCATGCTTCACATGCCACAAGATCATCTTCCTGTGGCCCCCAGTGATTCGCAGAGGAATTGGTTTTCTCTTTCTCAGCTCAGCCTTGGGGGTTTCCCTTGCTTGGTTTGCCTGGTTCCCCCAAGGAAGGGAAGCAAGGTCTTGCCTGTTGTGCCGCTGTAGGTGTGGTGTGTTAACCTGGTGCTGCTCGTCTGTCTTTGCACGGTGGCAGAGGGGGAATGGGAGGAAAGGGGCGCGCTGCCTAGCCAGTCCCTTACTGCTGACAGCACAAAACTGCAGCTGTGGGTCCTATTCCTATCATCCTGTCCCTGCTCTACAGCTTTTTTCCACCAGTTGGCTCATTTGGGAAGGAACAAACAGATAAAATCCAGTGGATTCTTCCTGGTGCTTGCTTATATTTCTTCAGAATATATTCTGGTTTTCTTTGGTTGGGAACTACTACTTCAGCTCCTGGGTTCCCTCCCTGCCCCCCATTGCAATACTCACAAGTTGAAAAGCTGGAGTGGCCCCAGTTACTCTGTGTACATAATGGTATCTCTTTTGGTCCCGTGACCATCCTGTTAACCTTTCCACTTGGAGTTGCAGCTTACATTCTGGGGATTTAGGTACTCTGAAAATGTTAGTAAATACAGCTGTGCTTATTCAAGGAAGTTAGGGAAGAAGTATATTACCACCTTTATAAAAGGAAGCCTTGCTTTAAACAATTTATTTGATAAAATTACTTTTGACACATTCTCACTACAGAGTTTTATCGCCTAGGAGCAGCACAGCAAATTCTACCTCTGATAGATTTACTCTTTGATTCTTCCTGCTCTTGTGCAAGTTAAAATTAGCTGGTTTAGGGATATTATTAAATGCTTCTTGTGGCTTCCCTTTGGTTTCAGTAACAGAGTTTACATTATGAGATGGAGACAAAAAGTCCTCTAAATGCATATTCAGGCTGGCAGTGATCTGACGTAACAGGGTAGATGTTATGATTTGCTCTATTCAGGTGAGACCTTTATTCTTTTAAATATACTTACTAATTTTTCTGTAGGTATAAATGACACTTGCAGAAGGTGGGGGGGGTTGCTTGATAGTTTAGGTTTTGTAGTAAAATAAATTATTTAATCAAGTCTCTGACAACCTAGCTGTATCTCTGCTCTGAATTTCAGAACAGAGGAAACACTTTTGGTGTTATAGTTCATTCTGCTTTGTCTGTTGGCTTTTCTGCCTTGGAGCTGGTGTACCACATGTCCATTTTTTCCTAAGCTGTATTTGAACTCTTCTTCCTTTCAGATGCTTTGTAACCTAACTACCCTCAAATGAAGCAGTTCACTTATTCCATGGGCAGTCCAGGCACAAGTGTGAAATCCCTTCAAACATTATGGCTTTAACTTTTGTTATAGGGGACATTCCATTTGGAGGAATAAGTTGCATTTACCTTCTGAATCTGAGTTTTATGAATTTTATATAAATGTTTACTGTTAAAATGGTGCATGGTATTTCTGTAGTGTCTGTGTTTTATTAGAGTAATTTAAAAAGAAAACCACTAAAACGATGTTACTACTGGGTGTCTGATTGCCAAGTTAATCTCTTATCACAAGTCCCATTGATCTTCTGTTTGAGCAGCTGAGAGTCTATTTTATGTATAGCGATCTTTCATGAAGTTTATTCCTGGTAATAAAGCTAACTGGGGTGAGTGCCAAGCTATTCTCAGAGGCAGTCCGCTCTCAACAAGAGAAGTATTTTATTTTGTTAGATGGGGTTATTGTTTGGGTATGTACTTGTGGCAGAACTAGTGAAATTGCTAGCAAGTGAGTCAAACTAGGTTCAGAGGTGTACTCTTACCGGTATGAAGTTAATGGCATTACTGCGCAATAGACATTCAGATCTGACTTTTAATATGATGCCCAGAATCATGTGCATTTTCTACTTATTACTGTATGGTATTATTAAATCGGATTGTTAATCTCTTCTGTGGCATGGCAAAAACCTTAAAAAAAAAAAAAGCCCACACTACAAAAGAACAAAAAAACCCCTCCACCCTAGAACTTTACATGTATTAAGTGCATTCAATTCTGTTATGTGTAGAAGGAAGTAATTTTATTTCACAGAGCACAACTGTATTGGTTTATCTGAAATTATGTTGTTTTTCAGATTTTTGAAGTCTTTCTTCTAATAGCCTGCATTGTGTTGAGGTACTTCATACCAAACATACAAGTAAATTTAAAAGATGTGTTTCAACATATTAGTAGTAACTTTCAGTAAAGTTACTTTTCATAAAGTAAAATTTTACTTTTAGTAAAGTTTACTTAAGCTTTATTCAGAGTTTCTGAGATATTACTGTGTATTCAGAAGAGTTCAAGAGATGGCAGGGCACATGTTCTTTTATGCTAATTATTTTGTTAACATTCATATGAAAATGTCAATCTTGCTGCTATACACAACAATCTATATAGATTCCTGTAGTCTTATGGCAGTTCTGGGAAGTAGTGGTGGTTTTATATGCAGCTGTATGCAAATGCTTGACATTGAAAGGACAGGTCTTGATCTGTTCCTCTGCTCTTGTCTGTAAGCTAAACTCCTGGGGGTTGGCACCTACCTTCAAGGAAACCAATCTCAAGCAATCTCCTCTCAGCCTGTTGTTGCAGTAAGTTCTAAATTACTGGCCAATATCTTATCTTTGGTCTTCTCCTGCTCTGATGACGTGGATATACGGGTCTACTTACAATTCCTCATGGATGCAGGGGGTAAGCGCAGATGCAGAGTGTGACAGGAGGGCATGGACGTGCTTGTAGTACACACAGTGCCCTTGGGATGGTGAGGGAATGGGGCAGGATTTGCACCCCAGGTATCGAAATACCAAGGTGAAGGTGTTGGCGGGATGCTGGGAATTCAGTGGGAGGGAGGAGAGTGGAGGGATGCAGCGTGCCCTGGTGTTTGCTGTGCGCTAGGCTGCTGGAGGTAATAAAGTGTGTAAATATCTACTAACGTCACACTTCTCCTTTCACGCTCAAAGCAGGTACTGATGCCAGAACTACCTGAAATAGCTCTTACTGAAATCTGGGGGGCAGGTCGCTGCTCAAGCTGCTTTATCAGGCTCTTAGCAGATTCAGTCAGCCTAGCTGCATCCATTGCTCTTTACATCTTTGAAGAGATTTCTGTACCATCAATCATAAAATTTAACCTTCCTTTTGAATTTCTCCTTGAAATCAGGAGAAAAACACACAAAAAAATCTGGAACACACTTTTGTCATGCAATAGCACATTACTATCCAAACAGAAAGGATAAATTATTATATACCATATAAGCAAACTGGAGAAGATGGAAGGAGAAAATGTCTATTATTTCAGCTAATATTAACCATTTGTAATTACGGTGGGAACAAACTTTTTCTTCCTGTAGCTGCTTACCTGTCATTTGAACTTGCTGATTGATTTTCCAATAATTGGCAACTGACTGCAAGTGATGGGTAGTCTGCATCACTGCCTTGCTTGTCCTGTGGTGGTCTGGATGGTGGCTTGGTGTGAAGATCTTTGCATGATAAAGCAGAAGCAGCTTAGCTTTAGCCAGGCTGTTGTACTATTGTAATCATTAAAACTACATGATAATCATGGTATGTTATAGAACATTAAACTGTACAGATTTATAATTGCAACTAATGAAGTCCTTACATCATGGCTTCTCTGAGCCAAAAAGTATCAGTGTGTCAGTAATTCAAGCATAAAATAAAAGCCTACATTTTAAAGTATTTAGAGAGCCTTGTGAGACTTCTGCATCTCCTGGCACATAATGAAATTGGGCAGTGTTCTCTGGCAACTTTGCATTATTCCTTTAAAAACATGTGTTCTTATCTGAAGCATTGTTCTAGAGCCAAACTTCGGGGGGGGGGGGGGGGTTGTTTGGGGTGAGGTTTTTGGGGGTTTTTTTTGTTTGGTTGGTTTGGTGGTGTCGTCCGTTGTTCCCCCCCCCCCCCCCGATTAATTCTTTTCATATAGAACTTTTAATGTTGGATTTAAAACTCAGTGTTAGCCTACACTAATTTTTTTATATTGGATCAAATCTGGATTTCCTCTAAATAAAAAATACTTATTGTGTAAATAGCTTACACAGAAATTTGGAAATAAAATACTAATATGTTTGAGCTAATTAGAAATATTTCTAAGTTTAGTATAGAACTGGCAAAATTGCATTTTGCTGGAGTTCAAAGGGTGATGTTGTTTTTCACTGGCTAAATGTTGCTTTTATCATACATGATGTGTGATGGTGGTGACTGTAGACGAGAAATAGTCCACTTGAAATAAATAGTTATTTCTTTAAAATGGGAAAGCTTGTATTTAGCAACTGATCAGCAGTATGCTGGTCTGCTGTACAGCTTTACTATATAGTAGAAGAGAAAACCCATGTATTATCACAAAGCCACTACGTTTGATTGTCTGGGACTTATTTAGCAAGTAAGAATGTTAATTTAGTGTATACTGGCTAAGATAACTAGTTGTCTGGGGGGTCAAGGTACTGACTTCAGAGGCATTTCTGAACAAAGATGTTGCAGTTGGTGGGTGGATGGCACTGGTCTCAGCTGTTGTATGAGCTTGCATAAATAGTATCATCTCCACTTTAATCTTTCGGGTGTTCAGAGGTAGTGTGCATATTTCTGTTTAACCCCTGGACACTTGCTGGCATGCATGACCCTTTAACAATTCCTATCCCTCTGTCCATCCCTGGCACCTTGGCTCCAAACAGTCTGGGAGGATAGCCAGTAATTTTGAAGTTTTTTGTTAAGAACGTCTCTTTAACAAAAAGTGTTTTCATTTCTTTGGTATACAGTTTCTATTGTGGTTGTTACAGTAGTGTATGGCACACTTCTGAAGTATTTCTTGCATCTCCACTGTACAATATTTCCTCCCCTTTGAATGTGTTGATCAGTTAAAAAAATATATTAAAACTGGTGTTGATGGTTACTGGACTTTGGCATTAGGAAAAAAAGCTTTTTTTTATTTCAAAAAACAGCAACAAAGGCTGGAGCAGTGTGTTTCATAAAGGAAAGTTGGCTTTTAAGTTGTGTTTTAGGATAAGCATTTGATTTACCTTACCTTAAATTTTGAGAATGAAAATGATACTTAAACCTTCAGTCTTCGTGGAGCTGTTTCTCCAAAATTAACGTGCCTTTTTCTCACAATTTTTATATCGCTTCAGAGACATTGTTCTAATAGAGTAGTTTTAAAGGTTCTTTCTGAGGCTTGTGGATGTTGTGCTTTGGAGGGAAGTATCCAAAAGCTTTCAAGCATCACATCAGGGCTTTCTGTGTATTACTCTTTTTTTTTTTTTTTTTTTTTTTTTAATGGGGGAGAGGGAAAAGATGTAGTAGATGGTGTATTGCAGGTGGTGTTTTTGAGTAGCTTTTATCATTTTCTGTGGTATAAATTTAATCATGATCAAATACCAACACGGTAAGTGTAGCAAATGCAAAGAAGGGCCAAAACAAACTTCAGAGTGACCTGAACTATTAGATCAATAGAAATAAGTGGAACCTGAATCTTCCCTGAAACTAAGACCTGTAAAGCCCTGTGCACAGGGAGAGAAAGTAAACAGCAAGGCTGGGAAATGGATTGCAATAAGTTTGTTTCCATTTTGTAGTGATGATTGCACAGGTGCTAGCTTTTATATTGCTCAAATACTTGTATTCCTTTTGTAAGGATGGAGCCTGGATGATCCCAGAGGTGGTTCACCCAAGGATCTATACTCCTGAAAGTTTGAGTTGTTCTAGTTTGTGTTAGAAGAAACGGAAGTAATAGTTGTAGAAATATGCTAATAAAATAAGGACAATGTAGGTGGTATTACATTATTGGACATCTTTTAGTTATATTATTCCCCCCCTTTTTTTTTTATAGCAAACTTTGGCCTGTTCCATTTTAACGGCGTTGTTGAGCGAGTTCTCAAGTTCAAGTAAAACCAGCAACATTGGACTAAGCATGGAGTTCCATGGTAACTGTAAACGTATATTTCAGGTAAACTAGTTCTGTATCAATATATGCTACCTGTCTTTCTAAAATTTAAACATTGAGAAGCAGAAGTACTTTCTTGTGCCAGGTGCATTCAGGTACAGTGTGTGCCTAACAGCATTTAATAGGACAAATATTATAAATGCAGATACTGGCTACTTCAGGAAAGTTGATAATGTATTTTTTAAAAACTTTTATCAAAAAGGTACAATCCCTTTTTCCCATTTTATGAATGTAGAGCTACAGATCTTTATGTGGTTGGACTCTTTAATTCCTTGGCTACCAATTGCAAACAAAACGAACACTCTGTGGAACAATGATAGTCTTAAATATAGCTTTGGTTTAAAGCCAAGGAGAGCTATGTATTTAAAAATATTATTGCAGATGGTGTAGTCTGGTTGTCTCAGATGTATTGTTTGGCGAGGCAGAAATGTTTTTGTGAAGGCATTGCTTTAAACTGACTGTTGTGGAACAACTTACCGACTTTTTTTCATGCCAAAGACCAACCCTCTCCTCCACCAGTTGTTAAAAACTTAACTTGTTAAATTTTTCTTTTAATGACTAGTATTTATGAGAAGATTTTTTTTCTTATTCTTTACAAACACAATCTATTAAATTTGGCAAAAGAGTGGGGGGATTCTGACTGAGAACTTCAGAATATTTTCTGTATTTTAATGAAAAATAGGGTGAAAACAGAAAATTCGTTTCTCTTTAGAAAAGTATTTCTTTTTAATCAACATTTTAATTAATGACTGAGAGACTCTATTTATTAATATATTGTGTTCGTCCTGACTATAGGAGGACGATCTGCGGCAGATCTTCATGCTCACGGTAGAGGTACTTCAGGAATTCAGCAGACGTGAAAACCTCAATGCTCAGATGTCTTCAGTGTTTCAGCGTTATCTTGCACTAGCCAATCAGGTCTTAAGCTGGAACTTCCTTCCTCCAAATTATATCCTTTTAATGTCAGGCCCTTTATTTCAGCTGACTTGGGTCACTTCTACCAGGTGATAAGTAAAGTCTTCGTGAGGAGAGAAAAATGTAAAAGTTATAAGCCTTGTATTTAGTCCTTGATTTATGTTTTCTTCCATTAGTGCTCTTGGTCACCCCCATGCTTGCTAACAGATGCTTACATACAGAAGCTACTGTTGCTCTTCATTAAAGTTTTAAAGTGTTTTATATAAAAGGCAAAATTAGTTCAGCAGAGCAGCCCCTAGTTACGGGTTGATGGTCTATCTGGTTGATGCAGGGGAGAGGAAAAGTGTAATATGCTGCTTTAGTGCAGAACCAAATGGTGAAGAGGTCTAAGCTCTGAATTTTTATGCGAAGATCTGATCTGTCCTACTTTTCTCCCTCAGAGAAGAGGAGGGGACAGGTAAATACCCCATCATCTAGGAATGTGCCTGCTCAGCTGACTCCCCGTGAAAGAGCATGGTTATATACTAGAACATGTAATAGGTTCTCTGTGGTCTGAAGAAAAAGTATTTGCTAGCTGAGAGAAGAAATGGCGTCTCCTTTTTTTGGCAATACACAGGTGCCATTGCTTCCATTTTGACATATTTGTGATGTGTGCTGATTATGAAAGTCCAGAGAAAGGTGGAGATGGAAAGTAGAAGAGGAAATGGGAATCAGAAATGAGTTTTAGTGAGGAAGAGAAGAAAAAAAGATGCAAAAATGCTCAGCCCAAAAAATGAGCTAGAAGAATATTGTAGAAATAATCAATCACATTCTCTATTTAATAGAGAGTTAAGACAGCACTTGCAGTAAAACATTACAATGCCGCTTTTAATAGCTAGACTGTCTTTACAATGCTCAGCAAACTTTCCAAGAGCCAGATTTTTAAGCTGGTTTATAAACTTTTTTCTTAAAACCTTTTGAAATTACTACTAAGTTATACATACTGCAGGAATCTGGATGTTGCCTTCGAATCCACTGTAAGGGATTTTATTTGCTTTCCTGGTTTGACCGTCAGAAGGCGATACCTGTGTGTTTCTGTTGTCTTTGATTCTGTTCATTATGCAGTGGGCAGCAAAAGTGAAATTTATTTGAAACTGGATATTCCTTGTTTCACATCCGTAAAGCAGAATACCAGTTATATTATCTTTATGGAAGGTGCCATGGAGTAAAAGTAAATATCCCACTCCTATTAATCACTGAAGTGATTTGGCAGGGGTCCAGAGAGGAATTTAGTGCATGTGCCTACAAGACTGAGGCTGGAGTTAAATTATGGCATCTTATAAAAGTTTTCAGAAGAGGATTTGGGACTTGTAAGAATTTAAATGATGTGTGAACACTTTTTTTTTTTCCTAAGCTGTAATCTTAAATAGAAAGGAAATGCTCTTGTGTTGTACAGTGGTGGGTAGACGTGGTTCCCTCTGAATTTTAGTCTTGCTCCGTGCAAACCTCTGATGTAGTCCCAAATACTGATGATGTTACAGTTAGAAAAAGAAGGCTCTAGTTCTTCATGAGCACTTTATCCTAGGCTAAGGTTTGGAGTGGTGGAGCTAGGTATGTACAAGCAAGATGTGAAGTCTTGGGAGTTCCAGCTTTCATTTATAACTCTATATAATATGAAGTGATTTAGTCTATAGGTGCTAGTAAATAGGTGTTAATTGAAATAGCTAAGCAAGCCATACTGCTGCTTAAGGTTAACAGTGTTTTCTGCTACTTGGCCTACCTGAGATACTACAGCTGTTAAACAAATGCTGGCCACTCCTGGAGATCAGATGGACCTTTAGTCTGAACCACCACAAGTGTTCTTACATGGCTCCATTTCAAATCTTTCCATAACTTCTGCTCTGCTTGATACCATCTTTTTGTTTTCTACCATTGGACATTTCATTTTGCTGTAAGAATTACAGCACCAGCTTGGGTCTCCCTCCTCTGTGTAGCAACCTGTTTTCACAGAAGTTGGAATGGCTTTAAGAATCCTTGAGAAATGTGGGTCTTAGCTGACGAAGATTCAATAACTGTTGGCGTTTACAGCACCATGTCAATTATATTGTGACATAAATCTCTCTTCCTTAAGACGACTGGTTTAAAAGTAACTGTTGATTGATAGCTCATGGACGGTGAAACTTAACTTGACTGCGGTTTCTAGATAGGTAGCACATTACATAAGAACGTAAGAATTGCTGTGTTGATTGATCAGTTGGTATCCTTTTGGTATCCTCTTTCCAAATCTTGACAGTACATATGCCAAAGCAATGGGCATAAATTTAATACTCGAAGCATGGAGTAAAACGATCCATTGTATCCACAGATACATCTTTTTTCCTTCAGCTGGTATTTCCCCTGGCAAGATAGTATTGATTCTCAGTATTCCCTACAGCATAACAGTAATCTGCAGTATTTGTATAGAATCTTTAGCAGGATTCTTGTGTCTCCAAAAAAAGGAAGTAGCATAAATGTGCATTAACTCTACAGTGACCATCGCCGAGAGGCACATTATTTAAATCACTAAGTTGCGAGAGTTACATCAAAACATATAACTTCTCAAGAGTTCTTGTGATGTTACAGGATAACTTAGTATGTGTTACATTGTTAAATGGACAGTGCTGGCACCAGTTACAACAGAAGACTTGTAGTAAGTCTGTATTGTCTATCGCTAGCCAGAAGAGCTGGCATGGAAGGTGCGTTCTGGAATAGCCATCTCATTGGAGCAATGAAAGAAGACAGGCTGGGGCTTAACTACTTTTAAGTTGGAAGTCAATAATTTTTGAGTGTCTTAGGATGTAGTGCCTGCAGTAGGAAGGGCAGGGCATGATGACCTAGGAGGCCATCCTTTCAGTCATGTGCAGTTTCTTCCATTTCATTTTCTAACATTTTCTATTGTTATTTTTATCTGCTTCCTCAAGGTATTAGTTCACCTGGTGTTTGCGGATGGTTCAAAAACCTTCAGAGGTTTTTGGCAGTACTGTTGGAAATGTCAATAACATAGGATTCCTATTTTGCACTAAGAATGTATGGCAGTCTGTTGTGGCATGTTGGCTTCTGTAGAGTTTCTTTTTTCAGTGCTGTTACAGCACTGTTAAATATTGTTTACTCAGGTGGAACTAGTTTTAACTGCATCTTTTCTTAAATGAATGTTTTGACTAATTAAGGAAGTACAGGTGATCAGTACTAAGAGGTACAGCCCTCTCCTTTACAAGAGTGCCTTCAAGGATCCCATTCCTAGTACATTATCAGTGTCCAAAGTCTGCAGTTAAGGAGCTGAACGTTGCTGGGCTTTAATGCACCTTGACGTGGACATGATATGTCCTGTGGAATCAGGATGTAATTATAATTTATATTATTTTATGTCCAGAGTTGTTTCTCACTTCTTCTTGACTTTGGAATTTACCTGTTCTTGGCAGCCATGTTCTAATGGACTTGGGATGAATGTCCTTAAATGCAAAAGTTCTTAAACAGAACATAAGATTTTGTCCAGCTGTCTCCCATCTACAGAAAGGTGTTTATTATCTGTCATTAGGAGCTGTCATAGAACTACTTATCCTTTATTTATTAAGGTATGGATTTTTACAGCTTTTTGTAAAGAGTGCTAATAGTACGTGAATAAAGAGAAAACTGAGCTTTAGTTCTTGTTTTGGATTTGGTGCCTCTACTTGCTTGGAGGCAAGCTGGCAAATTTTCAAGTGAATGTAGAATGGATTTAAAATACAGGTTACGTAAACCTAATGGGATGCACTCCACTAATGTGCATCGTTGCTGTTCCATTGAATTTAATGGTGCGATGGTAATTATATGAACTGACTGAGGCTTTTGTCTGAACACTTCTTTTTTTTTTTTTTTTTAAATATGTGTGTTCCTCAGCCACACAGTTAAAGGAACAAGCTCTTCATATCTCTGTTCTGAAAACATCTTTTATACCTCAAGCCAGAACGAGACACCTTTCTGGGAGATCCTGTGAACCATATAGCTCTGCAGACTTTCAGGATTTGAACTTGGTCCAACCCAGATTGGTAGCATCTGTTATGTGTAATGGAAGTGCATGAAAAACACAAGGAATGTTCCAGAAAACTTGAGGTTTGTTTTCAGGAATGATTCAAGTTGTTGTTGCTGCTGAAAAAGCATCCTGCCCTAGCACCTCCCATGAGCATGATACTGAGCAGGGAACCACCTGGCTGAAAACTTTTTTTAGGAGGTTGAGGTCCCCAGTTTGATTTGTTGCACAGCTACAGAAATGATTGAACCTGTACCAAGGAGTGACGACACAGATTTCCTTCAGCAGCTGGGCTTCTTTCCTTAGGTTTTGTGTTTGTTAGCAGCCTGGGATTATCCTGAATTTATTACAGCAGTCTGTCCTTATCTGAAAGATGAAGGGTTGGGATACTATTCTGGCTATGGTTTGGGATATAGAGAAAAATTCAATGTAACTAAACTGTATTTAAGAAAGTGCAAGAGAGAGCTGCATTTTACTTTTACCAGACTTATCACTCCTAGGTGAAAACTGACCTGACTTTGAGATCCCTGATGTTTAGAAATTATTTCTAGGGTACTATGTGTTTTCTTGACAATCCTTTCTAGCAACTTTTTAAGACAAAGTTGGGCAAAACCAAGAAGATTGACATATCCCCTGAATTTGGTCATAATTTCACTGAACATGTTTGTATTGATATTGAACATTTTAACAATTAGTGTTGCATCATTTGGGTTTTCCTGAATTAATTCTGAAATCAGTTTGCAATGAAAGAGCATCTTAAAAGCATTAATATCAGAAGAGGAAAAAGGGTAGTAATGACCCTTTTTATGAAGGGGAACTGATAAAATACTTTCCCCCCCCCCACACCTCTTCTGCTCTCTTGCCCCAGTGGTTTTAAGTTTCCAGTTTTGCAGTGCTTTGTCATCAGCTTCTTAGATGGCAGCCAGTGTATAGTGGAAAGGTGTGACTCTTGAGCTGCATCTGCATGGCAGTCACTTTTGCATAGGTGCTTTTAAGTGTAAGCTAGGCTTAAAGTGATTAGCTTGCATACTATTAGCTGTATAACTGTCCTGGTTTCGACTGGGATAGAGTTGATTTTCTTCCTAGTAGCAGGTATATAAACTGGGGGAGTTGGCCGGGGGGTAGTGATCGCTGCTCGGGGACTGGCTGGGCGTCGGTCGGCAGGTGGTGAGCGGTTGTATTTTTTTTTTCCCCTTTTTTCCCTCCCTTGGGTTTTGTTCCTCTCTCTCTCTTGTTGTTTTCCTTCTCATTACAATTCATTATTATTATTGCTATTATTTTGTTCCAATTATTAAACTGTTCTTATCTCAACCCACGAGTTTTCTTACTTTTTCTCTTCTGATTCTCTCCCCCATCCCACCGGAGGGGAGTGAGCGAGCAGCTGTGTGGTGCTTAGCTGCCGGCTGGGGCTAAACCATGACAATAACCATAGCAGCAAAATGTAGCAGGAGCTCCAGAATCCACTTGGGCAGTCAATGTGAGACTTGGTACCGGCATGGCTACACTGCTAGCTGCTCTGGAATTGGCCAGTTTTAAAATTAGTTTGGGTCTTCCTACACTTCCTATGCTTGTTGCTGCACAGATGCAATCTGAATCCAGTGTCTCCAACACAAAGTAGTTATTTCATTCTCGTGACAGTTAAGAATACTTGTGTTTAATAATTAAATACTTCAGCATACTTTCCTTCTCCTGAATGCTGGATATGTTTGCTGAGAGTGTAAGTTATATAAAGGTTTGTGAAGCATTTCTCCATAGGGGGCAGCAGCAAGCTGCTGCATCAGTTTTAGACAGTTGCTCCTAGATTCATCCCATGTGCATGGCTGATTAGCTAGCAAGCCAGAGAAGGTCTTAAAAATCCAAATATAATCAGTATGTTAGCATTATAACACTGGGTGGCAGATTTCTGAGCAGTTACCTTTCCAGTGCAGTTTTTTATTTGTAAAATATAAGTCTAAGACTGACACAAAGCTCTTCAGAAATGTTCCAAACAACAAAGGTAAAGTGCTTAAAATAACTTTTAAGAAAGGTATTCAGGCCTTAGCACTCCAGGATTTTCCTCTCCATTTCTGATTTGTTCTTCACTCCTGTGGACAAATTTGTGAATGGGGGTCTGGCAGAAGAAATCTCAGCTTTGATTTTTGAGTTCCTAATTTACTGCTTTGTGGAAGGGCAAGCCTTGCCTCTTTTAGGAAAAAGACAGTGGGATCTGTTCTCAGATACTGGAATTTGTGGGAAGTCCTTAAGTGAAACATTATAATCCCTCGTGGCTGCCTTAGGATATGAAATATTTTTATACTCATCTTCACCCATCAGTCCCTTCCTGGGACAGAGGCGAAGAGTGGGAGGAAAACTACACATTTGTTTATCTTTTATTTTCTTTTTTTCTGTATTCTTCCAAGAAGCATATAAGACTTCAAATTTATCCCTTTTTTTTAAACAAATTACAATTTTAAAATTACAAATTTATAATTTTAAAAAGATTACTCTTATTTCTCCAGCTCATGAAACAAAACCAAGCATAGAGCTAATGGCAACGTACATAAACTTAGGCAAAGATAAAAGAAAAACTGTCTTGCACATTATGGTCTTCTCTTCCTCTCTAGGCACTAATTAGTGAGCATATGAGCCTTATCATACATGAAGGCATCTAGTTATATTCTTACGCTTTTCAGTAGAGCTTGGTACATGCTATTGAATAATCTGTTCTGATTCAAGCAGAAGTTTCTAGTCTCTGTAGGAATCGGTGCCGTAAGTTTTGTGAACTGGGTGAAACGTTGCTGTGCTTCTGGTAGCTGTTTCTTAGCTTGGATTTCTGTGTCATTCAAAGTGAACTGTAATGAGAGTTACTCATTCTTCAGTAGAATTGGGAGTGTTACAAACATTTGTATTTATTACCAGAAGTGGTTTACAATTGTTTTTCATTTAAAAAATAAGCAAAAACCCTGCCCAAACCTTCTAGGATGTCATAGTAGACTGATCTATGCTTATCATAAATCTATGTTATAGCTTGAGTGCTTCCAAAAAAGTGTTGTGCTAGTGTTCAAAAAAGTGTTCTGTACTTTTTGTTTCCTCATAAGTATTGAGAATTAAATTAATTTTTGATGATGAAGATTGCATTTGTCCTGTGTACACTCATGTACTAGGTAATTTAGTGCCATTTTTTTCAGGTTTAGCATAACAGGGTTGCAGCTAATAAGGCTGAACCATAGCACAGAATAAGTTAAGGTATTTCACAGTAGGAAGCATCTGCACAGCCAACTTACGTTAATGTTTGTGTACCTCTAGTATGTGATGGAAAATGGGTGTAAGATCTCCATGATAGGTGTAGGCATAATTTGTATTGTTCAGTGAACAGATATTTTACCCACAAATCTGCTATTGTCAGATGTGTCATCAGTCCATTAGCGTGAGAAACAGTACTAAAAATAACAGGATAGGCCTGCTAAATACTGAGGCTTGTTAAAATAGTGACAGCAAACTGGCCCTTCTTTCATTCCATGTGAAAAGTGTTATGTAGCTGGTCCCCTCTGTAGACTCAACCTAGTGAAGAGCAAACTGATTTTCAGAGATTGATAATGTATCTATGATGACCTTCTGATTTTGATGTATTTCTGAGTCAATTGTTTATTGGAGAGTTACAGCAAGGACACTCTTGTCAATAAACAATTTTAACATACTGTTTTTTCTAAAATACTCCAAATGAAAAGGAAAAAAAAGCATAGCTTAATTTGCCAGATAAAATTAGTTTTAATTTATAATATTGCTCCTGGTAATATGACATGTTTGCATGTGATAATTTCATGTTCTTCTTCCCCCTCCCCATCTGGGAGAACTGAAGCATTTTTGATCACTTAAATGGCATCTGTATTTCAGGTGGAAGTAAAATAGACAATTCTGTGATTTTTAGTTTTTTCCCCATCTGAAATAATACAGATCTGGTATAGTTCAACGCGGATTGATAATTTTGAAAATGGTGAAACTGGTTTTGTTTTGCACTGCTGTGAAAATCTTTGGTGGTTGTTATGCATTATAATGTGTTGACAACAGTTCTGGACACATACCACCAGTGGAGGTCCACTTGGTACTGTGCCCTGGAAAAAGTTGCTTTTTTGGAATGTGGTTCTGCACAGTGTTGTTAGGAATTTGTGGTTTTGGCAGAACTCAGAAGACAAGTGTAAATAAACTAAAATTGTGCATCCTGCCTTGTGCCACAATCCTTCATATTAAGCTAGATGTTTGCTTTATATATTGTTCTCTTAAATAAAACCCATCAAAAGTTAAGAGGTCTGCTTTCTTGAATGATACCATTGTGAAATTTCTTTTCTTCTAGACATATAAATATTTTTTGATACACGTTTTTTATAATACCTGATGACTTACAGTACAAAAGTTAATACAGTTTGTTACCAATAAGTAAATTACATGCAGCTGAGCATGCTGTTACTTATTCTGATGGTTGTGTTAGAAAGGGATCAGAGAGGATAATGAAGGGTTTAAAAAAGACAAATAAAAATGTAAGTTGCTGAGTTAAAGCAGTTTTACTACTGTTTGGATTAGGAGGTGTCACAGAAGGAAGCACTTGCAAAAATCTTTGATAAACACTCTTCTGTGTGATCAGACTGACAAAGAATGTAACCTGCTTGTTTAAATGTTTTTGCTCATGTCTGTTTTTTCTGTATTAGAGCATTTGCAGAATTTTGTAAATTAAGTTATGCCAAAACACATGGTAAGAACTGAAATGAGTGCAGCAAAATCATGGCTTCACGGTGTGCGTGGTTTTCATGCGCGCCTCTTACAAACGTGTTTAATGTGACGATGCCTTGTGGTGCCTTATGCTTTTGTTCTTCACAGTGTGATTAAAAAATGTAGATTAATGCAGGGCTAACATATCTGCATTCTGTGACGCATATTTGGCTATTTAGAAAAATAGGATATAGATTTCAATGAGCTATGTTTAGCTATCATAAGGCCTTTTTAAAAGCTGCCAGGAAAATTTTTTAGAAAATTATTTCCCATTTTGCATAAATTTTAACACCTGTTAATTGCGGTTGCTTTTTTCCCTTCTCGCTGTGTCACATTAGACACCCTGGTTATCAAAGTGATCGTATCACTATGGTATGCCTCATAATTATGATCAAACTGTTATCTAACATTCCTGGAGCATTCTTTTTTTCAATACTTAATACCTTTTATTCCTTGGCCTCATGCATGAATTATGCTGTGTATGTGAAGAGGCTTAAAGTTTGTTTCCATTACATTCTTTCTGAATGGATCCTGTTGTATCTAGGATTTTTTTAAAGCCAAGTAGGAATGTTATTGTTGACCTTGACACCAGATAACTGGGCAGACATTATATAGCTATGTTTGAATCCTCACAAAATGTGATGCTAAAGCCAACAGAATCCTGGCGCGAGACCCTCCTGGACAGCAGAGTTATGGAGCTTTTCTTTACAGTAAGTTTCTTTCTTCAACTTTCATTGTCCAGACCACAGGGAAAGCAGCTCCTTCCTGGTCTAAAACTGTATTGTTGGACTCTTCCTTTTGCATCAGGTAGGACTGATTCTGTTAACTTCAGTTTGCTTATCAAAGCAAACAGAAGTACTGTATTTTTCCTAGGTTACTGAGTATGTATTTTGCCTATAAACTGCCTTAAATTGATGACCATTAACAAAAGAAAAAGGTGTATAGTTATCTAAACTTTTATACATTTAATACTTTTGGACATGTATTCATCAAACGAAACCAAGCCTGGTGAGCAGTAGTAGAGTATGTCTTTCAGATAAGGTGTAACAGCTCTCAAAAAAGATCAAATGAACAGTATGTGTTTGCTGATCTTAAAGCATTTGCTCAACAGAACAGCTGAAAATAAGTAATGTAAGTGCAGTTTTCTAGCCAGTTTCAGCATACAGAATTCTGCATCTCTTTCTTCAGCACAAAGTAAACTCAAACAAGTTAAAATAGATTAAGTTAGGAGGTATGGGGAAGAGGTAGAGGTGGGATAGGGGAATGTAATATTCAACTTCTGTAGTTTAAAAAACCCATGATATTAAAATGGATAAAATTAGTGTTGTTTTCTTTCTACTGCTGTTGGGGAGAGAAGTTTGTAGTCTTTGCTCAGCTAGGAGTTACTGCAGCAGCAACATATATTGGCTTATAAATTCGTTTACCATGCTATTTTATCTTATGTTACGTCTCTTGGGACCTGAGAATTCAGCATTCTCAGGCTATTTTCATTTTTGCAAAGCAGAGAAATAATGTGCTCAAAACTTGGACAAAGTTGTTATTGGACAAACTAAATAACTCTCCAGCGCTGCTTGAGAGTTATCTGATACGTGCTTGGATACATGTCCTTACTTTATAGAATTTTTTGATAGTTCTTTTTTTTTTTTTTTACTGCAAGTTTATCTGTTCCAGCAGTTTTGAAAAGGTGAAAAAATCGCTGGCAGAACTCTTAGCAGCTACGCACAATCTGAACAGCTGTCTAGACTATCCAGACAGTTGCTACTGTCAGCTGTGAACCTCCACATGCAAATAACTTTTTGGCTTGCATATTAACCCTTCCTCATTTAATAGTATGAAGTTGTCAGAGTTAGATATTTGTTTCTTTGGTTGCTTTACAATTACTTGTTCATGATAAGAATAATGTTTTGAATTACATGCAGAATTGTTTTAATACATTTGCATTTTACTTAATAGTAACCAAAACCTGCCTGTGTTTGATTATTTTTGAGTGCATGCTAGCCAGGGCAGTATGCTGTCAGTTTTGGTTTTAGATTCCTGATTTGCAATGGTTGAGGCTTGTAATATTAGTTTGCTATTCAAAGTAATGTAAGTGAATGGTAGCAATTTATATTCATTTATCTGATCTGAGAAATTTTAATAACCTTGCAAAAGTTGGCAGGACTGCCATGTTAAAGAGAGAGCCTTCAGTTCTAATCTCAGCCTAGTGTGGGATGACTATCAGGAGGGGTATTTCTGTTGCGGGGTTTGTTTCTCCTGCTCGTTTGATCTTTCAGAGATTAACTGTGCAGCTAATCCAACTAGTTGTGAGTTGGGTGAAGTTGCGACTATAATGTCACAGAGAAATGGTTAGTGTTTTAACTGTACTTCTGTGTATAATATTTCTGGAATACTTTAACTAAATTTGCTTTCGGGTGAAAAAGCTACCCTATATTTATTTATTCAGTAAACCTTACCTGAAAAAACAGGAGGCATGAGCCTAATAAAATTCTTTAAATCCGTACTTGACAATTAAAATAAGTATGGGAGAATATAATTACTAAAATATTAAGATTTGAATCTAGGAAGTCTCACCAGCAGAAGTAATGACATAACAGTTCACAGAAATGCGGGAAGATTACTGTTGGCCTTGTATAATGTAAGGGTGTTGCCAAGGAAGTGATGCATTCATTTTTGTATATGTCTTCAGTGTTTACCTCTGCTAAAGAAACATCTATATAATCTTGATTGAACTTGTTGACTAACTTTAGCAAGACTCCGTAGCCTAGGCATAGTTAGCATAATAGAGATGACTGTCATTATTGCTGTTTTTAGAAGGAGCAGTATGTCTGACTGGCTGGCATCTGTTTCTCTCTTTAAGACATAACATTCAGTAGACAGTTCAATTTCCAACATGTAGGTGAGACTTAACTAAATGTTAGTTTCAGTGAGTTAATTCAAGGCTTGCGATTTTGTGAGCTGAGTCATGATCTTGACATTTACTATGGTTTAGAGAGTTGTAGAAGCCCTTGCATTTCAGACCGAATGGAAGTTATAGTAAGCTTTTTTTGGTGTGTGCTCTTTTGGATAGAGAGCCATGTGACTGGTGTAAGAACACCCTATTTTCCGTGTATTATTAACTATCTCACTTCCTGAAAGGTACATCGAAAAATCAGAGAAGATACAGATATGGCCCAAGATTCGTTACAGTGTCTGGCACAGCTGGCGTCTTTGCATGGGCCAGTCTTTCCCGATGAAGGTTCACAAGTTGATTACCTGGCACACTTCATTGAGGGATTACTGAATACTATCAATGGGTATGTATGCCTGCTCTCTAAATTTAGATGGCATCTTTTAATCTTTAGTTTGGAGTGTAGCCTATCTGTGTGGAGAACTGGTATGGCTTGCTTAATTCTGGGTATAATTTGTGTTTACTGTTGGATTACTGAAATTAAGAAAAGGCAGTTTAAAGTAGGTGCTTCTTAAGTAATATGAAATAGATTTATTGATTGAAAATGTATCAACAAAATCAATTTACTTTTAGCATTTTTCTTAATGGCAAAAATCTTAACTGTTATTTCTATCTATAGAATTGAAATAGAAGACTCTGAAGCAGTGGGAATTTCCAGTATTATCAGCAACCTGATAACCGTATTTCCTCGCAATATTTTAACTGCTATTCCAAATGAACTTTTCTCTTCATTTGTTAACTGCCTCGCACACCTCACTTGCTCTTTTGGAAGAAGTGCTGCCTTGGAAGAAGTGGTAAGTATTCACTCTCAAATAGTAGGTAGTCTTTTTTTGTTTCTCTCTATTTGTGATAAGCATAAGTGACATGAGAATTTGGCTGTTTTATTAATCACTGTTGTGAATTCAGTGGTTTTGTTCTAGAGATTTCTGAAATCACATCTGAGAGGATTTTCTTTTTGTTTCAGACAACATAATGAACATAATTACACACTGTGTGCATCTTTCAGACTTTGGATTTAAAGCACCTGTCTCATATTTTCATTTTTAAAAGAATGGATTAATTTAAAAATATTAAGTCTTTAAGTATTGCTGACTCGCTCTTGTAGGACTTCTTTGAAAACTGTTGTAGATAATGAACAAGTTACAGTCCTGAAAGCTTAAAATGACTACATGAACATACGGACGGACTGAAACTTAACTGCTGTCGGGAGTTGTGAGTCAGGAACTTCTGTTTTAAGTGAATGTAGCTGTTAAGATCTGTTGTTAATCCCATACTTCTAAACTGTTCAAATCGTCCCTTCATGGCTGGCACAGTTCAAATGGTGATTCTGTGTCCAAATCTAGCACAGGAATTCAGAGGATTTTTTTTCTGTTTGTTTACTTCTTTCAAACTTTGGTAGCAACATTAAAGAGCAGTTGGGATAGTCTAAGTTTTCTGCTTCTAAAAATTGCACTAAAAAGAAAAACTTCTAAGGAGACCTAGTTTAACGAAAAAAGCCCCTAAGAATTAAGGCGAATAATCTTGCGCGTGACCTATTTATGCGCAGTAGCTATTGATTTAAAATGAGACTATCAAGATATTAGCCAATATTTCCCCATTATCATTAAAAAGTGTGAATTTTTACCAGTTTTGCTATATTGACTGAGTTTAATTACCTGAGTTTGAAAATAATTATAGAAGTATTTAGTTATAAAGTTGATGGATGTGTTTCTTTACCTGAGATCACAGGTGTGTTAATTAGCATTCATTGCAGAGCATTAGATTATGCCTTTACTGCAAGGTTAAAATGTATTGCGTTTGTCCCAGTGCTCACTTAAGCTTTCAAGGGTGTTCATGTCTTAATCAAGAAATTGATGATTAAATTTAGAATCTAAAATACAGCTACTTTCCAAACCTTATTGGTCAAACCTTGCCCTGCTTTTGAGATCATTTAGTAGAACATTGAACAGATATTCTGGTGCTCACCGACACATTTAGGAACGCTCCTGAAGCCTTTATAGAAAAGATTCAGCAAAATCATAGGCATCTATCATTTAAATTAAAGGGACTAAAGTGATGTTTCCTCAATTAGCCTCTTGTTACTTGAGAGCTGGAGCATGCAACCATGTTTAATGAAAGGAGTGCTCAACGTAATGCCATTCAAAACACTTCATCTCTCAGTAAAAGCTTGTACCACTATCTGGTAAAAAGGGTTTGTTTTGGCAATGACTGGCCAGTTATGCCTAGTAAACTGAGGCTGCCCATGCTTACATAATCCATAGTTTTTCCTGAAGAAAGTCTTTTCAGTATTAAATTTAAATGTTCTCAGGTTCAGCAACATCAGAAAGAGGGAATACAAGATTTTTTTTTTTTTGAGAGAGAATTTGCTCACTGTCCTTGAATCTTTAAATCATTCTGTGGAAAAAGAAACGTTATACTTTTGCCACTTCCATTCTGTCATAGGTCTTACAGATGTATAGTATATATCTCAACTTCATGCTGTTTCTCTGATTTCCAGGATGATACAGAATTCTGTGGTGATGAGCCTTAAAAAAAAAAACCAACCAAAAAACCCCTATATCTTAGCAGTATGTCAGCAATAAGGCATGCTACCAAGACTTTCAAGCTAATGCTGACTTAATCTCAATGATGTAATGATACTGTGTGCTGAAAAAATACTATTTTGCATCCCTGAAAGCAGTCTTTTGACTTAGGAATGTCCCAGCCATGGTTAATGTGTTCCCTGAACTTCATGCTTATAGATTGCTTGTAGTGACACCTTCTGTGAGCTCATGTGCTGTCTGTAATTAAGAGTTTTTGATGAAAGATGAAATACCATGTGCATTGGGCTCAGTAGAGTCCTGAGACAATATGCCTGGAACTTTTCAGAAATCTGTAGTGCAGCAGAATGCAGGCAGGCATACTCCATAAGCTTTGCTGGTCGGAAAAGCTGTTTCCCCCATATTTCTGCCACTTCATATGCCAGCAGAACAGCTCGTGTGAGCATTGCAGAAACCCCATCAGGCACAAGGATTCTACTTAGCTGAAGACCTGTTATGGAAACTGTCAAAATTGGGAGGTCCTGAACCATAATATGCAAGCCACTTCAAAGCAGCTAATACTGATTTTCAACCAAGGGGAAAAACCCACAATCCAAACATCGTGTTCAAATGCTGGTTTACGTTAACCTGCCTATTAGGGTTGGGGAGATTGGCTGAAGGAAGTTGAAACATTTGCCTGAACAGCTACACTGGTGGAGGGCAGTAAACTTCAGCAATGCTGGGGGTTAGTTTATGGTGCGAGTTGGACCAGTAATGTCTTCCTTTAATAGCACTGGGTCTGAGAGAAGATGCTTGTCCACAGCTATGCTTCACCTTAGTGCTTATGCGGAAGTAGAAATCAAATAGTCCATCTGGATTAGTGAAAAGTATGAACAGGATGTTGGATGAAAAGTGAAATAGAAATTATATCAAAAGCTGCTTTTTCTCAAAATGAATCTTAATGTACTGTTCCTGTTTCATGATATTTTTTTAAAATATCATGTGATGGGAGAGATAATACTGAACTTGGTCCTCTGCTGTGCTTCCAACTATTTCCAGCTTGTTGCTGCTTGACAAATTTCAGAAGTGTTCTTTCTTCAAAGGGTCAGCAGACTGTGAAGAAAGTACCAACAATTTTCTTTTCCTTTCCCATACTAGAGAAATTAAGCATCTTTGCTTTGACTTTACTGGTTGTATTTTGCCTCTCTTGAAGATCTTGAGTTCTGAACTGGGCTCTGCCATTGCTTCTGCTGGATCCATCAGAATGATTCAGCTCCCCAGTCTGCAGCATGTACTTAGTTTACCTGTATGGCATCTTTGGTAGCCCAGCTGTAGCTAATCTGAAATAAGGATTGGGAATTTTTAGTAAGGTTCCTTTGTGACCAAATTTGTTCAATATGGATAAACTTTCTACTATGTGGGCATGTACTTTATGGAGGCACTTATTAATCCTAGCTTCCTTATAACAATACCATAAAGTGTTAAAAACATTTTTTCATGCCATTACCTTCTGTGTTACCTTCTCAGATAAATGAATTGGATAGATTTGAGTTCTTTTGTTGTTCATAAAAAGACATGTCTGTTTATTGGTTTATGCTCTGGATTCTTATAAATCCTTAGAAGTCATATGTAAGTTATATATGTAAATATATTATATACACACACGTCAAAATATTTCACGATTGAATGACTGTCTATGAATTTGTGTGTCCTTTAGTCAGGTTTTAAAATGACACGTTGTGGTGTCCATCCTAAATTTGAGGCTTATGTTAGTGTTGAATACAATTTTGCCTCTCTCCTTGTCATCTCCAGCTTTTGTTTCCACACTTGTATCAGTGTGTCCCATATTTTACTTTCTGTAAATATGACCACTTTGCAGTGATAAAATGATGCTGTGAAGCTATCTTGAAATGCTTCCAACATGATATCAGTTTTCCCTCTTAATCAGTCATCCAGCCAATGTTTTCTTTTCCTTGCCTGTTCATCCAGCCATGTTTGTAACTTCACTGAAAGTCAGGAATTCTTCTGTCTGGAGCATGATTAAGGCTCTAATATATCTTTATTTCATCAAGGAATCATTTTACTAAGCTCTGCTATCTCAAAGTAACTTTTGTGAGCGATCCTGTTGGTTAAAACTTGAAAAGACTTCTTAGAGGAAAAAAATGTGCTGCTTTAGCAGCATGTTTATCTGTACAGTCACACTTAAGTTACTTGAAGTTGGATATATTTACTAAGGTTCAATTTTTGCATCAAATCAACAAGTTGATAGGTACATTAAAAATACTTTTAAAAATAAATGGCCTCTTTGTTATCTGGGTTCTTCAGTTTGCCTGTAACTCAGGACTTTGTTTTTCAGGTATTTTATTTCTTTTTGCAACTTATGTACCATGTAGAAACACATATGAATAACTAAAACCATGAAGCATCAGTTACAATGCACTAAGCAATTGGAGATGCAGACTTATTCTGTGGAATTCTGCCTTTTTTTGTTTGTTCATAGAATGAGTTGTTGTGCATCATAGTCAAAACTGGCTACCTGTAGTAGGGCTTCTTGAACACATGTACTCTTGCAATGATTTCCTCTGGAACAGAGAATTGTAATCTTTTATCTCTCTTTATTTCAAAAATAGTGGAATACATATAAATCTATATACACATGTTCTATATTTGTCTGTTTAATTAAAAAGAAATGGCTCTGTTCTTTGTTGTTACTAATAAGAGCTGAGCTGCTTGACGTCTTTGGGGTAAAAGCTCAGTAGCTCCTGTATTTAGGTAATTATGCATTAAAGGCAATTTAAGACTATTTTGGTTTTGAACATCAGATGAAGAGAAATAACTAAACACTTTGACAGTTTTTTAAAGCCTAGCAAGTATGAAAGCTGCACTGACCTTTTCGATGTATTGCTTCAGTTCATTCTGGTATTTTTTTGGCTATCCTTAGATGTGTTTTGTGACTTTTTTTTTTTTTTTTTTAATTTTTTCAACATTAGAAGAAGATCTGTTAAATAGTAATGAATATAAGTGTGTTCCTCTGGTTTAGTTTAGGAATAAGATTTTTGTTTTGTTTCTTTCATCTCTTACAGCTTGACAAAGATGACATGGTATATATGGAAGCATATGATAAGTTGCTGGAATCTTGGCTTACTTTGGTACAAGATGACAAACATTTCCATAAAGGTTTCTTTACCCAACATGCTGTTCAGGTCTTTAATTCCTACATTCAGTGCCATCTAGCTGCTCCTGATGGTACAAGGAATTTGGTAAGCCCTCATTCTAGTAGTTCTTGATGATATATAGTAACTAGCCCATGTCTTTTGGTGTGTACTACATTATGTAGCTCAAGGGAGCTAGTATAGAATTACTATTTGTGATTTTGGAAATGAAAAATTTGCTGAATTTGTTATTCAGTGGTGATTTTCCAGTCTGTTTCTCTCATTCTGAAGAGGAAATAAAGGAATACAAAGTTGGAAATCACTTTAAAAAAAAAAAAATAGAAAAAAGTAAATCTGTTACTCAAATCAACATGCATCTTACTGTTTTTCCTACAGATGCAATGACTAAACTTTTGACCATCCTTCCCTGGACTAGGGTCCTGGTTAAAATCCCCAATGAAGTTGGAAGCCTTTTATATGGTTGTTACTTCCCATACATTATCTTCAAAGTATACTTTTGAAATATGATTGACATGCATAAATATCTGAAAAAATGTAGAATGACTATGCTCAGACTAGAAGAAACTTGCAATATTATGTGGTTCATTTGGATAAAATGGTACATGAATTCCCAATTGAATTTTTGAGGTGACTGTTCTAGAGAAAACCTAAAAGTACTTCAAGTATCTTTTGAACCATTGAGAAAGAAAGCAGATTAGTCTCTTTGCCAGGAGTCTGGATCTTGCTAAAATAGATTCTCATACGGAAAGCTGGATGCAGATGTTGGATGAATTAATTATTGCATAGATTCAATTCAATACTGTATAAAATCTCTCTTTAATTTGATGCTGTGCAAAGATCTCCAAGATACCTCCTTCTGAAAAGCACCATATAAAACTTAATTCTGCTATCTCAATATGTAACAGATGGTAATAACAGTGCCAAAACAGAGAGAAGTATTTCGCAAGGGAACTTTGAATTCATATCAGGCGGTCTTGACATAACTTGTATACACAGGTTAATTCATGTCATTCTGTGAGATAAGTCATTTATCCCATGGGTAACCTTTTAAAAGCCACAGCTGGCATTTTAGAATGCTTCTTGTTCAATATCAAAGCAGTAACAGGAACTTTCAGCCTCTGCTTTGAGAGTAGAGGCTCACTCTTAAGTAAACAGCTGCAACTTTGAAGTTGCCAAAAGAGAATGATTTGCTGGGTTACATAAAGAAGAGATGGGTTAAAAGCACTTTGGATAAGGAGTTGTGTGTGGATTCAGTTTTCCAGAGCCTTTATAGAAACAAAGCAGACTGATAGCTTTCTCTGTCACTTGTATTTTACTTTGTTAGTTGTGTAAATTTTATGATTCTTTAAGAGATTTTTTTTAAAACATTTTAACATTGACACTTAGTTTCTACATATAATGGTGCATCTCTTCAAGGAATAAGGTCTGATTATTTTTTATGTAGTTTTATAATGCAGCCAAGATAAGCTTTGAGAAATCAAACAGTGCAACTTCTGCATCAGCAAGAAATAAAACTGAGATGATGATGATAATTATCAGTCTTCTGTTTTCCTGAGGTTATAGCATTTACTTTTTAAAGCTTTTTCCCCTCGAACAATGGGTTATGGGAAAACCTTTAATGAAAGAGATGATTTTATTTCATCATGAAAAATACTACCTATACTGTGATTTAAGTAATATCTCAGACAACTGAGAAAAATCTCTTTGACTAATGAATAGGGGAAAGCATGGAAGTTCCAGGGTTTAAAATGGTTCTTGGTTTGCTATATATGTGATTTGAAATGCAAATGTACTTCAGCAACTTTCTGACCACTGGGTTTGCAGACCATCTCTGTGAGCCAGAGTCATTCAGTACCTTATATCGCACCTCTAGCAGTGGATGCTCAACAGGCCTGATTTATATACCCTGTGGTGTAAAGAAGCTGTTTTGCTATTGTCCAGCCTGATCTTATCCTATTAATAACAAGTATCAATTTTCATAACTCTTATCCTTGACTTTTTTTACAAACGGTGAATCTTTTGACTTGAGAGCGCTATTGGAAACGGTGGTAAATACACGATTAACTGAATGTGGCATTTTGCTAATGAGTTTGTGAAATGCTGATTTCAAAACAATATGAAGCCATGTTTACTCCTCTGTTTAACTCTTCTGTGTCTAATTTAGTACGAGTCTGTTGTTCATCCATGCAAAATACCGTGAAAGGAAAAAGCCAAAATAATGTGGAAAATTGTGGTGATGGTAAAGTTTAACAAGTATAACACTAACTGGTTGCTTCTAATTTTGTTGAAATAACTAAAGACTGCCAATGGTGTGGCCTCTCGGGAAGAAGAAGAAATAAGTGAACTGCAGGAAGATGACAGAGACCAGTTCTGTGACCAGTTGGCCAGTGTAGGCATGCTGGGGAGAATTGCTGCAGAACACTGTATACCTCTTCTTACAAGGTATAAAAAAAATAGTCGTGAATGCACATCAATAAAGCCATCAAATATTAGAAGCCTGACTTTGCCAAAACAATTTAAAAACAGTGAAGTTATTTTATTGTTATTTGTCCACAGTTTATTAGAAGACCGAGTGACAAGGCTCCATGGTCAGTTGCAAAGACATCAGCAGCAGTTACTTGCCTCACCAGCATCAGGCTCAATTGACAATAAAGTGCTTGATGACCTGTATGAGGATATTCATTGGCTTATTTTAGTCACAGGTTAGTGAACAGCTTTAAATAATACTTGCTCTGGTATTCTTATTGCAGCTGGAACACCTCAGGAAAAAAATAAAATCCCTGTATATCAACTACTCTTAATTGACTATAAATTTTGTCCCTTATGATGCTTTCATCTTACATACGCTACTTGCAAAGTCTTTGTTTTACTTCTATCAGCCTTGAGTAACATGAACATTATCTTTAAAAGATTGATGAGATCTTTACATGAGGTATGTCCTTTGGAAATTCCTGCAACTAATTTTGCTATAGATTTTTTGAGATGTGTTATCAGTCAACCTATTCAAGAAATTAGTCTGTTCATGATATCAGTTGTATTGTCTGGGGGCATGTGACTTTATAAGGGAATCAACATGAGATCAGGGTAACAGTATTACTCAGCAGTGGCAAAGAATCAAGTAAGTTCCAGAATATCTCAGTGCTGATGATCCATGTCCTGGCTTTTTATGTTTCAGGGAACTCGAATTTAGAACCTTTTTGGTTTTGATTTTTAGATGGAACTATCTTACATCTGTTTGCAAAACACAGTACAACTAAGACACTGTCTATACTTTGTTAGGAGAAATGTATACTTTATGAAATATTTTGTGGGATCTTTTTGAACATCTGATGTTTTAGTCGCTCTCAGATGTTGACATGAATATGTTTATCATATTTTTGTATCACTGTGGGATGGAGTTTATAGCTCACAGGTGGTTATGAGATCGGATGTTGAAAACTACTATTTGAAACACCTGATTTGAGATCAGGTGTTGAAAACCGCTAATTATCTGGACACCAGAGTATTGTATAAAAGCCCATGCTTCACCTGATCTGCAGTTACTATGCAAGGAAAACTTTATTATAGCACCTGTGCTTGGTGTCTGAAAGCCTCTGACAGATTAGAAATGTTAGCAGAACAGAAGTGCCAAATGAGATGGAGTCAGTGGGGAAGCTGTAAAATCAAGGCACTTTTTATCACATAACAGAAGGAAAAAAAAGTGACAACAAAATGTTGCTTTTGTTCTGCACCCCCCACCCCCAATTGACTGTAGTACTTTTATATGAAGCAAAGCTTATTTCTCTTTTTTTATTTGTTTTTTAATTTGGTGGTTTCTTTTCCAGTCTTGGTTTCTTGTCACTTTAGGTTCTTCTCTACTGAATGGCTTTAAGGATTCGAAAGTTAACTCTTACTTATTTAAACAGTGTTAGTCAGGGTTTGAACAAACATTTGATTCTGGTGTGACGTGCAGTTAAGCCAGTGGATTCTCTAATTAAAAAGCTGCAAGTTAACCTAGGGTAGAAAGTTGTGATCACTCTCTCTTTTTTTAATGTAAGGCTACCTCTTGGCTAATGATACTCAGGGAGAGACTCCGCTAATACCTCCAGAAGTAATGGAATATTCCATTAAACATTCAGCTGAGGTTGACATCAATACA